>NC_000080.6:14890000-15236250 GCF_000001635.26 Mus musculus
TCTGTTTTTGGTCACTCGGTGGCTGCTTTAGGATTTTTTTTTTATGATAACCAGGCCAAGGAGCTGAGAGTTCCAAGAGGAAATAAAGTTGTCCTTAGTGTTCAAAGACACAAACCTGTGTGGCAGAACTTTGGTGTTCTGATCAGATGGAAAGAAGATATTGTCAGTAACTGTCTCTGTTACAGCTCTTTTTGTGGCAGGAGAAGATTACCTGAACAGTACCACCTTTCTCTGGCCCTTGAGGTCTCTCAGTCTCCTGGAAATTCATAAACATAAACATACAACACATGCACACATACATTCACAAATATGCACACACATGTACACATAGATGTACATGTACACATACAGTCTGGGATGTGGAAGAAAAGAAGCAGAGAGTGAGTAGGGCTTTATTATCTCCTTAGGTTAGATAGCGGAGGGAGGGTTTTAAGACAATTCAGAATTTACTTACACTAATTACACTTAAATTCTAAGTACATCTTGAAGACTCGGTGGGTGGGATAGGTCACATGGTATCCTGGATTCAGATAAGAGCTACTAAATAGAAACTGTGGGAGAACAGATAGTATCGGTGTCTGTGCACTGTCTGCCTCTACTGCTCATCACATAACTTTACTGGCTAATACTTACCACACATGTATGCAGAACTTACTAAGTGGCAGACACTGCCAAGCATAGCCTTTTAATTCTCAAACCTCTGATGAGTTCACTATGATTCACCTTGGTAACCTTTGAGAAGGTCAAGCATTCTTTCATGTTACACATCTTGTAAAAGAGAAGCCAGAATCTAACATGGACAGTCATAGCCCAGCCCCTCGCACCTCACCACCTGCTACCTGTTCCGTGAGTCTTGAGTAAGAGGAGGCTGGCCTGGTGTGTCAGAAATGTTTTGCAAGGACAAGTTTGGTTTGCTTTTTTGAATATAGATTTTTCTTCAGATTGAAAGTTTAGAAAAGTATGTCCTTAAATGTGAGTAAGGTCAGTAAAATGACCACAGGAAGTCAGAAGAGAATAAAAGAAAAAAACCTGTAAGAAAGAGTGGGGCAGTTGGATTACGTGAACTCAGAATAATACATAAATTGCAATTTAGAGGAAGAAATGAAAAACAATTGATCTCTGTTACCTGGCTGTATTTAGCTTGTCTAGTTTTAGTTATTTGTTTTATTTTGTTTTTTTTTTAAATAATCATATTTCCACAATTTAAAAATTTTATTTTATGCATGTTATATTTAGTTTGCCAGCATGTATGTCTTGTGTACCATGTGAATACGGTAGTCATGGAGGACAGAGGAGGGCACTGGGTTCTCAGGAACTGGAATTAGATTACTGTGAGACATGTGTGAATGCTGGGCATTGAACACAGGTTTTATGGAGGAGCAGTGGCTCTTAACTGTGGAACCTTCTCTCCATTCCCTAATTTTGATTTCTAGTGAGAGGATCTTACTGTGTGAGAGGTCAGGAACTTCTTATGTACACTAGGATGGCTGCAAGCTTTGGCAGCTTCTTGCCTCTGCTTCTAGAAAGCTGGGCACTTTTCACTTTGTCTTATTCAGAAGGACGAACTGCAGGGAATAGCCTACTCAATGGTACATCTCTTTATGCCAATGTGTCTAGTAGCTTCCATATTAATATTAGTATTCTATACTAATAATTTTAAGTCTAGTACATTTTCCAAGCTAGAAAGTCTTAACCTTGGCATTTCAGGCTATCTATAACACCTTAGAAACAATACCTAAAGTTAAAAAAAATTACTTAAGGGCACTTTTCCAAGATCAGCACTACAGGGAATGAAATTTAAGTTAGATTTATGAATTTGGCTGATCTCACTTTAGAGACAGGGACTGAGGGACAGGGAATGGGGTTTGGGGGAGTGTGGTGTTCTCAGATGAACTTCTCTGCTCCCAAGTAAAGCACCAGCCTCCAGTGTGTTTAGGCCCTGCTTCCCTGTTGGCTCCTCTGCATTCAGTTCTGATTTTAATAGCAGAGTTGACATCTGTGAATGTGATGAGCAGTGCCCCAGAGCTGCAGCCATGAGCTAAGCATTTGGGGCTCACCACACAGCATTCTCTTCCCTCAGCAGGCAAAGGGACATGGTGTAGATGCAGATGAATCTTCTGTTTCTTTCTTTGTGATGAATTTTCCTGAGCTAGAAACAGAGAAAGCAGCATACAGAAGCATTCTTGGTGGGCGCTTCTCTGTTCCCATACTTATTGAATAACTCAGGTGCATCATTTATCCAGAAATCTCCTTCCCTAAGGGAGAAACCGAAGTGTATATTCCTGCCAGTCACTGAGGGGCCAGTCCTTTATGCATGAACATGCCAGACCTCTCAAGCAGCAGACAGGGCAGGCCTCTGATTATACAGACTGCAAATGGCTAGAATTCTGTCCTACATGTTTGGGAGACTTAAGACCAAAATGTCAGCAGGTCACACATGACATTTATATTGATTAGAGATGCATATTGATAGATACAACAGAATTATAGTTGCAGGGTTAGTCCCCAAGAGCTCACAGACTTTGGATATGCCAAACCATGATCCCTCTTTTCTCTGGAAAACAAAAACAAAAAAACAAAATCAAACCTAAAAGTTTCCTCTCATTCTGCAGATACACTCATCTGTATTGATCGTGAACTTGACCAAAGAATACCCTCCTAGTTAAAAGGAATGAGTTACCCAGACACTTGGAGGATTCTCTCATCCCAGAGCCGATTTCTCTGGTCTTGAGGTCATTCCAGGCCATTTACAAGTGGCTGTGATGACACTGATCTTTCTGTAGAGAGTGGGATGGCCCTTGCGGAAGATCCTACTCCTCATATCTGCTTTTGATCAGTGTCTAAAGAACAAGAACAAATGTTTTATATTTAGAAAGGCCTTTGTATGATCACACATTGTAATTGAGAGTGTGCATTTTTTACAGAAACCATCATAATTACTTAATCTAGTAATACATTTGATTTCTTTTTAGAAAGTTGGTGATATTTGGCTTAAACAAAAAGTATGCGATGTCCCCATGTAGTGCCAGCTGTCCTACCCCATTAAAACAATCCTTAGCGACAAGCCAATGGCAGTTGTTACATAGTGAGAAATTTCAAGATTTTGGGATTAAATATGATTTGTGTTTCTGACTCAGAATCAGCTGGTTCTCCTTGACATATGGAGTCTGGCACTGTACAAGTACTTGTGAACTTGCCTGTATTGTGTTTTGCACTCAAGTGTAAAGTTAGCAGATTAGAAAAATATGGTATGTTCATTTGCTTAACCAAAAGTGGCCTTGAAAGTAAAGGGTTTATTTGGTTTACACATCCCAATCACAGTTTGTAACTGAGGAAAGCCAAGGCAGGAACTGGAGACAGGAACTGAAGCCTTGGAGGAATGCTGTCCACTGCCTTGCTTTCCAAAGTGGACTGAGCCCTGCTACACCAATCATTAACCAATCTTCATGGCAAATCAAGGGGGATCTCTCTGAGTAATACTTTACACAAGCTGCTTCAAGCTTGTGGATGTTAAATTATCTGGAACCTAGGACATCAAAAAGTGTTTGTATATAATTAAGTACCTAAATTAAGTACAATGAAAGTAATTAAAGAATAAGATAGATTGCCACTAGAATATATTTTATGATCATTTTAAAAAATGAAAATATTTGAAAATATAAACAGAAAGCAATAATTATGCCATAGCCTCTGCTTCAGTTCATGTCTCATTTTGGTCCACTGAGAAAATGGAGCTGGAGGATTTCCTGGAGTTGTTTCCTACAACAGGAGGTTACAGCGGGGATGTCAAAAACAGAGACCTGGGAGGGACAGCAGGTGCTAACACGGATGCCTCACCAGGGTCACCTTGAGGAAACAGAGATGGTGAGATGTGTAATAGGTAGAATTTGGGTAATAATTTTGCTTTAAAGAATAAAATCACAAATTTAAAATCACAAAACCAGAAGGCAAAGATTCAAACTTAAATTTCCGTGATAGTGTAACAGAAAAAAAATACAGTACTGAGAATGGGCCTTTGAACAGACTCTGGCCTGGGGCCAGAAGGGGAAGGTAGGGGAAGAGTTTTAGCAGGATTGGGGGGGGGGGGCGATGGCGATGAGAGAGTGACTAGCTCAGGCTGCTAGCTCAGCAGATAGCTTGGGTTGGCTGGCAGCCAAGTCTGGAGCACAGGAAGGCCTCCTGGTGGGAGGTTAGGCTCATTAGAGGGAGACCTGCTCTAATGCTCTAATACCTTGATGAGCAGAGGCGATCCATGGTTTGAAGGCATTTATTGTAGGAAGGCAGAGAGAGAGAGAGAAAGAGAGAGAGAGAGAGAGAGAGAGAGAGAGAGAGAGAGAGAGAGAGAGAGAGAGAGAGAGAGAGAGGAGAGCAGGAAGTAAGAGACAAGGAGAGAGCAAGAGCTTAAGAGAGGAGAGGCTGAGCAGCCCCTTTTATAGTGGTCTAGGCTACCTTGCAGTTGCTAGGTAACTGTGGGGAGGAGCTTACTTAGCTGTAGCCAGAATACCAGGAGCTTGGGACATTGTCTATGTATGTGACTGATAGTCAGGATTATGGAGTTGAGGAGATGATGTGGTGTCAGGCACTTGTGTATGGGTTCAGTCCCTTGTAGATTTTTCTACTGGGTCTCCTGAATAAGCCTTACTTGACCAGAACATAGACTACCTTTCACGGTCCAACATGAGACTAACAGAAGTTATGGACAAAATGGACTTAACAGATATCTATAGAACATTTCATCTTAAAACAAGAACACACATGGTATGTACTCACTGATAAGTGGATGTCAGGCAAAGAGTGTAGAATACCCATGATACAACTCATGGATCACATAAAGCTCAAGAGGAAGGAAGACCAAAGAGTGGATGTTTCAGTACTACTTAGAAGGGGGAACAAAATAATCAAAGGAAGTAGAGGGTGGGAGGGACTTGAGAGAAAGAGAAGAGAGAGAGGTGAAAAGGGGAAGAATCAGGTATAGGAGGAGATGGAGATGTACAGAGGGCCAAGAAATTGAACAGAGCTGTGTAGCAGTGGGGGATGGGAAACTGGGGGTAGCAAAGATAAAGTCCCAGACTCCAAGAAAGTATGAGCCTCCAAGGACACCACAGGGATGACATTAGCTGAAATACCACACAAAGTGGGAGGGAGTGCCTGTCAAGACCATATCCAGAGGATAGGCATGACTCCTGGTGGAGGGATGGGGTCACCTACCTATCTCCAAAAAATTTAAACCAGAATTGCTCCAGTCTAAAGGAAATGCAGGGACAAGGAGTGGAGCAGAGAGTGAAGGAAAGGCCATCCAGAGACTGCTCCACCTGGGGATCTATCTCACATGCAGACACCAAACCCAGACACTATTGCTGATGCCAAGAAGTGCTTGCTGACAGGAGCCTGATATAGCTGTCTCCTGAATGGCTTTGCCAATTTCTAACCAATACCGATGCAGATGTAAACAGCCGAACATTGGACTGAGTGCAGGGACTCCAATGAGGAAGTTAGGGCAAGGACTGTAGGAGCTGAGAGGGTTTGCACCCTCATAGGAAGAACAACAATATTAACCAACCAGACCTCCCAGGGATAAAACCACCAACTGAAGAGTACAGAGGGAGTACCCATGGCTCTAGCTGGATATGCAGCAGAGGATTGCCTTATGTGGCATTACTGAGAGGGGAGCCCCTTGGTCCAGTGGAGGCTTGATGACCTAGAATAGGGGAATGCTAGGTCACTGAGGTAGGATTTGGGGAGGGGGGAAGTGGGAGCACCCTCTTAGAAGCAGGGAGATAGAGGAGCGGATAGGGGGCTTGTGGAAGGTAAACTAGGAATGGGGATAACATTTGAAATGTAAATAAATAAAATAACCAATAAGAAATGAAATAAAAATAAAAAAGAGAGGGTGTGTGAATGTGTGTAAGAGTGTGTGTGAGTATGTATGTAAGTGTGTGTGTTTGTGTGTGTGAGTGTATTATTATATTTATCATATTCACCTCTATCTCTATTATCTTATCCTGTTGCCTTGTACTCCATGCCTCTTCCCTTTCTCCCTCTTCTCTCCTTTTTTAATGACCCAAATAGATTTCATCAGGGTTGCTTACAGGCTCCTGGGTAAGGGTGAGGGGTTGTTTATAAGAATATGGGCTCCCTACCAGTGTCTATACAGAAGAAAATCTCTCCTTCCCTACGAAACTATTACCTGTCTTTAGATACTCAGAGACATGATGCTTCATCAGAGTATTCTATTCCTTCCTCTCTGTCTCTCTGTCTCTCTGATATATGTGTGTGTGTGTGTGTGTGTGTGTGTCTGTGTGTGTGTTAGACTAGTTTATTTTCTCCTACTAATTTCATTTCCATTTTCTTATCTACCAAGAATATAAGCTATAATCTTAATATTTCTGATACTTACTGGCTGGGTAGTGCTATTCTTAGGGATATCTGGCTAATGGCCAATGATTAACAGTGGAACACATAGAATCCCTTTCTGCTCACTTAGAGGACTGATTACTCTACAGAGCTGACTGAGAAGACACCAGGGTGACCCTGCATTAAAAGTGCTTAGCTTTCTCTGCCTGGGGTGCCTTACGTGTCCTATCGACTCCAGCAGCAGCTGTGTAGGTTACTTGGTAACAGCTGCTGCTCAGCAAGACACTGTATGGAGACCTACATAGCACATTTTGAATGAAATATCTGACAGAATATTCTTTTCTCCTATTTTTTAGTGTTTTCTATAATAACGCTATGCTATATTTTGACTTCAGATCTAATACAATTCCAATATTTGATGGAAGAGTTGTACCTTATGAATATCACTCCTAAAATCATCAAAAGGGCTCTTTGCAGCTTAACCTCAGCAGGACTTGGGCTTGCAAGTATAAGATGGGAGAGAGCAGAGCTGGATAGAGTCTGGTGGAGTGGGGGAAGGGTAGTGGTGGAGGATGACAGATGGGGTGTTGTATGCACTGTCCTTTTGAATGAGTAGTTTTGGAGTTGTGCTGTTTCTGGGGCAATGTTCCCTTGATTGCTGCTGTCTTCTTCATTGCACAGCTTCTAAGCAGGACTCTATGATTCTTCCAGAGACTTTGGAAGCATCATTTCTGTATAGATGAGCTGTAGAGTTTTTGTTGGGCAGTAATGGTTTTTAAGATAGGACAATAGGAATTAAATGAGGGGACATGGTACTTGTGCTTTCTCCAATTCCCCCACTCTCACTACAGTAGGGAAGGGATAGACAAGGCTATGGACCATCCCCCCACACCTTTTAAATTAGCAGCCCTAGTTAACATTTTCTGAGCACTATCATTTCTAAATTCTGTGCTTCTCCTAGTTGTATGTGGTAGTTTTGGTAGTTTGTGATAAGAATCATCATTTTCTCTGCCTTTAGTTGGTCAAAGTTTGAACACAGACATTACTTGACCTGACAGTTCTGGATCATGTTCATCAGCCCCGTAGGAAGGATGATGTGGCAGGGAACAGCCAGAGCAGAATGCTTAGCAAATGCCATAGAGGAAAAGCTCAACACCATTGCATGAGGAATAAATCCTGAGGACCTAGACACATAGATGTCCTAGGAAATTGGAGTCTCCATGGAATAAGCTGCCAAAGGACAGGGCAGGTGAGAGAAGACTATCCTTGTAAGCCTTTGCTGAATCTCTGTCCCTGCCATCAGACAGCACTGCACTCTCTCTATCGTCTGATACGACAGTGTTCTTATACAATCAAATACATCTAATCAAGTGAGACCTTATCTGAATGTGATCATATCTTGGAAGCAAGGTCAGGCACATTTATAGAGACTGGGCTTTGGGACTTCACTGCCCTCTCTCAGAGACATAGCACATGGGAGACTTGGAAAGATGTGATTTGCAGAGAAAGAAAATAAGTCATTTAATTTGGAATATGCTGACTTTGGAAGGTTTTTTGTTTGTTTGTTTGTTTGTTTTTTTTATGAGGCAACATGTCCAAGAGAAGAACAGGATTTCTTAGGCATCCGTTACTGTGAAGCAATCCGTGGGAAACTTAAACAAAGTGTATATTTGACTTGTAGTTACAGAGTTTTGATCTGTGGTCATGGCTTCATTGTTTCAGGGCCATCTGTGAGGCAAAGCATTATAGTGGACAGCAAGTATGAAGCTCCTCATCTCATGATGGCCAAGGAACAAAGACAGAGAAAGCAGCCACGGACAAAATATAGACTTCAAAGTCATACTTAATGACCTGCTTTCTTAAGTAGGCCATGCTTCAAATGTCCACTACCTTCCAATAAGTCAAACTATAACTACATGAGTGAGTGTATCCATTGATAAGGTCAGGCCTTCATGATTCAATTACCTCCATCTTCCAAACCTGATTCACCGTGGACCAGGCCTTCAACACATTGTCTTAAGAAGCCACATACACACAGCATACCAGCATATGTAGAGCTTGCTCTAAAATGACTAATTCTGTAGCCTGGATTGGAGAGGGAATGGAGTGGATATGAGAGAGAGGGAGAGGGAGAGGGAAAGGGGAGGGGAAGGGGGAGGGGGAGGGGAGAGGGGGAGATGGGGGAGGGGGAGAGGGAGGAGGGGGAGGGAGGAGGAGGGAGGGAGGGAGAGGGAAAGAGGGAGAGAGATAGAGATAGAGAGAGAGATAGATATTGATTTGAGGCAGCTCTGAGAAAAAAGATGGGAGGTAGGAAGAAGGAAAGCTAGGAGAGATAGGGGGGAGCATCATTACACAAGAAAGTTTCTATCAGGGAACAAAAGCTTTTGCTGTGATCAATAACAGCAGTATAGGCATCAACTTTCTGAGAACTATCCTTTCAATGAGGTAATGTTATAGAACCTGATGTCAAAGACCAAAGAACATTCTGTGGGTCTTTAAATGAACAGGGATGGATTGATTACCTGCTGAGGTCTTAAAGGCAGGGTTAAGGAGACTAACGGCTGAGATAGAGATAGGAGGGAGGCAAAGCGAGGGAAAGTTGGGGACACAGGGGGAGCTAGGGTCACAGCCAGCAGGTAACTGAGTATAAGAAAATAGGCACTCAAGGTTGTTAGAACCTGGAGTCTGAAAACAGTTGCTTTAAATACAAGGGATCCAAGAGAGAAGGAGAAAGCTCAAAGGGAGCTCCAGGGTGCCATCCACCTGTGTTGCCAATTTTCTCTAAAAGTTGTGCTTCTGAAAGAGATGCCTAAAAAAGCCTAAATATCTGAACACTATTGAATTATGCACACACACACACACACACACACACACACACAGAACACATACACACACACATCTATACATTTATATCTATGTATTTATATATTTATCTATACTTCCCTATCTCCATATATATAATATCTACATTAAATGTAGCTCCATGGAGACTAATTTACAATAGTAGCTTGACAGAGTGATACAGGCAGTCCTGGGTTACTTGAGGTCATGATTTCTGAAGGTGGTTACTTGTCAGGAATGACTGTTGATGCTGTTATTATCTATATTTCAGTTCCTGAGTAGCTGTTACAAATTGGAAATGTGTAAACTTTAGCTTTTAAATATTGGTTTGTATTTGAACGAAAAACATTTCTCAGTTCTGAACTATTCAAAAACACATGTGGAGAGTTTGATGCTGGTTCATTTTGAAGAGTGTATTAATTACAGTTTAATGAAAGTATATTTTATAGTTCTCATCCTAAAGTTTCTGATAATGATAGCCTTTGGAAAGCCTCATGAGGTCTATTGTTTATTATCATTATAAAATAAGTTAATGCTGGTTGAAAGAATTTGAAAAAATTCATAGACTTACTGAGAAAATTATAAATTACGTATATTTTACTAGCAATCAATATTTACCAACCTTTCAATATTTTTCTTTAATTAATTCTTTTCTGTCTTTTATTTTTTTATTTTTTTACACTCCAGATTTTATTCCTCCCTCCAGCCTGCCCCTGCCTCTGTCCACCCTCCAACTGTTCCATGTCCCATTTCTCCTCCCCATTCCCTGTCTCAACGAGAATATCCCCACTCCCCATCCAGCCATCTAAACTCCCAAGGCCTCCAGTCTGTTGAGGGTTAGGTGCATCTTCTCTGACTGAACCCAGAATTTATTTATTTATTTTTATGCTTAGGCATTTTTTTATTGGATATTTTATTTATTTACATTTCAACTGTTATCCCCTATCCAAATTTTCCCCCCCAACACCCTAGCCCATCCCCATCTTCCCCTGCTTCTATGAGGGTGTGCTCCCACCCACCCAACTACTCCTACCTCCCTGACCTTGAACTCCCCTACACTAGGGCATCAAGGCTTCATAGGATCAAGGGCCTCTTCTCCCAATGATGCCCAACAAGGCCATCCTCTGCTACATATAGGGCTGGAGCCATGGGTCTCCCCATGCATACTCCTTGGTTGGTTGTTTAGACCCTGAGAGCTCTTGTTGGTTGATATTGTTGTTCTTCCTATGGGATTACAAACCCCTTCAGCTCCTTCAGTCCTTTCTCTAACTCCTCCATTGGGAACCCTGTGATTAGTTTAGTGGTTGGTTGCAAGCATCTGCCTTTGTATATGTCAGACTCTGGCAGAGCCTCTCAGGAGACAGCTATATCAGGCTCCTGTCAGCATGCACTTCTTGGCATCTGCAATAGTCTCTGGGTTTGGTGACTGTATATGGGATGGATCTCCAGGTGGGGCAGTCTCTGGATGGCCTTTCCTTCAGTCTCTATTTTACACTTTGTTTCTGTATTTGCTCCTGTGACTATTTTGTTACCTCTTTCTAAGAAGAACTGAAGTACCCACACTTTGGTCTTCCTTCTTCTTGGGCTTCATGTGGTCTGTGAATTCCATCTTAGATATTCCAAGCTTCTGGGCTAATATCCACTTATCAGTGAGTGCATACTGTGTGTTCTTTTGTGATTGGTTTACCTCACTCAGGATGATATTTCCTAGTTACATCCATTTGCCTAAGAATTTCACAAATTCATTGTTTTTAATAGCTGAGTAGTAAGTAGTATTCTATCCTGAAAATGTACTACATTTTCTGTATCCATTCCTTTGTTGAAGGACATCTCGGTTCTTTCCAGCTCACTATTATAATTAAGGCTGCTATGAACATAGTGGAACATGTGTCCTTGTTATATGTTGGATAATCTTTTGGGTATATGCCCAGGAGTGGTATAGCTGGGTGCTCAGGTGTCCAATTTTCTGAGGAACCTTCAGGCTGATTTCTAGAGTGGTTGTACCAGCTTGCAATCCCACCAATAATGGAGGAGCCTTTCTCTTTCTCCGCACCCTCGCCAGCATCTGCTGTCACCTGAGCTTTTGATCTTAGCCATTCTGATTGGTGTGAGGTGGGATCTCAGGGTTGTTTTGATTTGCATTTCCCTGATGACTAAGAATGTTGAACATTTCTTTAGGTGCTTTTTGACCATTTGAGTTTCCTTAGCTGAGAATTCTTTGTTTAGTTTTGTACATCATTTTTAATGGGTTTATTTGATTGGCTGGAGTCTAATTTCTCGAGTTCTTTGTATATATTGGATATCAGCCCTCTACTGGATGTAGGATTAGTGAAGATCTTTTCCCAATCTGTTGGTTGCCATTTTGTCCGATTGACAATGTCCTTTGCCTTACAGAAGCTTTGCAATTTTATGAGGTCTCATTTATCGATTTTTGATCTTAGAGCATAAATTATTGGTGTTCTGTTCAGGAAGTTTTCCCATGTGCCCATGTGCTCAAGTATCTTCCCCACTTTCTCTTCTATTAGTTTCACTGTATCTGGTTTTATGTGGAGGTCCTTGATCTACTTGGACTTGACCTTTGTACAAGGAAATAAGAATGGATAGATTTTGCTGGCGTATGCAATGGTGTCAGCATTTGGAGGCTGATTATGGGATGGATCCCCAGGTGTGGCAGTCTCTAGATGGTCCATACTTTCGTCTCAGCTCCAAATTTTGTCTCTGTAACTCCCTACATGGCTGTTTTGTTCCCAATTCTAAGAAGGGGCAAAGGGTCCACACTTTGGTCTTCATTCTTCTTGAGTTCCATTGTATACTCCAGTAAGATTTTGGATATAGCTGTCCCTTATGAGGCTAGGCCGGTGCCTGGCAAACACAGAAGTGGATGCTCACAGTCAGCTATTGGATGGAACACAGGTCCCGGAATGGAGGAGCTAGAGAAAGTACCCAAGGAGCTAAAGGGGTCTGCAACCCTATAGGTGGAACAACAATATGAACTAACCAGTACCCCCAGAGCTCCTGTCTCTAGCTGCATATGTAGCAGAAGGTGGCCTAGTCGGCCATCGTTGGGAAGAGACCCCTTGGTCTTGCAAACTTTATATGCCTCAGTACAGGGAAATGCCAGGGCCAAGAAGTGAAAGTAGTTGGGTAGGGGAGTGGGGTGGGGGAAGGTATGGGGGCATTTTTGGGATAGCATTTGAAATGTAAATGAAGAAAATACCTAATTAAAAAAAAAGAATGGATAGATTTACATTCTTCTACATGCTGACCTCCAGCTGAACCAGCACCATTTGTTGAAAATGTAGTCTTTTTTCCACTGAATGATTTTAGCTCTTTTTTCAAAGATCAAGTGACCATAGGTATGTGGGTTCATTTCTGGGTCTTCACTTCTCTTTCATTGATCTTCTTGCCTTTCTCTGTACCACTACCATGCAGTTTATTTTTTCACTATTTCTGATATGCTGGAATGGCTGCTCAAGTATAGACAGAACACACCATGCTTTAGTTCCATCAGTCAGAGGTTTATTGGAGACAAAAGAGGAAAGAGAGAAAGATAAAGAAAAATGGGTCAAATGTGGGGTCTGTCTTTTATTTAGCTTGTGAGGTAATAGGTAAGTGTGGGAAGTGGACTCTGTGAAGGTGTTTGGTTGCCCTGGCAACACATGTCACCTATTGTGACATTCCTGAGTTTGGAGCTGATCTGCCCAACTGGTTCTTGATACCAACATATGTCCCTTTTTCTTATCAAAAAGAAGGGGAAAAAAAGGAGAGGCGGGAAGTCAATGGTGAAAAGGGAATAGGGGCATCATGTCTCCTAGATTGCTTCCCTTCCTTCTGTCTAGGGGCATTTTCTATTTTGGGGTGAAGCTGACTTTCACCATTGGGGTCTACTTGATAAACACTTGCATCAGGCTTCTCTATGGACAGTGGCTGGTAATTCTGTAACAGAAACTGATTAATAGTCTGGTCAGAATTTTTTTGTATTTGTCATTGAAGGAATTTAGAAATAAGATTAATGAGGCAGGGAGTGAATAATACCACCAGGGAGATGACAAGGAAAGGTGTTATGAGAGGGAGTATCTACTTCTATATAGGGTTTTTAAAAATCCCAGAACTGGAGGTCTCACTTTCCCTGAAATTCTATATATCTGATTGTAGCTCCTGGATTTCATTTCTCACTCTCCCAGATTGGTTGACATAGAAACAGCATTATTCTTGAAGGAACAGGCAAAGACCAACTTCTTTAGCTGTCAGAACATTTAGCTCCCATTGGTTCTGAAGCAACACAGCTGCCAAAGAACTAATCTGTTCTGGATAGTAAGCTTGGTTTCAGACATTTCTTGAAAACTGCTTTCAAACTTGGAAATGACTTTATCCTATCCTGGGTAGAAGAAGGAGCAGAGGAACTGCTGGTGACTTTGGGTTTATATGAATGGGTGGGAGCAAAGGAAATAGAGACTGCCAACCTAGCTACAAGATCCCTTCCCAAGAAGGGGACAGGACATGTTGGCACTGCTGAAAAGGAATGGGTGAGAGGTACACACCTAGAAATGCAACTAAGTGTTAGGGTCTGATGAGGAATGTAAGGTTGCCCTCATACCTTGACAATAGGTAAATGAGAGAGGGAAGTGGGTCCACAAAACTCCATCAGGACAGTGGACTAAATAGCCCCAGTGTCCAATAGGAAGGAGATGGACCGCCCACATACCATGATGCCTACCTGGGGCTCCCTGCTAGTGATGGCAGTCGTCGGGTCAAGGAGCTCAGGTCTCCTTAGTAGGCCATAGCCAAACCTAGGAGATCAGTTGGAGGGTTGTCTGGGAGTGATGTGAAACATAAGGGTAATTGATAGCCCAATGTCCCTCTTGATGGTGCCTAGGCCATGGCCTCCTTGGCTTGAGGAAGCTAGAGCAAGCTTTTACCCAATGACCTTGTTGACCCCATTTGTAGCAGAAGCCTGGTGGTCTCTGAGTCTTTGAAGACCAGGAGTTCAGGGCAGTGGCTGGGGTTGGTCAGACAGCCTTTGCCAGCATATGATATTTTTGTTTGTGGCCTTTCTCACCTCTCTCATGGTACACCTTGAAGGCCAGCACTAAAATTTCGCCTGTGAAGTTAGGGGTCCCCTCTTCAGCTTTCTGTTTGGCTTTTATGTCGGGGTAGCTCTGGGGAAAAAGTAGGTTATCAGAAATTGCTTACCTTTTGGGTTTTCAGGGTCCAGATTGGTATACAGCAATACAGCCTTTGTGAGGTGTTCTAAATATTGAGATGGATTTTCATGTTTGTACTGGACAACCTCTTGGAATTTTTCAAAATTTACTGCCGTTAAGGATGCTTTTCTTAGGCCAGCCAGAAGGCAATTTATAAATCTATCTCTGGCTAAAATACTTCCCATGGAAGTATAATTCCTTCAAGGATCCTGGTCAGGCACTGCCTCAGAACCAATTGGATATGTTCTATCTGTTTGATGATTTTCATCTTCATATGTTCTTGCTTGCTCTCAAACTCTCCTTAGTTCCTCAGTAAGCAAGTTATTAAGAAGGATAATATGTACATCATGGAAAGGCAAGCTATAAGGCTAAATAATATATTGAAACTCTTTAATAAAGGTGGAGGAGTTAGAGGTATAGGAGCCCAGTTTGCTTTCTATTTGAGAAAGTTCACTCAGTGAGAAATGAACATGTGTTCTGACAAGGCCATCCACCCCAGCTACTTCCCTTAAAGGAAGCACCCATGCTGGGTCAAGTGTTTGGCTGTGGCCTTAGAGTGCGTGATAGGAGGGGTAAAGTTCGGCGCCAATGTAGGGCGTTTTGAATGACCGGCAGCTTGCTCAAAAGAGGAGGGATCTGGTGAGGTCGAGCTAGTAGGCTTTGGAGTATCCTTGTGAGAAGGAGAAACCAAGGCAGCAGTTTGGGTTTTGGCGGTGTGGAAACAGATCTGCGGCAGAAGGAGGGCAGCTCCTTAGCTGGATCAAGCGTTGTAGCACCATCTAGTGGAGGCAGTGGAGGCTTCATGGCTAAGAGAAGTTGGATTGGGGAACAAGAGGAGCACATGGAGGAATTGGAGTGAAGATAGAAGAATGCTTGGACATAGGGGGCTTCTTTCCATTTACCAGACCACTGGTAGTATATGTGAAGATGCCTTAAAATAACTGGATCTAGTGTGTCATGAAGTGGACATTTGAAGCTATTATCTAACTGGTACTGAATCCAGACCTTATTGCCAAGGTGTACTGATCTTGATTCCCTCAAGTCAGGTGTTAGCTTCAGAGATTTGAGATTGTCCAGGAGACATCTCAGTGAGGTACCTAGAGATACATTCAAAGACATCACATTACCCATTGGAGAGTTATTTCATTATTCATACTGGCGTCCCGAGAATAATTCAATAACCAAAAATAGAGCCAGGCTAGAGGCCTAAATCATCACTAAGGCCCCCTAGAGGCTATACACGGTAAGTCCTGAACTTACCAGAAAGCATCTCACCTTAGGCCTAGGGGTTTCTTAGACAGTTGCAAGAGCCCAGAGTGGGAGGGGTGGGAGAGGCACTTTCGAGGGGTATGTTCTGGAGGCTGGTCCACTTCACTTCACTCAGTCACAGTCCCCAGTGCTTATGCCAGTCACCTCCTGGGCTAACATAGCAACAGCTGCTGGAGGGCACGACTGAGTCCCCAGTTTCAGCACCAATCATATGTTGGAATGGTGGCTCATGTCCAGACAGAAACCACCAGGCCAAAACAGTTCCATGTGGAAGAGGTTTATTGGAGACAAAAAGAGGAAAGAGAGAAAGACAAAGGAAAAAAGGGTCGATGGTGGGAAAGGCCTGTCTTTTATTTAGGCTGTGATGTAATCTGTTCGCAGGTAAGTGTGGAAAGTATCCTCTGGGAAGATATGTGGTTGCCTTAGCAACAGGTGTCACCTATGTGTGATATTCCTGAGTAAGGAGCCAATCTGCCAAACTGGTTCTTGATACCAACAATTGCTCTGTAGTACAACTTGAGGTCAGGGATGGTGATTCCCCCAGAAGTTCTTTTATTGTTGAGAATAGTTTTCACTATCCTGGGTTCTTGGTTATTCCAAATGAATTTGCAAATTGCTCTTTCTAACTCTATGAAGAATTAGGGTAGAATTTTGATGGTGATTGCATTGAATCTGTAGATTGCCTTCAGCCAGATGGCCATTTTTTACTATATTAAGCCTACCAATCCATGAGAATGGGAGATCTTTCCATCTTCTGAAATCTGCAATTTCTTTCTTCAGAGACTTGCAGTTCTTGCCGTACACATCTTTCACTTGTTTGGTTAGAGTCACACCAAGGTATTTTATATTATTTGTGACTATTGTGAAGGGGTTGTTTCCCTAATTTCTTTCTCAGTCTGTTTATCCTTTGAAGGCTACAGATTTGTTTGCATTAATTTTATATCCAGCCCCTTTGCTGAAGTTGTTTATCAGCTGAAGGTGTTTTCTGGTGGAAATTCTGGGGTCACTTAAGTATACTATCATATCATCTGCAAATAGTGATATTTGACTTCTTCCTTTCCAATTTGTATCCCTTTGACCTCCTCTTGTCAAATTGTTCTGGCTAGGACTTCGGGTACTATATTGAATAGGTAGGGAGAGAATAGGCAGCCTTGTCTGGTCCCTGATTTTAGTGGGATTGCCTCAAGTTTCTCTCTATTTAGTTTGATGTTGTTTATTATTTTCTTGTATATTTGCTTTTACTGTGCTTAGGTGTGAGCCTTGCATTCCTGATCTTTCTAAGACCCATGAAGGGGTATTGAATTTTGTCAAATGCTTTCTCAGCATCTACTGAGATGATCATGTGGTTTTATTCTTTGAGGGTTTTTTTTTGTTTTTTGTTTTTTGTTTTTTGGGTTTTTTAAAGTTTTATTTTATTTATGTGAGTACACTGTAGCTGTCTTTGGACACACCAGAAGAGGGCATCAGGTCCCATTACAAATGGTTGTGAGACACCATGTGGTTGTTGGAAAGTGAACTCAGGACCTCTGGAAGAGCAGTCAGTGCTCTTAACTGCTTAGCCATCTCTCCAGCTCTATTTTTTTTTTAAATGATTTTATTTTTTTGTACATTGATGTTTTGCCTTTGTGTGTGTTTGATCCCCTGGAACTGGAGTTACAGACATTTGTGAGCTGTCTGGGATTGAGTGAGTGCTGGGAATTGAAACTGGGTCCTCCAGAAGAGCAGCCAGTGCTATTAACAGCTCTCTCCAGTTTCTTTTTGGAGGCACTTAGAACTAGGAGTTTTCCTCTTGGCACTGCTTTTATTGTGTCCCATAAGTTTGGGTATGTTGTGGCTTCATTTTCATTAAATTCTAAAAAGTCTTTAATTTCTTTATTTCTTCCTTGACCAAGTTCTCATTGAGTAGAATATTGTTCAGTTTTCATGTGTATGTGGGCTTTCCATTTTTGTTGTTGTTGTTGTTATTGCCTTAGTCCATGGTGATCTGATAGGATGCATGGGATTATTTCAATATTCTTGTATCTGTTGAGGCCTGTTTTGTGACCAACTATATGGTCAATGTTGGAGAAGGTACCATGAGGTGCTGAGAAGAAGGTTTATTCTTTTGTTGTAGGATGAAATGTTCTATAGATCTTTGTTAAATCCTTTTGGTTCATAACTTCTGTTAGTTTCACTGTGTCTCTGTTTAGTTTCTGTCTCCATGTTTTGTCCATTGCTGAGAGTGGGGTGTTGAAATTTCCCACGATTATTGTGTGAGGTGCAATGTGTGCTTTGAGCTTTAGTAAAGTTTCTTTTGCATTTGGAGCATAGATGATCAAAATTGAGTGTTCATCTTGGTAGATTTTTTCCTTTGATGAGTATGAAGTGTCCTTCCTTGTCCTTTTTGATAACTTTTTGATAGGTTGGAAGTCAATTTTATTCGATATTAGAATGGCTACTCCAGCCTGTTTCTTTGGACCATTTGCTTGGAAAATTGTTTTCTAGCCATTTACTCTGAGGTAGCTTCTGTCTTTGTCACTGATGTGTGTTTCCTGTATGTAGCAAAATGCTTGGTCCCTTTTATGTATCCATTCTCTTAGTCTATGTCTTTTTATTGGTGAACTGAGTCCATTGATGTTAAGAGATATTAAGGAAAAGTGATTGTTGCTTCTTGTTATTTTTGTTATTAGAGGTGGAATAATGTTTGTGTGGCTATCTTCTTTTGGGTTTGTTGCAAGATTACTTTCTTGCTTTTTCTAGAGTGCAGTTTTCCTCCTTGTGTTGGTGTTTTCCATCTATTATCCTTTGTAGGGCTGGTCTTGTTGAAAGATATTGTGTGAATTTATGTTTGTCATGAAATATCTTGGTTTCTCTATCTATGGTAATTGAGAGTTTTGCTGGGTATAGTAGCCTGGGCTGGCATTTGTGCTCTATTACTGTCTGTATAACACCTATACAGGATCTTCTGGCTTTCATAGTCTCTGGTGAGAAGTCTGGAGTAATTCTAATAGGCTTGCCTTTATATGTTACTTGACCTTTTCACCTTACTGCTTTTAAAATTCTTTCTTTGTTTAGTGCATTTGGTGTTTTGATTATTATATGACAATTTCTTTTCTGGTCCAGTCTATTTGGAGTTCTGGCTTCATGTATGTATGTTCATGGGCATCTCTTTCTTTAGGTTAGGGAAGTTTTCTTCTATAATTTTGTTGAAGATATTTACTGGCCCTTCAATTTGGGAATCTTCACTTTCTTCTATAGCTATCATCCTTAGGTTTGGTCTTCTCATTGTGTCCTGGATTTCCTGGATATTTTGGGTTAGTAACTTTTTGCTTTTTGTGTTTTCTTTTCTTTTTTCCCTCCCTTCCTTCCTTCCTTCCTTCCTTCCTTCCTTCCTTCCTTTCTTTTTTTTTCTTTTTTTTTTTTTTCGAGACAGGGTTTCTCTGTATAGCCCTGGCTGTCCTGGAACTCACTTTTTAGACCAGGCTGGCCTCGAACTCAGAAATCTGCCTGCCTCTGCCTCCCAAGTGCTGGGATTAAAGGTGTGTGCCACCACCACCTGGCTTCTTTTTGTGTTTTCTTTGACTGTTTTGTCAATGTTTTCTATGGTATCTTCTGCACTTGAGATTCTCTCTTCTATCACTTGTTTACTGTTGGTGATGCTTGCATCTATGACTCCTGATCTCTTGCCTATGTTTTCTAACTCCAGGGCTCTCTCCCTTTGTGATTTCTGTATTGTTTCTATTTCCATTTTTAGATCCTGGATGGTTTTGTTCAATTCCTTCACCTGTTTGATTGTGTTTTCTTGTAATTCCTTAAGCAATTTTTGTTTTTCCTATTTACCTGTGTTTTCCTATATTTCTTTAAGGGAGATATTTATGTCTTTCTTAAATTCCTCTATCGGGCATTATCCTGAGTGAGGTAACCCAATCACAAAAGAACTCAAATGATATGTACTCACTGATAAGTGGATATTAGCCCAGAAACTTAGAATACCCAAGATATAAGTTACAATTTGCAAAACACACGAAACTCAAGAAGAACGAAGACCAAAGTGTGGACACTTTGCCACTTCTTAGAATTGGGAACAAAACACCCATGGAAGGAGTTACAGAGACAAAGTTTGGAGCTGAGACAAAAGGATGGACCACCTAGAGACTGCCATATCCAGGGATCCATCCCATAATCAGCCTCCAAACGCTGACACTATTGCATACACTAGCAAGATTTTGCTGATAGGACCCAGATAGAGCTGTCTCTAGTGAGACTACGCCAGGGCCTAACAAACACATAAGTGAATGCTCACAGTCAGCTATTGGTTGGACCACAGGGCCCCCAATGGAGGACCTAGAGAAAATACCCAAGGAGCTAAAGGGATCTGCAACCCTATAGGTGGAACAACATTATGAGCTAACCAGTACCCCAGAGCTCTTGACTCTAGCTGCATATGTATCAAAAGATGGCCTGGTAGCCATCACTGGAAAGAGAGGCCCGTTGGACTTACAAACTTTATATGCCCCAGTACAGGGGAACGCCAGGGCCAAAAAGTGGGAGTGGGTGGGTAGGGGAGGGTGGGGAGAGGGTATGGGGAACTTTTGGGATAGCATTGGAAATGTAAATGAGGAAAATACCTAATTAAAAAAATCCTCTATCATCATCATGAGATTTGATTTCAAATCTGAATCTTGCTTTCCGGTGTGATTGGGTATCCATGACTTGCCAATGGTGGGAGAACTGGGTTCTGATGATGCCAAGTAACCTTGGTTGCTGTTGCTTATGTTCTTGTGCTTGCCTCTCAACCTCTGGTTATCTCTTGTGTTACCTTCACTAACTGTCTTTGACTGGAGCCTGTCCTTCTTTCTATCTTAGTTGAATCAGAACTCCTCAGACTCCAGCTGTCTCTGTGATGCTGTGATCCTGACATCCTGGTTGTAAGAGCTCCTAAGGTGGAGTTCTCTCTTGGTATTGTGGGACTTGATGCAGAGCTAGCGCCCAGTGTCAGGAACCTATGCCACTGGCTGTTTGGGGGTTCCTGTGTTCCTGGATCCCCGGGATCCCAGTTACATCTGGTGTTGGGGTGGATGTTGTGGCCTCCTCACCTAAGATCCTAGGCATGTTTGAGTAAAGTTGAATAACTATCTTTTACATTCAAATTTTCTTTGTGTTTTTTATTACTGAGATTTTTAGGTTTGACTCTCAATTTTATCTCATCTGTCTTTATGGGCATTCTTACGTGTGCCCTATAATGTCAACAACTGTAGCTTTATAATATGTTTTAATTGCAGCGTGCATAAGGCCTCCAATGTTGTTTTTATTTTTTAAGAGTTTTGCCTATTCTGCATTCCACTGTTTTCATATGAGTTGTAGGATCAGCGTCACTTTCCATAAAAGTCAGCTGTCTTAAATGGCAGAAAGGTGACTCAGGTTTCAAGAGGCTACACCTGTGAATATGTTGTCCACAGTGAAGGGGAATTAATATGGAAGATGGATTTGAGAGTGTGCAGTAAAGTGGAAGGTAGCTTTCAACACAGAGAATGAGGCAGAGGAAGTAATGGGAGGGTGAGTGACAGAAGGAGCCTGAATTACAGCAGCTGACATCCAGTCTCAGCCAAGGAGCATGCCACTCTCTGTAAAACTTAAAGAGCAGGGCAATGGAACTCCCCATAGTCTTCAGAAAGGAACACAATCATATCATACCAAACACAGCTTTAACTCAACAAGAACCACTACAGAATGATCTAACTGTAAATTTTCCTTATGCTTCTAAAGATCTGATTGTCACAGGACCTAGTGAAAGCCACAGAGCTGTTTATGCAATAGCAAGTCATTAAAGTTTTGGATACAAGATTCTTTTCTACCTCTTTAGGCTTTAAAAAAAATAAAGACGATATTAGATAGTTTTCAGTGTATATATTACATATTTTTCATAATCCAATTATCTCTTTTAACTTTTTGGATCTATTGATTATGTAGGGGTATTTTCTTTAATTCATATATTTTCTAAATTTTATGACAAAGCATTTGCCAAAACACATGTTGGATTTATAAGAGACTTATCATCTATTTACTCTGCATTTGGGAAAGCACTTTATGAGAACAGCTAGCTCACTGTGCTGTGTTAATGGGGTGAGAAGGAGGCACTGGCTGATGAGTGGATCTCCCACTGACTTATATATGACCTCTCTTTGGCTGCAGTGGCCCTATATTTTAAAGTTCTGGATTTGGGAACTAAGAGATAATGTACCAGAAGTTTAGAAAATATAACACTCCCAGGAATGTGCTTATATCACGGTTGCCAGTATCTTATTGCCTAGAGCCACTCACATGATCAAACCTAGATGTAGAAGGGACTCCTAATGTCACACAGACCAATCAAGCTGTGTTCTTTTCAGAACACTAAATGACTATCTTTCATACTTGGTTTGTTAGAGTATTATAAATTCATCAAAAAGTATGTACTTTGTTTTCAATATGTATGTATTCAGCTATACATAATGAAAAGTTATTCAAGTCTGCTATAGCTTCATTTATGTAAAGGACACATTATGTTTTTATTACTGTATGTTATTAAAACTACTCTTTTTAACTTAAAAATAGTAAATTAGCATGTATAGTCATTTCTGCTTTGTGTCTGTAGGGTTTTATGTAAGCATTCTAAATCTGAACTTGTCCCTCCCACCACTAACAAATAGCTGGGGATTTTGTTTCCTTGTCCCAAATGCTGAATCTTGTTGCTATGGTCGATTATTATTTTCATTGCCATCCTCAGTCATCTTAATTTTTTTGTGTTGAATTTGTAATGACCCTGTCTGGCTAACTTGTCTCTTGTTGTTTACAGACACCTCTCCTGGGCAGCTCTTCTTTCAGAAAGCTCACCCAGGTGTTCTTTCTGCTTTATTTTTTATCCAATGAGGTGATCATTTCTAAAGTCCCCTAAGCAGTGCACAACTGGCAATCCTTAGTCCATCTTTTATCTCTCCTTCATTCCACCATTTTAAGTATTCAAGAAAAGGCAGAGGTAAAAATTACTTTAGTAAAGACATCCTTGGCCTTATTTTAAACAGTATTAGATTTTACAGCTCTTCAAATCTGAAAGGAAACTGAGCAAGAAGCTGCTCCATCCCTGGGTATCACTGTATCCAGCCACACAGAGCCCTGACCATCACTCTGCTATTCCCTCCAGCCATGCAGGCGCTTAGCCATCCCTGTAGTTTCCCCTTTAGCCACACAGAGCCTCCACTACAGAAGGAAGCAGGGCAAATCTGGAGCCAAGTACTTTGTTCCTGTCTGCTCTGAAGTGCCCAGTAAGTGTGCTGAGAGACAGGACAGGGGATTACCTTCACTTCTGCTGAGTGGTGGTCGGTCACAGTGCTATAAGGAGGTTGGGCATATGTAAGTCAGTCCTATAGGCAGGTGCCCTTAGACCACTGGTCTTCAACTTTCCTAGTGCTGTGGCCCTTTAATACAGTTCCTCATCTTGTGTTGTCCCCAGCAATAGATATTGCTATGTCATAACTGTAATTCTACTACAGTTAAAAATCACAGTGTAAGCATCTGATAGGTGACCCCTCCCCCAGGGCGGGGGGGGGGGGGGCTAAGACCCACAGATTGAGAACCACTGCTAGAGTCAGAGACACTGGGTAATGGCTTATTTTTTTTTAAACTTCATTTTCTACTCAGGCTGGTTGAGATAGTAAGTGGCAAACCAGAATGTCAACAAAGCAGAAGAACTTAATTTGTTGTTGAGACAGTATCTCTCTTTAGCCCAGACTGACGTGGAACTTGCAGTCCCACGAGCCTCAAAAGAGAGCACCTCCTGCCTGAGTCACAGAAGCTGCGGAGTCACAGATGCTAAGGAACACTCCACCTTTCTCACCCCATTCCGTCTCTACTCCACAACCTTAGGAAAGTTGCTAAACCAATGCCTTACCATGCAGCTTTGACACCATGTAGCCATGTTAGGCTGTGGTCAGATTGTTTATCACTATCCAGTCATGATCAAACACACGTATGCTGGTCCTGGATGTCCCAGGTTTAAGGAGACATCTCCGACTGGGAGAACTCAGATGTTTCCTCATTTACGTTAGGGGATGGGATTTTCTTTTTTCTTTCTTTTTATTAGATATTTTCTTCATTTACATTTCAAATGCTATCCTGAAAGTCCCCTATACCCTCCCCCTGCCCTGCTCCCCAACCCACCCACTCCCACTTCCTGGCCCTGGCATTCCCCTGTAATGGGGCATATGATCTTCGAAAGAACAAGGACCTCTCCTACCATTGTTGGCCGACTAGGCCATCCTCTGCTACGTATGCAACTAGAGACACAATCTCTGGGGGGTACTGGTTAGTTCATATTGTTGATCCCCTATATGGTTGCAGATCCCTTTAGCTCCTTGGGTACTTTCTCTAGCTCCTCCATTGGGGGCCCTGTGTTCCATCCAATAGATGACTGTGAGCATCTACTTCTGTATTTGTCAGGCACTGGCATAGCCTCACAAAAGATAGCTATATCAGGGTCCTGTCAGCAAAATCTTTCTGGCATATGCAGTAGTGTCTGGGTTTGGTGGTTTATTATGGTTTGGGTCCCCAGGTGGGGCAGTCTCTGGATGGCCCTTCCTTCTGTCTCAGCTCCAAACTTTGTCTCTGTAACTCCTTCCATGGGTATTTTGTTCCCCCTTCTAAGAAGGAGCCAAGTATCCACACTTTGGTCTTCCTTCTTCTTGAGTTTTATGTGTTTGCAAATTGTATCTTGGGTATTCTAAGTTTCTGGGCTAATATCTGCTTATCAGTGAGTGCATAAGGGTATTCGATTTTCCTCATCCTCTTCAATCTATGTGACTTTTGTTTTGCGTTTGTTGATAGTTCTCTGTATACATCTCAGAGAAAGGTTTACAGCAGATGGTGGGGATTGAAAATAAAATAGCCCACAGCTAGCACCTGCTGTACCACCCACAACCAGGGTCTCTTCTATTCTCCATTAAGAAAAGAACATTCATTTCTTGCGATCTTCAGCCTCATGGGAGTGTCGAGTTTAGATTTATTTACCTAGCATATTCTGAGCAAACAATAACCATTCAGTTTAAGGCATCCATTACCTGTCTTGCAGAGTAAGAAATTCCTGATTTTTTTTTAAATAATAAAATGTGTGTCTTAGTTCTGTACTGGCTGGGCACAATGGCACACTCTGAAATCCTGAGAGGTTGAGGCAGGAGCATCTTCTGAGTTCAATTCCAGCCTGAGCTATGTAGTCAGCTCCTGTCTTAAAAAACAAAACAAAACAAAACAAAACAAAACAAAACAAAACAAAAAAACTTTACATTCTTAGGATTTAAAAAATAATTTACTCATACCACCCCCTCCTTTAAAAAGCCAAAGAGTATGGCAATGCCAGTTTATGAGTAAACTTTATATTTTAAAGTAGTCTATTTTTTATAGCAATATGTGTACACACACACACACACACACACACACACACACACACACATATATGATTTATTTTTATTTTTATGTATGTGAATATACTGTTTCTTTCCTCAGATACACTAGAAGCAGGAATCAGATCCCATTACAACTTGAACTCACGTGGTTTGCTGGGAATTGAACTTAGGACCTCTGCAAGAGCAGTCAGTTCTCAACCACTGAGCCATCTCTCCAGCCCCCAGTTCATATATTTTTATGAACTTATGTGTTAGTCTCCTTAGTTAGAATATGAATTCTCCAAGGCCAGGGCTATGTGTGGGCCTTGTTTGTCCCTGTGTAGCCAAGTCTGGTAGCAGCATGAGTCATTGAGTACTTGCTCAGTAAAGATGTTCATTGACTGACTGAAAGGATGACTATGTGGGGAAGCTGAAGCACGTCTGTGCTGTTAGAGTTTGTTGCACACTACTCCTGCAGACCTGTATGGTGAGAACCTGCTTCTCCCATAGGTGGGACCTGCCTGGGTTAGAGGCCATAGTTCTGAGGGCAAATGTGCTGCTAGGAGGCACTGAGTGCAAGAGTCACAAGGAAAGCCAAAGATCAGGAGAAAGGTTGACTTGGATGGAGCAGCTGAGAAAGGTTACATCCTGATCCCAAACTGGGCTTGCAGGAAAGGACAGCTTGATGTCACTGTCACCACTAACAACTTTTACATAGGATAATGAAAGTTCCTGACTGGGACCATGGACTGTCTGAAACAAATTTCTTTACTTTATACTTCTTGCCTGTAGATGCAATGTGACCACTTCCTTGAGTCCCACCCCTGTGACTTATCTGCCATGATAGAATGTAACTCTGTGGGCAGAGTAAACTCTTTCTCTCTTACGTCATTTTTACTAAGTGATTTTTTTTGTTTGCTTATTTCTTTTTTTGATTGTTTTTGTATTTTTGAGATAGACTTTCTCTGTGTAGCCCAGGCTGTTCTGGAACTTGCTCTGTAGACCAGGATTGCCTTGAACTCACAGAGATCTGCCAGCCTCTGTCTCCTGAGTGCTGGGATTAAAGGTGTGTGCCATCACACCTGGCTCAAAGTTGTTGTTTAATCCCAGCAACAAGAAAAGAAACTATGATATCATTTTTTTCCCCTGATGAGTTTGTATTTCAGAAACATCTAAGCAATGCCCACCAAGCATATCTTGTCTATCTTTTTTATATCAGCTGATGCCTGTGAGCTCAGAGCAGTGTAGTGCCAGTCTATAGACAATGGTGGCTCCTAGAGAAGGCTGTAAACACTGTTGACACACAGAACAATGTTAGCTATCACTGGACCTAGCCATGTGTGGGCTATGACTGGTAGCCATGGGTGCCAGCATGACTATTATACTCCAGCTGTTATAATTTCTTCCTTTATGTCTGTTTCTCCTGTCTCTATGTTAAGGACAGCATTGTCCTTAACTGAGGACATTGAACTAAGCCAGAGACCTGGGAACCAGGAGGAGGAGGGAGAGGGAAGGTGGGTAGGAGGAAAGGAGGATAGGAGGAGAAGGAAGGAGGAAGAGGAGGAGGGAGAAGAGGCAGAGGAGAAATGGAAGGAGGAGGGGGAGGAGGAGAAGGAGGAAGAGGAAGGGGAGGAGGAAGAGGAAGGGGAGGAGGAAGAGGAAGGGGGAGGAAGAGGAGGAAGAGGAAGGGGTGAGGAGGAGGAGGAGGAGGAGGAGGAGGAGGAAGAGAATCCTTCCCATCTCTCATTTAGTCAGTGCTGAAGTCCAGAGGTTTTCAAGTGTCAGCACCGTGGTGGAGGCCTAGCGGCCTTCTAGCTCTGTACTGTCACTCTTCCACAGGGTGTCAGGGTGCCCTCTGCCTTTTGCTCAATAAATAAGGCATAGTTATCTCATGTTGCTTCTGAGAGCCTGTTTTTGTTTTTTTTTTAAACTAAGCCTTGCCTTTCATCAGATACCCAAGCAACATGTTTTTTTTTTTTCTTTTCAGTAAATGCATCCAAATGTAGATCCCTCTCAGTACCCCAACTGCCTTCCTCATTAGTTCTCATTGACTTACACCCCACCATGGTGATTGCCTTTGATGCATTTCTCAGCAATAGTTTATCTATGTCAAGCAAATACAAGCAGGCACACAGGCATTTACATGGACATAAATGCATATGTAAACATAGATACACACATTTTAGGCTCTTTGTAAGTTAAATCTCCAACTGAACCACCATGAGCTCTCCACAGACTACTTTCTAGTCCAAATTAAACATATATGCCAGTATATACCATTTTCATGTCATCTTTGTTAGATCATACACTCACGGTGTAGGGGAAGGAAGCTTGGTCTCCATGCCTGCCCAGCACAGATTCCTTAGCTCTTGTGAAGATGCTCTGTGTTCTTTCCATATGTATGTTTCAGTGTTCTGCTTGGTTTATGGTGATATGTTAGTGTACTTTCCTTAAAAAAGAGACATTTTATTTTTAATTATGTGTATGTGCGTAAATGTATGTTTATGTGAGTAGAGGTGCCCACAGAGGCAAGAAGAGAGCTTTAGATCCTTTGGAGCTGGACTTCTGTGAGTGACCCAATTTGGGAAGTAAACTTGCATCATCTGCAAAAACTGCAAGCACTCTTAGCTGCTGGGGAGGTGTTTCACCCCCACCCCCATTTTCTTTCTTAAAGGCATTCAGGGAAGATAGGGGCATGAAGCAGTACCTGGGAACTCAATGTACTTTTTAATAGATGCAGAATTAATACATTCAGTGGAATTTGAAGTTCCTTTTCTATCTTTTCCTGATGGAAGTATTATCAGGTTAATTATTTCAATCAAGCACCAAGTCCCTGAGCAATTAGCTCTTACTATGTCACAAGCTCCTTAGGACCCTATATCAGTATTTCCAACACTTGTTAGGGAAACATTTTCTTTTATGGTATCTCCCAGGACCACATCTATAATGCTACATCATTACATTGTCAATGAGATATTTTCTTTTTCTTTTCCTTTTTAAAAAAACATTTTATTAGATATTTTTTCATTTACATTTCAAATACTAGCCCCAAAGCCCCTTATACACCTCCCCCCCACCCCCACCCAGTACCCAACCCACACACTCCCACTTCCTGGCCCTGGTATTCCCCTGTACTGGGGCATATGATCTTTGCAAGACCAAGGGCCTCTCCTCCCATTGATGGCCGACTATGCCATCCCCTGCTACATATGCAACTAGAGACACAGCTCTGGGGGGTACTGGTTAGTTCGTATTGTTGTTCCTCCTATAGGGTTGCAGACCCCTTCAGCTCCTTGGGTACTTTCTCTAGCTCTTTCATTAGGGACCCTGTGTTCCATCCAATAGATGACTGTGAGCATCTACTTCTGTATTTGCCAGGCACTGGCATAACCTCACAAAAGATAGCTATAGCAGGGTCCTGTCAGCAAAATCTTTCTGGCATATGCAATAGTGTCTGGGTTTGGTGGTTGTATATGGGATGAATCCTCATGTGGGGCAGTCTCTGGATGCGCTTTCCTTCTGTCTCAGCTCCAAACTTTGTCTCTGTAACTCCTTCCGTGGGTATTTTGTTCCCAATTCTAAGAAGGAATGAAGAATTCACACTTCGGTCTTCCTTCTTCTTGAGTTTCATGTGTTTTGAAAATTGTATCTTGGATATTCTAAGTTTCTGGGATAATATCCGCTTATCAATGAGTACATATCATCTGTGTTCTTTTGTGATTGCGTTACTTCACTCAGGATGATATCCTCCAGATCCATCCATTTGCCTAAGAATTACATGAATTCATTGTTTTCAATTGCTGAGTAGTATTCCATTGTGTAAATGTACCACATTTTCTGTATCCATTCTTCTGTTGAGGGACATCTGGGTTCTTTCCAGCTTCTGGCTATTATGAATAAGACTTCTATGAACATAGTGGAGCATGTGTCTTTATTACAACTTGGAACATCATCTGGGTATATGCCCAGGAGAGGAATTGCTGGATCTTCCAATGTACTATATACTATGTCCAATTTTCTGAGGAACCGCCAGACTGATTTCCAAAGTGGTTATACAAGCTTGCAATCCCACCAATAATGGAGGAGTGTTCCTCTTTCTCCACATCCTCACCAGCATCTGCTATCACCTGCATTTTTGATCTTAGCCTTTCTGACTGGTGTGAGGTGGAATCTCAGGGTTGTTTTGGTTTGCATTTCCCTGATGATTAAGGATGCTGAACATTTTTTCAGGTGCTTCTCAGCCATTCAGTAGTTCTCAGTTGAGAATTCTTTGTTTAGCTCTGTACACCATTTTTAATAGGTTTGTCTGATTTTCTGGAGTCCATCTTCTTGAGTTCTTTATATATATTGGATATCAGTCCCTTATCTGATTTAGGATTAGTAAAGATCCTTTCCCAATCTGTTGGTGGCCTTTTTGTCTTATTGACAGTATCTTTTGCCTTACAGAAGCTTTGCAATTTTATGAGGTCACATTTTTTGATTCTCAATCTTACAGCAGAAGCCACTGCTGTTCTATTTAGAAATTTTTCCCCTGTGCCCATATCTTAGAGGCTTTTCCCCACTTTCTCCTCTATAAGTTTCAGTGTCTCTGGTTTTATATGAAGTTCCTTGATCCACTTAGACTTGACCATAGTACAAGGAGATAAGAATGGATCAATTTGCATTCTTCTATATGATAACCGCCAGTTGTGCCAGCACCATTTGTTGAAAATACTGTTTTTTTTTTTCCCACTGAATTGTTTTAGCTCCTTTGTCAAAGATCAAAGTGACCATAGGTGTGTGGGTTCATTTCTGGGTCTTCAATTCTATTCCATTGGTCTACCTTTCTGTCGCTCTACCAGTACCATGCAGGGTTTATCACAATTGCTCTATAGTACAGCTTTAGGTCAGGCATGGTGATTCCACCATAGATTCTTTTATCATTGAGAAGAGTTTTTGCTATCCTAGGTTTTTTGTTATTCCAGATGAATTTGCAAATTGCCCTTTATAACTCAGTGACGAATTGAGTTGGAATTTTGATGGTGATTGCATTGAATCTGTAGATTGCTTTTGGCAAGATAGCCATTTTTACTTTATTGATCCTGCCAATCCATGAGCATGGGAGATCTTTCCATCTTTTGAGATCTTCTTTGATTTCTTTCTTCAGAGACTTGAAGTTCTTATCATACGTGTCTTTCACTTCCTTAGGTAGAGTCACACCAACGTATTTTATATTATTGTGACTATTGTGAAAGGTCTTGTTTCCCTAATTTCTTTCTCAGCCTGTTTATCCTTTGTGTAAAGAAAGGCCACTGATTTGTTTAAGTTAATTTTATATCCAGCTTCTGCACTGAAGCTGTTTATCAGGTTTAGGAGTTCTCTGGTGGAATTTTTAGGGTCACTTATATATACAATCATCATCTGCCTATAGTGATATTTTGACTTCTTCCTTTCCAATTTATATCCCCTTGACCTTCTTTTATTGTCAAATTGCTCTGGCTAGGACTTCAAGTAGTATATTGAATAGGTAGGGAGAAAGTGGGCAGCCTTGTCTAGTCCCTGATTTTAGTGGGATTGCTTCCAGGTTCTCATCATTTACTTTGATGTTGGCTACTGGTTTGCTGTAGATTGCTTTTATTATGTTTAGGTATGGGCCTTGAATTCCTGATCTTTCCAAGAATTTTATCATGAATGGGTGTTGGATTTTGTCAAATGCTTTCTCTGCATCTAAAGAGATGATCATGTAGATTTTGTCTTTGAATTTGTTTATATAGTGGATTATGTTGATGGATTTCCATATATTAAACCATCCCTGCATCCCTGGGATGAAGCCTACTTGGTCATGATGGATGATCATTTTGATGTGTTCTTTGATTCCGTTTGTGAGGATTTTATTCAGTATTTTTGCATCGATATTCATAAGGGAAATTGGTCTGAAATTCTCTATCTTTCTTGGGTTTTTATGTGGTTTAGGTATCAGAGTAATTGTGGCTTCATAGAATGAATTGGGTAGAGTACCTTCTGTTTCTATTTTGTGGAATAGTTTGAGGAGAATTGGAATTAGGTCTTCTTTGAAGGTCTGATAGAGCTCTGCATTAAATCCATTTGGTCCTGGGCTTTTTTTGGTTGGGAGACTATTAATGACTGCTTCTATTTCTTTAAAGGGAGCGGGACTGTTTAGATCCTTAATCTAATCCTGATTTAAATTTCTTACCTGTTATCTGTCTAGATATTTGTCCATTTCATCCAGGTTTTCCAGTTTTGTTGCATATAGCCTTTTGTAGAAGGATCTGATGGTGTTTTGGATTTCTTCAGTATCTGTTATTATGTCTCCCTTTTCATTTTTTATTTTGTTAATTAGGATGCTGTCCCTGTGCCCTCTAGTGCGTCTGGCTTAGGGTTTATCTATCTTGTTGATTTTCTCAAAGAACCAGCTCCTGGTTTGGTTGATTGTTTGAATAGTTCTTCCTGTTTCCACTTGGTTGATTTTGCCCCTGAGTTTGATTATTTCCTGCTGTCTACTACTATTGGGTGAATTTGCTTCCTTTTGTTCTACAGCTTTTACGTGTGCTGTCAAGCTCCTAGTGTATACTCTCTCTAGTTTTTTTTTTTTTTTTTTTTTTGAGACAGAGCTATGAGGTTTGCTCTCAGGAATGCTTTCATTGTGTCCCTTAGGTTTGGGTATGTTGTGGCTTCATTTTCATTAAACTCTAAAAAGTCTTTAATTTCTTTCTTTATTTCTTCCTTGACCAAGGTATCATTCAGGAGAGTGTTGTTCAGTTTTTACGTGAATGTTGGCTTTCTATTATTTATGTTGTTATTGAAGATCAGCCTTCGTCCATGGTGATCTGATAGGATTCATGGGACAATTTCAATATTTTTGTATCTGCTGAGTCCTGTTTCGTGACTAAAATTATATGGTCAATTTTGGAGAAGGTACCATGGGGTGCTGAGAAGAAGGTATATCCTTTTGTTTTAGGATAAAATGTTCTGTAGATATCTGTTAAGTCTATTTGTTTCACAACTTCTTTTAGTTTCACTGTGTCTCTGTTTAATTTCGGTTTCTAGGATCTGTCCATTGATGAGAGTGGGGTGGGGTGTTGAAGTCTCCCACTATTATTGGGTGAGGTGCAATGTGTGCTTTGAGCTTTACTAAAGGTTCCTTAATGAATGTGGCTGCCCTTGCATTTGGAGCATAGATATTCAGAATTGAGAGTTCCTCTTGGAGCATTTTACCTTTGATGAGTATGACGTGTCCCTCCTTGTCTTTTTGATAACTTTGGGTTGGAAGTCGATTTTATCCGATATTAGAATGGCTACTCCAGCTTGTTTCTTCAGACCATTTGCTTGGAAAATTGTTTTCCAGCCTTTCACTCTGAGGTAGTGTCTGTCTTTTTCCCTGAGATGGGTTTCCTGTAAGCAGCAGAATGTTGGGTCCTGTTTGTGTAGCCAGTCTGTTAGTCTATGTCTTTTTATTGGGGAATTGAATTTATTGATATTAAGAGATATTAAGGAAAAGTAATTGTTGCTTCCTTTTATTTTAGTTGTTAAAGGTGGCATTCTGTTCTTGTGGCTGTCTTCTTTTTTGTTTGTTGAGGGATTACTTTCTTGCTTTTTCCAGGGCGTGATTTCCATCCTTGTATTGGTTTTTTTCTGTTAATATCCAGCTTCACGGGAACATGTCTGTCCCCTCAAGGAGCTCTTTCTTATTCTATGTTTCCAGGCAGGGGACATGTTTGCCTCCTGGTGCTGGTGTTACCTACCCATCACAGAGTGCAGAGGAGTGGATGGTTTTCCCACCCATCCATGTCTCCACTTTTCTGTCTGCTGGACTCCATTTGGAGATTCAAATACCATGAATCATTGTCTTGAAAGCAAGCTGAGTCCTGCTTTCTCAATCCTCTCCCACCCCACCAGCTCCTGATCCATCCCTACCCTTTCCAGATATAAGTCCTTAGGTAAATTATCTAAACTCAAGAAGAACCAAGTGCACACACCGGGGTTCTCTACCCTCTAGTCTTCCCCAGCATCTGTCTATTCCACCCCCCCGCCCCACCACCTCAGACTTGTAAGAAACAGTTGATACTGAGGTGGGGGCCTTGACTTGGCCTTTTTCCTCAGTGTGAGGGAGTGGTGTGAAAGTGTGAGCAATTAATAAGGTCATCTGGGGTGATCCTTTCCAATAGGCAGGACCAAATGCCCCAAGATGTCAGATGGTTGGTTCTGAGAGCCATCATTTATAACAAAACCTTGTGTTGTTTCCACTACCTCTCAGTATCATCAGGCTGAAGAATAAGCCTTTAACATTTGGGCCTTTGAGGGACACTTGAGCTACAACCTGCCGCAAGAGAGGATGAAATGCAACGAGTAACTGTAAGGGAAAGAGTGGGAATTTGGAGGTGCTTGTCTTGTCTCAGGTTATGTCAGCGAGGCAGATATTTTTATGTATGCCATTTGGGGAAGCACGTGTCTTTGCAGGAAGTTACTTTCAGAAATCCAGAAGTCTGGCTGGGTAAGTGTGAGATTAAGTATTGATATTTCAACAATATTCAATACTACAATCTATGTGTTTCAGAAATTCAGTGTTATCATATGTGGTTCTTCAGCGTGTTCATATTGAGGCTCTAACTGCCATGTAGGCACGTTTGGAGGGGAGCTTGTGAGGATGAGCCTCATGGTCAGATCAGTGCCTTTAATCAAGTGGACAATAGAGGGATTGATTCCTTTCCCTCTGCTCCATAAGAGGACATAGTGAGGAAGGTCTGTCTTTCAGGAAGGAATGAGCACTCACTGGGGAGGTGAACTGGTGGGCACCACACTCATGCACTTTCAAGGCACCAGAGCCTTGAAGAAATAGCCACTGTTTGCTGTTGTCTATGGCATGTTGCTAATGGCATTCAACTTGATTAGCAAACTATTTACTGTGTTGCTCAGACTGCCCCAGGTCTTGCCTCTGTATCTGTGGGACATATTCCGTTCACTATGAATAGATTTGTTTGCTTCTTCTGTTTTGAATAACCTTATAGATTTTCTACATTAGCTCAAGAACCAGCCATTCCTGAAACAAGATCTGATTTTTTTTTTAAATGAAGGAAAAGGACCAAAAGCTCAGGTTTGATGTTTTGTGATGCTGCTGGGCCTTGTGTTTCTGAGCCTCTGCTGACTTGATGTTTCTATGCATTCAGACACCTGCATCTCCATGAAGCTAAACAGAGTTCCTTCTGTAGTCTCCAATCTTTTGGGGATAGACTACCTCTATTAACTTCCCACTGCATAGCTAACCAGGTTTTAGCCACGAATTATTGCCTTTATTCTAATGCACCTGTATAGATGTGGCGGAATGGTTGCTCTGTGCTTTTGTGGAAAACAACTTGATTAGTTCAAGTATCATTTTAATACATATTTCTGCCTGGTTTTTACATTAGTGATTTCAAAGCCTTGTATGCTTGAAACATGTGCATGGCTTCTTGTGCAGGGTTCATAACAGTCTTTAGTCTTCTCTCTTCCACTCATCAGGGTAGGTGTGTGTATGACAGTGTGTGTGTGTGTGTATGTATTTATATGAGTGTGTATGTATGTGTGTATGTGCATATGAATGTGTGTATTTGTATATGTGCAATGTGTGTATGTGTGTATTGTGTGTGTGTATATCTATGTATGTGTGTATGTATATGTATATATGTGCATATGTGTGTATTATGTGTGTATATATGTGCATGTGTTTAAGTATATATGTGTGTATGTATATGTATATGTGTATATTTGCATATGTGTGTATTGTGTGTGTATGTGTATATGTGCATGTGTATGTATGTGTATATGTGTGTACGTATGTGTATATTTTCATATTTGTTTGTATTTGTGTGTGTGTGTGTGTGTGTGTGTGTGTGTGTAATGAGTGCAGTGAAACTTTAGCTGCTGAGCATCACTGCTGTGGAAAAGAAGAGTCCAGTCCTAAGCACAAAGTTTTCAGCATGCATAAATTTCATTTTGTTCACTTAGTTCTATTGAGAAGAAAGTAAATTATTTAAAAACCATCATAATGCCCAGGTCTATCACACTTTGAAATTCACCAAGGTCCAACATTTGTTTCCCTTGTTCAGTGAGTAAATAATAATTACTTGCAATTAGCAGCTTAATTGATAGTATATCAGTAAGGGAGCACTCATGAAAAATTAAAATTGAAAAGGTTTGTCTTTGTTTCTTAATTAGATCAAGCCTAGTCATTTTTCTCTCATTTTGTCTTTACTCTTTATGAAATCACCCTTCTAGAGCACATGTGTGTATTGAGTTGTGTGGCATGTGTGTGTATGTGTGTGTGGTGTGTAGTGTGGTGTGACGTTTTATATGTGGTGTGTGTGTGTGTGTGTGATATGTGGTGTGGTATGATGTGTGTATGTGTGATGTGTAGTGTGACATTTATGTGTGTGTGTGTTTGTGTGTGTGAGTGGTGTAGGCTCTAGTATGTTCAGAAAAATGGTATTCCAGCCCCCCTTCTGATCAAGCTGGTTATAAATTATGCTTATTTGACTTCTGGAATTTTTTAGTGGAATACATGTAGCTCCTTGATATGTACTAAACTCTACACTGCCATCCTGTTCACTTGAACATTTTTATTGTGTATAAAGTACAACATTTACAGTTTCACACACTTAATTAAAGATGTTTTCAGTTTTTCCAAAGATCTCCTATTTTGGTTAAATAACATATACCTTGAGCTCTGTGTGTGGGTTGGGTCTTTAAGCAGCGACAGCACAGGCTCCTCTTGGACCAAGAACAAGCCCAGATTAGAATCCTTGACTTTTTTCTTGTGTCCTACATCTGTCTCTAACAAGGAAATTGTTCTCTCTTTTATTAGACAGTACAGAAAGTACCACATGGGGAAGGAATGAGGGATACTTTACAAAAAAATCTTCATCAGACAGAAGAATCAGGGAAACCACAAGAAAAACCACAGAATCAACTAAGCAGGTCTCACATGGGGCTCAATGATACTGAACGGTCACCCAGGGAGCCTGCATGGGACTGACCTAGGCCCTCTGCATATAGGCAACAGTTTTTTAGCTTGGTGTTCTTGTGGGACTCTTAATAGTGGGGGCAGAGGCTGCTCCTGACTTTTTTCCCCTTTTTTGTGACCCCATTCCTCTTATTTAGATGCTTCAGCCAGCCTTAATAGGAGGGGAGGTGCCTAGTGTTACTGCAACTTGATATACAATGTTTGGTTGATATCCAAGGGAGGCTTATCTTTTTCTGAAGAGAACAGAGTAGGAATGGATGGGAGGGGAAAGAGAGGAGGTGGCAGAGGAACTTGGAGAAGAGGGAGGAGAAACTGCAATCATGATAAAAACAAAAAGAAAAGAAAAAAGAAAAAAAAACTAAATTAAAGAAATCTTTAGCAGAGTTTTTCAAAGATAAGTCATTGGCTTCTGCTGACCCCAGTGGACCCTGAAGCACTCAATACCACAAACACAAACTTTATCTTCAGGTTGTTTCCATCTCATTGGCTGCTTTTATCAAATTATAATCATAACATATGTATGTGTGTGCATTACTCAGAGTTGGGGACACAGGAGAATGAATAACTATAAAAAAGTTAAGATTAAAGATTTCATTAGCTTAGGCTATAAATGCTGATTATATGAGAGAATTAGAGGCAAGTAAGGTTGAGTTTTACTTAAAGGCAGATTAAAGTTAGACAGATTCACAGTAGGCTATAGCAGGTTAAGTCAGAAGTGATCTCAGGGTGTATTGTTAACTTGACTGTGAGGGCCAAGAAGGTTCAGACTCTGAGTATAAGAGATGTTGCTAGAAAATTGTATCATCATGGCTTCACACTTATATCTTTCTTCTTAGAAAAGTCTATCTTAAATTAGGAGTGAGGTAGTGTGTGTGTGTGTGTGTGTGTACATGTGTGTGAGCATATGTGTGTGTTTTCATGTATGTGAACATGTGTTTGTAGTGTTTAACTCCTACAGAAGCATTGCTAGGCTTAATTTTTTATTTCTCTAGTGTGGGTGTGTTATCCTCATATGAAGAAGTTGAAGGTTATTACAAGACAATAAATTATTTTATAGTTATCATCCAAACAATAACCACACACATATTTGCCACCTCATATGTTTGAAAATAGTGATTAGTACGACTTCAGCCATATTTCCCAAATGCTGGTTTCTTTTTGAAGATGAAAAATACTTCAGTAGCCTTTCCCACATAACTCACATTTGTTTGATGGGGCTGCCAAAACAGAATACAGCTGACTGGGTGGGTTAGAAATCTGAAGTTACTATCTCTTGGATAGTACATGTCTTGGTATATCTGCAAGCCTGGTTTCCTCAGAAGCCCCCATCTTTTGTTTGCTACATGTTCAGATGGCTCTTTCTGTTACATTGCTAGTGAGTTTGTTGTTTTGTGTTCAGACAGGGTCTCTAGATAGCCCAGGCTAGCCTAGAACTTGCAATGTATCCATGGTTGTTCTTGAACTCCTAATCTTACTATTTCAGTTTCCTGAGTGTCAGTATTACCAGTGTGCACATTTGACATTTCTTCCTCTTTTTACAATCTTTCTCAACCAGCTTCATTTTAACTCTCTCATCCCTTTATAGACCAAGGAAAGCTAACTTCAATGGGAGTTAGTTCTGACAGGCTATCTCTCAACTTAGTGGCTTCATACAGTTAACTGTCCCTACCCATACATTGTACGCTGGTACATGGGGTTGGTTCCAGATAAGGCTGTGGATCAGTGTTGGCCAGCCCACTAATGCTCTGTCAGTCCATGTGTCACCTCAAGTAAGCTGCCGTGAAGGGGCCAGTGGAGTTAGATGCTTGTCACCCAGGAGACAGGCCTAGGGGCAGTTGCATGGCTGTGTTCACAGTATTTCAAGAGCTGGAAGAGAGAGCAAATACCTTGCAAGTCTTTTCCTGCATCACTTTTGCCAAAGCCATCATTGAGCCAACCTCAGGCACCAGAACTGGAGAGTCTCCTACTTCATAACAGAGGGCAAGCCTGGGATTTTGGAACTTTGTGGTGTCATTGAGGAAGAGGAGAGAAAACACCGAGATAAATAAGCTGTGTTGCCCTTACACATATGCATTACCATGTCTCATATTTTGAGTTCCTAGTTGAACTACGTTCTACGAGGTGAGGAATGTTATTAATAGAGCTACACTCCCCTTCACACTAAAGTAAATGAAAATGCCAAATCTACAACCTCTCTTAAATCCACTTATAGGTTATTGAAGTTGCATGGTAATTTCAAAAGAGATACCCAAGGTAGATACTACCATTTCTCCCAATGGATTTAAAGGTGGTCACCCTCACACCCTACTTATAGCCAGATGGATAGAAAAAGGAAGAGACCACATTCTTATATTTTAAAAATTATAATCCTGCATTTTTATTCATCACAGAATAAAGGCCATCACATGACCTTCAGCAATAAGCATTTATTATTAGACACATAGGCCCAAGGGTCTGCAGACTTTAGGCTATAGATTATGAACTCTTTGGAGAAGTTCTGTACCCAGTACATTGCTCCAGGCAGGCCGTGACGGGCAAAATGACTTTGGACATTTTCTGGTAGTGGACATAAGCTCATTGGGTTACTATTGCTGAGATGAAACACCATGGCCAAAAGTAACTTGAGGGGAAAGAGTTTATTTGACTTACATTTACTGTTCATCATTGAAGGAAGTCAGGACAGGAACTTAGGCAGGCAGGAACCTGGAGGCAGGAGCTGATGCAGAGGCTTGTGGAGGGGAGCTGTTTACTAGATACCTTCCCATGGCTTGCTCAGTCTGCTTTCTTATAGAACACAGGACCATGACCCAGGATGGCACCACCCACCATAAGCTGTGCCTCACATCCATCAGTAATTAAAATATGCCCCGCAGACTTGTGTGCTTGTATATATTTTATGGAGGCAGTTTCTTAGTTGAGGTTCTCTCCTCTCAGATGACTTTAGCTAGTGTCGAGTTGACAGAAAACTATCCAGCACAAACTAACTGCCTGAGTGCTTCTGGATTTTTCTGAGGCCAACACAGTTCAGGGACACTGTGTATGTGTCTATTTGTGTCCTGTACTATGGGCAATTGAATGTAGAATCTTCCACTTGCTGGGCACACATTTTACTATAGAGTCATGTCCCAAGTCTCAAAAAAACTCTTTGATACGTTTACTTGAAGCAGTAACTAAGAATTTAAGTAATTAGTTTTTAAATTTAAACATTTCACTTTTACATTTACATTTTACATTTATATGTATGCTGTGGGAGTATTTGTAGAAGTCAGAATACAACTTGTGTTAGTCTCTCTCTTTCCACCCTATGGGTCTTGGAAATCAAACCCATAACATCATTTTTGGTGGCAGGCACCTGTACTGATTGAATCATTTCAGCTCTTGTACTTGTCAGCCCTCAAGTACAAGTGTATCTTAAATGATATTTTTATTAACTCTTTGAGAATGTCATACAATGTAATTTGAATCTATTCTTCCACTCATCTCCTCCCATAACTACATTCTCCAACCTCCTATCCCTTCCTACAGAACTCTACTTGCTCTTCCTCCCTCCCTCCCTCCGTCCCTCCCTCCGTCCCTCCCTCCGTCCCTCCCTCCCTCCTTCCTTCCCTCTTTCCTTCCTTCCTTCCTTCCTTCCTTCCTTCCTTCCTTCCTTCCTTCCTTCCTTCCTTCCTTCCTTCCTTCCTTGTCTTTCCTCATCAAGTCCAGTTTATATTGCCCAGCTATTCTTGGCAGTGATGTGGGGTAGACCAATCAGGTATAATATCATTTGAGGAAACAGACTCCATTTCTCCCAGTATCTATCAAATACCAGTAGCTCCTCAGAGAGTGGTGGGGTTTTGTGAGCACCTTCCCCCTTCTATGCTGGGATTTTGTCTGTCTGGGGCTTGTATAGGTCTTGTGTGTACTGTCACAATTAGTGTAAGTTCATAAGTGCTTCTGCCCTCTTATGTTTGGAAACAGTTCTGTATTTAATGTCATTCACTGCCTCTGCGTCTTAGAATGTTCCTGTCCTATCTCCTGTGAAGATCCTGTGGCTTCAAGGGGTAGGGGTATAATCCATATTTCTTGTTTTGGGATGAGCACTCCACAGTCTTTTACTATCTGTAGAGTGACTCATTGAGGGTGTCTATGTTAATTGCAATCTACTGCAAGGAGACACTCACTCTCCAAAGGGCTGAGAGAAGTAGGGATGCAGTATAAAGTCCTTAGGGGTCATTTTAATGTCCATTAGCTTGTTATATATATATATATATATATATATATATATATATACATATATATATATATGTATATGTATATGTATATATATATACACACATATACACACACACACACACACACACATATATATATATATATATATATAAACACTACCAACTTGAAAATGGGACTTATTCCAGTGCCAGTTTCTTTTCTATTCTGTAGTATGTATTAACATTCCTTATGTATTTCTGTAGTATGTATTAACATTCCTTATGTATTTCTGTAGTATGTATTAACATTCCTTATGTATTTCAGCCCAGAGGTCCTGAAGAGTGAGCCATATGGAGAGAAGGCCGATGTCTGGGCTGCTGGCTGCATCCTTTATCAGATGGCGACTCTAAGTCCTCCCTTCTGTAGCACCAACATGCTCTCCTTGGCTACTAAAGTAGGCCACTTGGAGTAAAGGGGCATCTGTTGTGACTTACACCATTGTCATTTCAAAGCATGTACTGTTTGATTCCCTACATGACCCATTCTATATCTCCTTTCATCTAAATATCTATTATAGTGAATATATACTTCTATGTAGTTATATTTATTTATCATATAAAATTATAAAAACAGGTTTCTCATTACTGTTTCTTTGTGGTGGTGAAGATGGAGCTCAGGGCCTTCAAATGCTAGGCAAGTGCTTTCCCATTGAGCTATGTCTCCAGGGCATGTTTAAGGCCTACAAGCCACCATATTATGTCATCCCACCTATTAATTTATCATGAGCCTAAGGTTAATTTTAGTTCAGTTTGGAGAAAATGATCCTATAGCCTAGAACTGGCTAACTTGCACTGATTTTCATTTGTTGAAATGTTTCCATTTCTGATTAAAATTTGTGTATAAAGTTATATTATTTATTAGCAAGCCACATTGTAACCTCAGATGACTGCTCATAGACAACTTGGTCCTTTGACACTGCTACTGTTTTCTGTCTTGCAGATAGTGGAGGCTGTATATGAGCCAGTGCCAGAAGGTATCTACTCTGAAAAAGTGACAGATACCATTAGAAGGTAAATAGTCTTACAACTTACAACATAAAGCAACCACCATGAAATACATAATGTCTCTATGTATATGTTCACGGCATATGAGTAACTACTTATGAAAGGCTCTCCAGGTAATCCAAATCTAGCAAGGTGTTTAAGCATCCTTAGTAATAGTGTCTCCTTGAAAACCACTGGGACATCTGAGAGGAAGTCGGGATCCTGTACAGCTATTAGGCCGATCTACAAGACATTATGTCAACATGAAAAATGTGTGTGTGAAACAAGTTAGAAGTATGAAAATCTATCTTTGTGAAATAAACAAATATACACAAATATGGAAGAATGAGTAACAACATAAGCTCAAAAGAGCTGTGAACAATGATAAAACTGAAAATATTTTTAAATGTTAGTAATACTATATTTTATACTAAGTTCTCAAAAAATGTGAGGTTTACCCCATTAATATAGCCAGAGTTTAATAAAGGTTATTGTCCCTCTGTACCCCCAGAGCAGTGTCAAGCTCCTCCTGAATTTAGGACCTTGTCCTTGACTGCCTCACTCGGTTGATCCTGTCTGCTGCTCGCAGGTTCCAGCCACTCCCCTCATAACCCTTCACCTGCTGATCCTTTCTTCTTCTCTCAGACACATGCATGGTTCTTGTTCTCAGTCCCTCAAATTGCAACAGAAGCATCTTAGATCAGGAAACTACTCCAACTACCCCACTGACTTATTGCCCTTCTGCCCACTTAAAAACCACAGTGTCTGTAACTCTGTGATCATTAACTTTTGTTGTCAATTTGAATGGATTTGGAATCACCTCAGGGTCACACTTTTGGGTATATCTGTGGAAGAGTTTCCGGAAATGTTAGACTGATAAGGGAAGACCTACCCTGGATATGGGCGGTATCACCATATGGGATGTGACCCCAGACTGAAGAAAGGGAGCTGAACAAAGACATTCTCTCTCCTCACACAATGTGTGTAGTCACATCACACCTGACCTCATGCTTTTCCATCATGAGATGAGCCAAAATGAACCCCTTTTCCTCGAGTTGCTTTTGTCTGGCAATTTGATTGTGAAGCCGGGGGCGGGGGGGGGGGGGCAGAAATTTGGTACTGACAGTGGCACTGTTGCTGGGAGAAACCTGAATACATATTTACAGACCTTTGTGTGGCTGCTTTCTGGAACAAAAATGGAAACGCTTGTAGCTGTGGGCTAAAGAAGCTCCCGAGTGCTACAGGCAGAGCTCCTGGGCCACTCCTGAAGTGTCAGGAAGGAACACAAATCTTGCCAGAAACTGGACTAGAAACTGCTCGTTTCACTGCCTCATGCTCCTGCTACCGTGCTGTTCTACCATGGTGGATTGTATCCTGCCTTAAGCATGAGCATAAATAAACCCTTCCTTCATTCCTTAAGCTGCTTTTTGTCAGGTATTAATATTCGGTGACAGCAATAACAATAGCAAAAATAGCTAATGCCCCTAAAATATCGTACGTAAGCACACATGCTTTGCTGTTATGTGCTTCATTCTCCTTCAGTAACTAGACTTGAAAGCAGACACTTGCTACCTTGGTTCTGACCTGGTTAGTAGCAGAGGTTAGTACACCAGACCCGCAGTCAACACTGCCTTGGGAGGTTATGGCTGACAACTTGTTTCAATGTCCAGGACATCTTGGTACTTGCACAGCACCAACAGTATCTCTCTGCTCCATCAAGCTGAACTGAATCCTTTCAATTTTGTATGTTCAGAGTCCCAGAGTTCCCTAGGTGGACAAGTTTCTGCCTCTTTCTAAGATTCTGAAACTCTGGTCTCATGTTGGTTTTGTATGTATCACCATCCCCAGTGATTTTCCGTAGGCACACTACAATGACCATTCTTCTGGCCCTTTGGCTACTCTTTCAGTTTTATACTAGTTAATTCTTCACCTGTTTGTATTTCTTGGCCGTCTCCATGTTTACCTAACACAGACCTAATCTTAGGAGTCTCAAATTCTATAGAACATCTTGGTCATAGCAAACCCCTGTGTACTGAAGATGCTGGTCAAGTTTTCTATATCTGTTTCATCATTTGGTGGAATAGGGGTTGTTACTAAAGGTGACAAGCAGAGTGGTGTATAGTGACACCATCTCTAGTGAAGCTCATGTTGCTGGGCTCATGAAGAACAGGTAAAGTGGAAGGAAAGGGGAGAAAAAAGATTCCATTGGATACAGAGAGCTAATGGTGATGTTGATGGTGAGATGGAATGGGTGGGGAAACATTGCTTGCACTGTGGTTGTGGGCACAGTGCTAAGAAGACTAAAACTACTTCTGTTAGCTGGAGAAGTGGACTGATTCTGGAGATAGGAGCAACTGGATTTATTCAGTTACAATTTTGAGACTTGGAAGCAAGACCAGGGGAAGGGTAAGTGTCACCAGCAAGATAAAGACAGGCCATCATCATGAAATTCACCCCAAGATGAGCAATGGCTGCCTAGATGAAGCTTTAAGATGGGGCTGCAGGAGAAGGCTTCATGGTAGGTCCTGTGTTCACTTCAATTATGATGTTTCAAAGACTTAGTGGCATTTATTGGGGGTTCCAGATTAAGTGCTTTGCTGCTGTTATATTGCATTAAATGAGTATGTGGTGTTGTGGTGTGCATATATATGTGTATTTGTGTGTGTGTGTGTGTGTGTGTGTGTGCATATGCATATATATACACACTTATTTGTATACATGTTCACATATATGCAGGTTCATGTGTGTGGGCACATGTGTCTGGAGTTCAATGGTGATGCTTGATGTCTTTTTAAATCATTCTTTACTTTGTTGAGTCTGAGTCTCTCAATTGAACTCAGAGCTCATTAATTAGATAGACCAATTGGCCAATTTGTCTTGGAGATTCCCTTCTCTCTGGCTTCTGAGTGTGTCTTTTATATGGGTTCTTGGGATCCAATCTCTGGTCCTTGCCCCTTTGTTGACAAGTGCTTTATCCACTGATCCAGCCCCCTGATCAAATGTTTTTCAAGGTGTTTATCATTTAAAATATTAAGAAATGACAGTAAGTTAGGCCTGGCAATTTAACTGTATAGCTAACTATAAGTTAAGATTGCAGGGCATATACTGTAGCAGACATTTTCATTTAAAATTCAAGATTCCTCATTTTCTACATTTACTCTGGGAAATTTTTATCTCTAGAAAACTTCAAGCCAAAATCTATTGTGTGTTGAATGCAGTTGTAAGTTTAATTTGCTTTGAATTTATAGTGTTGAAAAGCTAAGTTCTACAAGAATTAGAGCATACTTTCTGATTTGCCATTTTCTTAGTCTTTCGTTTTCTACCAAATATTGTGTAAGATTTCATATATATATAAAACCATCAGCAACTCAGCAAATTATCAGGTTCAGAGTCAGTTGCCAGCAGCTAAACAGAGCCTTGGAATACAAAAATTCCTGATATAATTTAGTGATTATTTTTTTCCTTTTAGATAGAATCCTGCTATTTAAGCTAGGCTGGCCCAGGCTTATCCTCCTGTCTCAGCCTCCTGGCTGCTGGCTTACAGGCCAGCAGCTGCTCTTACAGTCACTCTTAAACTCTGTGTTATTTCCAGTCACACACACCTCATTTCTCAGCACCCCAGTTTTACTTTGCGCATTGTTGTCAAGCACAGCCCACAGTATTTGCATTTTTATTCACACATTTTGTTATCAAAACTTTTCTTTTTTAGGCAATCTTTTAAATTGGGAGAATTATTTAGCAGCCCTGAAGAGTCTGGAACAAAGCCAGACAGCATCTTGCTGTTTTTCCCAGGCAGTATATGGAGGAGCTGCATGGAGGCAGCTGAGTTACTCTCCTGTCTTCCCTTCTTTCCCTTTTCTTCTCCAAGGAAGAATATTTCCTTTTATGCAAACCTATTCCAAGTGTGTGAGTTTTTCTTTGTGCCTGGCTGCATAAGCTGTCTGTTGCTTTGTTTCCAAGCAGACGTAATGATTAGAGAGGCAGTTGTGAGTTCTGGTAACAATGGAGTCCTTACAGGCTTGAATTGCCTCCAACTCTGTTTCATAAAACATGACATGAAGACAGTCGAACAGTATTACTTGCAATTTTTCCATCTCATCTGACTGGAGCATAATTTTGGTGAATGAGAGCAATATTCTAGGGTTTCCCCTCTGCCCCCTAGAACATGATTTTATGCTTATTTGCTTAGGGAATCTTTGGAGAGTGTCCCATGCCAATCTTTAGCATATATGTGTCTCTGAAGAAGGTGTCTGAGATACTCAAGTGAGCCATGGAGCTCCAGGGGAACCCTTGCCAGTGTGTTTCTGGAGGCCCACATGTCTGTGATCAGACATCTTGATTAAGGATAGGTTAAATTGTGTAGACGTTAGGCTGTGTTGACCCATTCATGGATTCATTTGGTCATTCACCAAATAGTTCTCAGGAGCCAGGTTGCATCTTAAATGCTATTCAATGTCTTTGTGAGGGGGCACTGTGGGCCTGAGTACCAGAGGCTTTCCACAAAGATCTCTGACCAGGCTTGGTGCGAGGGTTCTAGAGAAGGGAAGTGAGTGCTGGCAGGGAGGGGAAATCCCTCCACCTCTGTCATGCAGTAATTCCCTGCTGCCATGCACTGAGTCCTGTCTGGCTGGGCCTATGAGAAGCCAACTAGCCAGTGAGGAGTGCTGCAGAGCCTCGGGTGGCACTTTGGGAGAGCAGATCTTTCCCCAAGTGTTACAGCTCTTAGGACAAAAGGCTCAGAAGATGGAGAAGTTCTCCCACACCTTTTATTCCCTTGATAGGACTTATATACAGTTGTGGGGATGATTCAGGGTTTGACAACAGGTACTTCTCATTGCCTTGGACTGAGAGTTTGGGGAAACCTTATTTGCATGTGGGAGGGCTTGGTGCAGCTACTATGAATTTGATGCCCATACCTCTCTGCAGGGGGGCTGTAGCTACTGAGCCGGGTGCACAGGAGGCGTGGCCGAACTCTTTCTGTCCCATGCAGGTGAAAATCACCACCCACCAGGGCTCTGGATTCCAGACCTCTGCTCGACTGGGGACCAGGCTGTCTGTGCACAGCCCATCACTCCACAGGGCACAGCCTTCTCTCAAGAAGTTGGCAGTGATGAATTAAAACATTACAATCCCATCATGCAATAGTTTATAAACTGAAATGCAAACAGTGCAGTGATCTTGCCAGTTGATTCCATGGCTGTGTTAATCGCTTTCTGACAGTAGCTAGATGAAATGTGAATGGCACTCACTTCACCATTCCTGATAATATTCTCTGCCTCCAAGACCATAGAAACATTAGCATTCAATGTGTCAAGTTACTTAAGCAAAAGTTCTTAAGAAAAATGGGGACATATTCCAATCAAGATAACAGTGTATCCCTATGTAAGTTATCTCTGTGTCCCTGAAATTTTATTATCAGAAGTAAAACACAGAATATTAGTATAAGATCCTCATGAACAAGACCAAGTGAAATGAAATTAATCAGGCAGAATGAGTGCAAACACCTCTGCTGACCTTGAAATGAATGAGAAAGCTCATAGTTGTAAGAAAGGTCGAAATGCTCCCTGCTTTATATTTAATCAGCTTTTGCACATCAGCTTTTCATCTTTAGCTCAGATCCTTGCAGTTTGTGAACTGTTCTTTTATACACCAAGATAAGCTATAATCTTAAAAAAATTAAAATTATTTTTAAATGACCCCCTCCCCTTTTAAAGATACTGCATCCCGGATTGGCCTTAAGCTCGTGATCTTCCTGACTCCGACTCCTGAGTGGTGGGAGTTTACTTTTAACTATATAAATATCTCACACCTCTAAGTCACTGGGTTTTATATTTGTCTGTGTTTTGTAAGACCCTCTACCCTGTGTTAATGTTGACTGAATATAGCTGGAAAATGTACAAAAAGCTGTGACCTCCCAGAAAATTTCTTCCCTTAACTTGTATCAAGGGGGCCCTGTTTGTTTTACTGATTAGTGAGCAGGCTATAATTTTGGAAGGCAGTCAAGCATGTAGGAGAATATGACTCCTTCTTTCACCTGGAGATGAGACATTGGATTCAAGACCTGCCTACAACCCTGGGCTATGAGCCCAAGTTCAAAGCCCCCTTTCCCCAGAATTCAGACATCTTTTGATTAGTGATGGATTCAGAGCTGTGTCTGATGCTTGTCTCGTGCCAGCTGCTCTGGGGGGGGGGGGAAGATTCCATGCACTGAAATTGACCTCTCTCCACCCCCATGCTATCACTTCGATGACTTTTGTTACAATACTTTGTCTTTTCTTAGGTGCCTCACTCCTGATGCAGAAGCCCGTCCAGATATTGTAGAAGTTAGTTCCATGATATCAGATGTCATGATGAAGTATTTAGACAGATTATCCACATCCCAGCTAGCCTTGGAGAGGAAACTGGAAAGGGAGCGGAGGCGCACACAGAGATACTTTATGGAAGCCAACAGGAATGCTGTCACATGTCACCATGAGCTGGCTCTTCTGTCCCAGGTAACTAGAAATCTCTTGATCCTACATGAGGCCTTCTCATAGTCTATCTGAAGTTTTTCATTTTTGTCTTAAGAAAGACTTGCCCATAGTAAGGAAAATAGTCAAAATCTGAAGTGTTTAATCATTATATAGTTACATATTTGTATCCATTGTTATTTTCTATAAATAAATTTAGATAATTCAGAATTACTTGTCTTCCATAGAACTTATCCATGATTTATTGTCTAGTGTGAAGCCAGAGCATCAGGAAGTGCTCTTAGACAGTGCTTATGTTAATATAATGGTCTGTATGTATAGCACCTAGTGCTCATACGTATTTATTTTCCTTAGTCATCTTGTTGCACTTTAGGATAAACATGCAAGTTCATTCAGAGAAGAAAGTAATATTTGCCTTTCAATTTTTCTTTCTGGTCTGTGTAACCTCTCTGTCTGCTTCTGGTGCAATGACCTTGTTGCAAAGTCTCAAATCTGATTTGAATTTTTCTTTCCAGTTTTTCTTTGACCTGTAGAATATTTTGGTATGTAGTGTATCCCTGAGCAGAGTTTAAGGACCCTGGAGCTTGTACCTGGGCATGTGGTGGCTGGCAATGCTTTTGATCTGCCTGACTTTCCTGTCCTGGAGCTTAGTAGTCCACTGACTGCTGTGGATACCTCTCAGCAGCTACTCAGAAACACTGCTCCTGTACCAAGGGTGGGACAGCAGGCCACAGGACCACAGGACTCATTCTTGGTCATTTTATCTGGTCATTGAGTCCTTCCCACTGTCCTTAAACCTTGGTCTCTGTGAGGGACTGAGGCAAGAAATCAATCTCAAAGAAGAGACAGTTCTGACTTCTTCAGTAACAGCATTTCAAAGGTGTTCTAGAGGGAAGGAAAGCATTGCTGTGGTGTGAGCTTGTTCCCATGGCTGTGATGTGAGCTTGTCCCCACGGTTGTGGAGTGAGCTTGTCCTCATTGTGTGGTGTGAGCTTGTGCTGACTCACCCATCTTGAAGTTGAGGACTTCATGTTTTTTATTTTTGGGGAAGACTCCTCATTACTTTAACTGCTGAGCTCAGCTATGACTCCAGGTTGATCTACAATGGCTTTCTGATGTTAGGACAGGGTGACCTGGAGTTGTGGCTCTCATTGCTGTTGAGCACCATGTTGGCGAGCAGGGTTCACCTTCCTTTTCCCTATTATTTTCCACCTGACTTCATAAGATCAGGCAGCAGTATGACACACACTCTCCGATGCACATTACATACCTTTAGAAGATTAAGATACGGGAGATTTAGCTGTTTCTCCCTTAATGAGACTATACAGCTTGGCATTAAATTCTGGGCTGCACAGCTCTTAGCCAGTTTACAGTTGGATATGAAAGGATAATTTTTTTATTAGATTAACATGGGAATGGGAAGAATTTGCTTAACACTGAACAAGAGAAATCCTCTTCTCTTTAGCAAAGCACCTAGAAAAGGACCATTTTGTATATTTATTTTCAGTTCTAAGCTATAAAAACATACCTATGGAAAATCTCAAACATATCTGTTCCATATCCTTCCCGCTCCAGCCTCTCTCAGATCACTTTAACAAATCCCAGATGCACACGACTGTACACATCAGTGTATCCTTATGTGTTTGGAGATTGGGTTCAGCTGGAGACATCAGACTCTCAGACCATGTCCAGAAAAATGGGGCACTCTGTGGACTTCAAGGAGGGGTTTGAAGAAGTATTTACCAGCTTTGGAGAATATTGGGGTCAAAAATTTAGTGTGTTGAAATCTACAGTGTAACTTCAAAAGTCAAATACGATTTTTTTTTTGAAGGATTTGCTTTACTTCCATATGATTATGTCAGAAATTCTTTAGTTGTAAGCATGCATTTTTGAAGACTTTACATCTTGAGTGGTCTGTGGATCTGTGACATAAGTATTATACCTAAAATTACTGACCCAAGTGACCTTCAATAAGGCAGTGCTTTCCTTCCCTCCGCTCCCCTCCCCTCCCCTCCCCTCCCCTTCCCTCCCCTCCCCTCCCCTCCCTTCCTTTCCTTTTCCCTTTCCTTTCCATTTCTTTTCTTTGCTTCTTTTTTTTTCTTGTTGAAAGATTTATTTGTGTGTGTGTGTGTGTGTGTGTGTGTGTGTGTGTGTGTGTGTGTGTGTGTGTGTGTTGAATTAAAGTCCTAGCTAGCTTTCTTCCTGTACTCCCGAAGCCAGTCTTCCCTTTACAGGAAGCAATAATGCCTTAATCTGGTCCTGATGTTTTAAAGCAAAAATGGGATAACCAAACCTCATTTGATGAACTCTATTTTTAGAGACTCTTTTTAAAATATTATTATTAGATAGTTTCTTTATTTAAATTTCAAAAGTTATCCTCTTTCCTGGTATCCCCTCCGAAAACTCTCTATCCCCCTCCCTCCACCTGTTTACCAACCCACCTACTCTGGCTTCCTGGTACTGGCATTCCCCTACACTAGGGCACCGAGCGTTCATGAGACCAAGGGCCTCTTCTCCCAGTGATGACCAACAATGCCATCCTCTGGTACATATGCGGCTGGAGCCATTGGTCACTCCATGTGTACTTATTGGTTGGTAGTTTAGTTCCTGGGTGCTCTGGGGGTACTGGCTGGTTCATATTGTTGTTCCTCCTATGGGGCTGCAAACCTCTTCAGCTCCTTGAATCCTTTCTCTAGATCCTCATTTAGGGACTCTGTGCTCAGTACAATCGTTGTCTGAGACCATCTACCTCTGAATTTGTCAGGCACTGGTAGAGCCTCTCAGGTGACAGCTATATCAAGCTCCTGTCAGCAAGCACTTGTTGTCATCCACAATAGTGTCTGGGTTTGGTAACTGTATATGGGATGGATCCCCAGGTGGGGAAGTGTCTCTGCCTTTCCATCAGTCTCTGCTCCACACTGTGTCTCTGTATCTCCTCCCATGGGTATTTTGTTCCCACTTCTAAGAAGGACTGAACTATTTACACTTTGGTCTTCCTTCTTTTTGAGCTTCATGTGGTCTGTGAATTGCATCTTGGGTATTCTGAACTTCTGGGCTAATATCCACTTATCAGTGAGTGCATACCACATATGTTCTTTTGTGATTGGGTCACCTCACTCAGAATATTTTCTAGTTCCATCCATTTGCCTAAGAATTTCATAAATTCATTGTTTTTAATAGCTGAGTAGTACCCCATTGTGTAAATGTACCACGTTTTTTTGTATCCATTCCTCTGTTGAATGACATCTGGGTTTTTTCCAGTTATTACAAATAAGGCTGCTATGAAAATATTAGAGCATGTGCCCTTGTTATATGTTGGAAAATCTTCTGGGTATATGCTCTACTATATACTCAGGAGTGGTATAGCTGTGTGCTCAGGTAATACTATGTCCCATTTTCTGAGGAACCACTAGACTTGCAACACCACCAGCAATGGAGGAGTGTTCCTTTTTCTCCACATCCTTGCCAGCATCTGCTGTCATCCGAGTTTTTGATCTTAGCCATTCTTACTGGTGTGAGGTGGGATCTTAGAGTTGTTTTGATTTGCTTTCCCTGCTAAGTAAGGATGTTGAACATTTCTTTAGGTGCTTCTCAGCCATTTGGTATTCCTCAGTTGAGAATTCTTTGTTTAGCTCTGTACCCCATTTTTTAATAGGGTTATTTGGTTCTCTGGAGTCTAACTTATTGAGTTCTTTGTATATATTGGATATTAGCCCTTTATCATATGTAGGGTTTGTAAAGATCTTTTTCCAATCTGTTGGTTGCTGTTTGTCCTATTGACAGTGTTCTTTGCCTCTTGCAATTTTATGAGGCCCCATTTGTCACTTGTTGATCTTAAAGCATAAGCCATTGGTATTCTGTTCAGGAAGATTCCCCCTGTACCCATATGTTTGAGGCTCTTCCCTGCTTTCTTCTCTATAAGGTTCAGTGTCTCTGGTTTTAAGTGGAGATCCTTGATCCACTTGTATTTGAGCTTTGTACAAGGAGATAAGAATAAATTCATTTGTATTCTTCTACCTGCGGACCTCCAGTTGAACCAACACCATTTGTTGAAAATGTAGTCTTTTTTCCCATTCAATGGTTTTAGCTCCTTTGTCAAATATCAAGTGACCATCGGTGTGTGGGTTCATTTCTGGGTCTTCACTTCTATTCCATTGATCTACCTACCTGTCACTGTACCAATACCATGTAGTTTTTATCACAATTGCTCTGTAGTACAACTTGAGGTCAGAAATCGTGATTCTGCCAGAAGATATTTTATTTATTTGAGAATAGTTTTCACTTTCCTGGGTTTTTTGTTATTCCAAATGAATTTGCAAATTCCTCTTTCTAACTCTATGAAGAATTGAGTTGGAATTTTGATCAGGATTGCATTAAATCTATAGATTGCTTTCAGCCAGATGGCCATTTTTACTATATTAATCTTGTCAATCCATTAGCATGGGAGATTTTTCCATCTTCTGAGATCTTCTTCATTTTTTTTTCAGAGACTTGAAATTCTTATTGTCCAGATCTTTCACTTCCTTAGTTAGAGTCACACCAAGGTATTTTATATTATTTGTGATTATTGTGAAGGGTGTTGTTTCTCTAATTTCATTCTCATCCTTTTTATCCTTTGTGCAGAGGAAGGCCAATGATTTATTTGAATTAATTTTATATCCAGCCACTTTGCTGAAGTTGTTTATCAGCTGAAGGTGTTCTCTGGTGGACTTTTGGGGGTCACTTATGTATAATTATCATATCATCTGCAAATAGCGTTTTTTTTTTTTTTTTTTTACTTCTTCCTTTTCAATTTGTATCCCTTTGACCTCCTTTTGTTGTCTAATTGCTCTGGCTAGGACTTTGAGTACTATATTGAATAGATAGGGAGAGAGAAGGCAGCCTTGTCTAGTCCCTGATTTTAGTGAGATTGCTTCAAGTTTCTCTCCATTTAGTTTGATGTTGGCTACTGGTTGGCTGTACATTGCTTTTACTATGTTTAGGTTTGGGCCTGGAATTTGTGATCTTTCCAAGACTTTTAACATGAGATGTTCAATTTTGTCAAATGCTTTTCAGCATCTAATATAAGGTTCATGTGGTGTTTCTTTTGAGTTTATTTAAATAGTGGGCTACATTGATGGATATTCATATATTGAACCATCCCTGCAACACTGGAATGATGCCTATTTGATCATGATGGATGATCAGTTTTCTGTGTTTTTGCATTCATTTTTTTTCAGAATTTTATCGAGTGTTTTTGCATTGATATTCATAAAGGAAATTGGTCTGAAGTACTCTTTCATCATTGGGTCTTTGTGTGGATTGGTATCAGTGTAATTGTGGCTTCATAGAATGAATTGGGCAGTATTCCTTCTGTTTCTTTTTTGTGGAATAGTTTGAAGAGTATTGGTCTTAGGTCTTCCCTGAAGGTCTGATAGAACTCTGCACTAAACTCATCTGGTCCTGTTGTTGTTGTTGTTTGGTTGGGAGACTAATCATGCCTGTTTCTAATTCTTTAGGGGTTATGGGACTGTTTAGATGGTTTATCTGCTCCTGATTCAACTATGGTACCTGGTATCTGTTCAGAAAATTGTCCATTTCATCCAGATTTTACAGTTTTATAGTAGGATCTGATGGTTTTTAAAATTTCCTCAGTTTATGTTGTTGTATCTCCCTTTTCATTCCTGATTTTCTTGATTTGGATACTGTCTCTGTGCCCTCTGGTTATTCTGGCTAAGGGTCTATCCATTTTCTTGATTTTCTTGAAGAACCAGCTCCTGGTTTTGTTTATTCTTTGTATAGTTCTTTTTGTTTCAACTTGGTTGATTTCGCCCCTGAGTTTGATTATTTCCTTCCGTCTACTCCTCTTGGTGTATTTACTTCCTTTGGTTTTAGAGCTTTCAGGTGTGTTGTCAAGCTGCTAGTGTGTGCTCTTTCTAGTTTCTTTTTGGAGGCACTCAGTGCTATGAGTTTCCCTCTTAGAAATGCTTTCATTGTGTCCCATAAGTTTGGGTATGTTGTGGCTTTACTTTTATTAGACTCTAAAAAGCCTTTAATTTCTTTCTTTATTTCTTCTTTTTCCACGTTTCATTGAGTAGAGTGTTGTTCCGCTTCCATGTGTATGTGGGCTTTCTATTGTTTATGTCCTTATTGAAGACCAGCCTTAGTCTGTGATCATCTGATAGGATGGGATTATTTCAATCTTCTTGTTTCTGTTCAGGCCTGGTTTGTGACCAATTATATGGTTAATTTTGAAACAGGTACCATGAGGTGCTGAGAAGAAGGTATATTCTTTTGTTTTAGGATAAAATGTTCTCTCTATATATCTGTTAAATCTATTTGGTTCATAACTTATGTTAGTTTCACTGTGTCTCTATTTAGTTTCTGTTTCCATGATTTGTCCATTGCTGAGAGTGGGGTGTTGAAATCTTCTACTATTATTGTGTGAGGTGCAATGTGTGCTTTGTGCTTTAGTAAAGTTTCTTTTATGAAGGTGGGTGCCCTTACATTTGGAGCATAGATATTCAGAATTGAGAGTTCTTCTTGGTAGATTTTTTTCCTTTGATGAGTATGAAGTGTGTTTCGTTATCATTTTTTACAACTTCAGTTTGAAAGTGAATTTTATTTGATATTAGAATGGCTACTCCAGCTTGTTTCTTGGGACCATTTCCTTGGAGAATTGTTTTCCAGCCTTATACTCTGAGCTAATGTCTGTCTTTGTCACTGACATGCATTTCCTGTATGTAGCAAAAATGCTGGGTCCTGTGTTCATATCCAATCTGTTAGTCTGTCTTTTTATTGGGAAATTGAGTCCATTGAGATTAAGAGATATTATGGAAAATTGATTTTGCTTCCTGGTTTTTTTTGTTTTGTTTTGTTTTGTTTTTTGTTTTTTGTTAGAGGTGGAATTATGTTTATGTGGCTATCTTTTTTTTTTTTTTTCTTTTCTTGGTTTGTTGTAAGAACATTACTTTCATGCTTTTTCTAGGGTGTACTTTCCTTCCTTGTATTGTAGTTTTCCATCTATTATCCTCTGTAGGGCTGGATTTGTGGAAAGATATGGTGTAAATTTGGTTTTGTCATGGAATATCTTGATCTCTCCGTCTGTGGTAACTGAGAGTTTTGCTGGGTATAGTAGCCTGTGCTGGCATTTGTGGGTTGTTTTAGAGTCTTTATGATATCTGCTCAGAATCTTCTGGCTTTTATAGTCTCTGGTGAGAAGGCTGGTGTGATTCTGATAGGTCTGCCTTTATGTTATTTGACATTTTCTCCTTACTGCTCGTAATATTTTTTCCTTGTGGTGTGCATTTGGTGTTTTGATTATTATGTGATGAGAGGAATTTATTTTCTGGTCCAGTCTATTTGGAGTTCTATAGGCTTCTTGTATGTTCATGGGCATCTCTTTCTTTAGGTCAGGGCAGTTTTCTTCTATAATTTGATTTACTTGCCCTTTTAGATGGGAATCTTCCCTCTCTTCTATACCTATTATCCTTAGGTTTGGTCTTCTCATTTTGTCTTAGCTTTCCTGGACTTTTGGGGTTAGAAAGTTTTTGCCTTTTGCCTTTTCTTTGACTGTTGTGTCCATATTTTCCATGGTATCTTCTGCAACTGAGATTCTCTCTTCTATCTCTTATATTCTGCTGGTGATGCTTTTATCTATGACTCCTTATTTCTTTCCTAGGTTTTCTATCTCCAGAGTTGTCTCCCTTTGTGATTTCTTTATTGTTTCTACTTCCATTTTTAGATCCTGGATTGTTGTGTTCAATTCTTTCACTTGTTTGATTGTGTTTTCCTGTAATTCTTTAAGGGATTTTTGTTTATCCTCTTTAAGGTCTTCTACTTGTTTACCTGTGTTCTTCTTTATTTCTTTAAGAGAGTTATTTATTTCCTTTTTAAGATCCTCTATCAGCATCATGAGATGTGATTTTAAAACCAAATCTTGCTTTTCTGGTGTCTTAGGGTATCCAGGACTTGCTGTATGTGGTGGGAGAACTTTGTTCTGATGATTCCAAGTAGCTTTAGTTTCTGTTGGTAAGATTCTTGTGCTTGCCTTTTGCCATCTGGTTATCTTTCGTGTTAGTTAGTCTTGCTGTCTCTGGCTGGAGTTTGTCCCTTCTGTGGGCCTGTAAGCTTGTGTCAGTACTCCTGGAATACCAGATCTCTCCTGGCAGAACTTTTGTACAGAGGGTTGTGGAACAATCCAAGCTCTTGGTACAGATGGTGATGGGAAGGATCCTGCCCCAGCAGCTCCATTGTTCCTGCCCCTCCCTGGACACTTATTGGAGAGAAAGTGACTATCTCACCTCTGAGTCTGGGAAAGACAGCACTCCTAGGAGACCAGCTCTCTCCTGGTGGACCCATGCAGAGTGAGTGGGCTGTGGAACAACTTCAGCTCCCTGGTGCAGTTGGGGATTGGAAGTATCCTCAGCAGTGCTTTTCATAAGCATTGTAGCAGCACATTTTCTGTTGAAAAACAAAATACCCAGGAGACAAGAATGACTCAGTAGTAAAGACAACCTGGCTACTCTCCCAGAGGATCAAATTTTGATTCCTACCACCCATATGGTGGCTTGCAACCACCTGTAATTCCAGTCTCAGTGGATCTAAGACCCTAATCTGCCCCCTGTAAACACTGTCTGCATGCAGTACACAGGTGCATGGGCAGTGAAAACACCCATACACATAAAAGCAAAAATAAATAAAATGTTCAAAATTTTTTTAAAAAAATGGAAAAACAGGGCAAGAGAGATGTTAAAGTGCTTACCTTTCTTTTTTCTTTTTTTTTCTTTTCTTTATTTGCATTTCAAATGTTTACCCCTTTCCAGGTCTCTCCTTAGAAAACCACCTATCCCATCCCCCCTCCCCCTGCTTCTGTGAGGATGCTTCCCCACCCACTCCCTCTTCTATCCCTGGCATCCCCCTACACTGGGGCATCGAACACCCTCTGGCTCAAGGGCTTCTTCTCCTGATACCTAACAAGGCCATCCTCTGCCACATATGCGGCCAGCCACCGCCATGGGTTCCTCCATGTGTGTTCTTTGGTTGGTAATCCATTCCCGGGAGTTCCAGGACAGGTGGCTGGTTGACACTGTTGCTCTCTCCATGGGGCTGCAAACCCTCTCAGTTCCTTCATCCCTTCTCCAACTCCTCTATTGGGGACTCTGCACTTAGTCCAATGGTTGCCTGAGACTATCTACCGTCTATATTTGTCAGGCACTGGCAGAGCCTCTCTGGAGACAGCCATATCAGGCTTCCATCAACAAGTGCTTACCTTTCAAGAGTGAGGAGCTGAGTTCAATCCTGGTACTGCTGCATGACTCTTCCTAGGAGAAGTGAAAGATGTCTACTCACACCAGATAGAGTACCAACAGCAGAGCAGTGAGTCCACCAGGGTCTGACTTAGCAATCTAATGAAGGCTACTTACTGGAATGTAGATAAAGAGTTACATAGAAATGCAGACATGATTTAGATGCTGCTGTATCGCCAAAGGGATGACCTGGAGTGATTGACAGCTCATGACCACTGCACACTTGGAGTTCTTTGAGTGACTTGCAAGTAACGTGGCTGGTGGTGGGAGAGTATTCCAGAAGCCATTTTCCTGTATCTGCATTCGGGAAAAGGCTTGTGAATCTGTTTATCTTCAGGAACTTCATGTTATTTGTGAGTTATATACTTCTCCAGTCCCATGAGCTTCCCCATTCATTTCTTTTAGTTAAAAGAAAATCAATGCATAATAAATAAGTAAAAAACAAAAGACAAAACTCAGTGACCAGGACCTGCTTGATGCCTGGAGTGAAACACTTGCATCCCTGCTTTATCTACTTGAGAGTGATTCCCAAAACTCCTATAGAGGCAGATGGAGAGAACTGAATCCACAAAACTGTCCTCTGATCTTCATATGGGTTCCCCAGCATCCTCCTCAGGCCCACACATGTGCCATGCACAGATAAACACTGCAGACAGCGTGGCAAATGCTTACAATCCCTACATTGGTAAGCTGGGGAAAGGCAGATCACTGGGCTCATTTTCCAGCCAGACTGCCTGCTGAGCTCCAGTCCTGTAAGGGACCCTTCCTCTAAACTAAGATGGGGCTGCTGAGAGTGGGGAGGCTAATGGTGCTTGACACTAAGCAGAGTGAGTGGAGTTTGATCCTACGGAGAGAGAGTAGGAGGAAAGAAGTTACTCCCTTAAGGTTTCCTCTGACCTCCACACACATACATGCCATGCACATGTTCACACACACACACACACACACACACACACACACACACACACACGCAAAGCAATAAATTTAAAAAAAGTAAAGGAATGACCTGAGGTTGTTCCCTAGCATGAACACACATGAACACAAATGCACACGTGTACACACTCAGAACCATATGCCAAACACACACCATGAACACACATGAACACAAATGCACACGTGTACACACCCAAAACCATATGCCAAACACATACCATGAACACACATGAACACAAATGCACACGTGTACACACTCAGAACCATATGCCAAACACACACCATGAACACAAATGCACAAACACACACCATGAACACACATGAACACAAATGTACACGTGTACACACCCAAAACCATATGCCAAACACACACCAGCAATTTTAAAAGAAAGGAAAAAACAGGTGTGCCTTGTTTATAGTTCCTATGGCTCATGTCCTGGCTACGTGGCGTACGATTTGAAACGGCATTGGTTATATCAGATGGGTAAGGCCTGCATTAGAAGGGTAGTTTTAACCTGTTGCTGACTTGTTCAAGTGGCAGCTCTGTACTAAATCAATGCATGTCAATCATGTGGATAAACACAGTGACTGGGTTCCTGATCTGGCACAAGGTGCTTCATGGGGCGTTCAGTCTTTATGGACCATTGAGAGATGCTTGATTTCAAACCATCTTCTGTGACCACCTTAAAGAAACACAAAACACTTCTTTCCTTGTACTATCTTAAGCGCACTAATAGTCTTTCCCTTTCAAAATCCATCAAATACTAAGAGAAAAACAGCTTTGTGGAAGAACCAACAAGAACATGCTAGTGCATCTTAATAAGAAGGTAGTCTGCATTACCCTTATTGGGCACCCATTGTTATTATTATTACTTTTCTCTTACTTCATTGTTGCTTTTATTCTAATTAAAATGTTCAATTAGCATAGGCAGAGTTGAATTTCACTGTGGCATTTGTAAACAATCTTCTTAGTTGACTCTCTTCCCTCTCTTCTCTCTACTCTGTTCCCCCTGATATCTGCTGACCTCCTCCAAGTAGCCCCTTTGTGCCTTGAGGTAGCAGGGGAACTATTGCCTTCTCCATTATTCCAACTGTGTCTAACACTGTCTTTACTTTCCTTAAGCAATATTAGTATTGTTCCAAGTATGAGGAAGGCTGTCCCAGAGCAGCTAGAATCAATAATGCAGCCACACAGCCCATTACGCTCTAGTGCCTAAAGAAAGAGGCATTAGCAGGACCCTGCAATCCCCACACCCGGAAGGAGGTGTGTGGTGAATTGGCTGAATGCTGCAGATTAGTGGGTTAGCTTATATCTGCCAGAAAACATTACACAGACCTCCATCTCTTAGGGCATGTACTATTTATTCCCATACTTTACTTATTCTTAATTATGAAAATTTTCACAATATGCTGCTAAAGATGAGTATAAATATATATTTCAGAAGAGCCAAGGAAATGTCATTAACTACCTTCCTACTGGGCCTGCAGTTACCTACTGTGAAATTGCAAATGAGAACTGATGCAGAGATCTGTTAAGAATGAGAAATAATTAGAATAGAATAATGTATAGGCTTTACTCAAATGCCTAATTATGAGAGGAATGTGGGATGGATTGGAAACTGTGACAGTCTTATAATGTTTGGGGTTCTGGCACTGCTCACAATGCATTGAGCCCACACTTATTACCCTGTGGATATTAGTTTAGATCTGGGACAGAAAATTAATATGAGTATTATAGAGAGGACTTTGGTGAGCTCTTTAAAACTGATAGGTGGTAGGCATTAGTGTTGGGATTGCAGGTACGTGCTTAACCAGGATGTCAGGCTCAGCTCTCGATGTGGGTGCTGGGATGAGAACTCAGGTCCTCACACTTGTGTAGCAAGCACATTAGCAACTCTGACTATATGCTTTATTTTATAAGGATCTGGGTAGAAATTAGGTATGCAGCTCTACCCCTGCTGGGGGCAGCAGGAGGTAGATGTAGCCACTGTTGATTTAAGATCTGGCTCTTAGGATCTAACGTTTGTTTTCCACTTTGAGAGTTCTGATCTCCATCTCCTCTTGCCAAGATGGCTGCTGAGTATAGGAGGAGGCTGAGCCATGCTTACACAAGTGGGAAGAGAGGCCATCCTGGATGCCTGAGGTGGCCTCTGCTGACCTCCACTACTGTGAACCTACTTCTGTGGTTGGTGACATTAACCTTCTTTGTTAAATGTTTATGTCACATGTGCTCCTTCAAACCAAATCTCCAACACGTGGATCACAATTCCTGCCCTGCCTCTGAGACCTGCTTGTGACTTTTCACTGGGACCCATGAGAGCTTGAGATGCCTGTCCATGCCACGCACATATCACAGGCATCTCAGTGGGAGTTGGAGGCCAGCTCAGGTAGCTCCCCATGCTTCCTCCTCTCCTGTTTCAGGTGCCAGTCATTCATTTATCCAATCAACAGTCACCCATTGTGGGCCTCATAGGTGTCAGGCAGTATTGTAGGCAGCAGTGGCACCATAGTGCTCAGAGAGTACTAGGCCTTGGCTCTCGTGGACTTTTTAATAAATGTCTATAGCAAGTGAAGCATTGTGGTGGGCTTCTCTGTTCTGAAGTACCCCTATCTTCACTGACTGCAATCAGACTTTTCTCAAACCCTTCTGTATTTCTACTAACTCTAGAATCTAGTCTTGGGGTTGAGCTGTGCTGGAGCAGCAGAGAGGAGTACAGTTGGAGTCACTCACTGCAAACCCACCACTGGGCTCTCACTCCTGTTCTGCCTGAGTGTCAGAATCTCGCCATTCTTCTCTGAGACAGTCACCTCCATCTGCCACAGTCTCGTTTAGTCTTTTCTTCATTACACTTTTCTTGCTCTGTGGTTGCAGCATCATGGCCTGGTCTCAGCAGTTAAGAGCTTTGGGATGCGTGAGTGCACGAGCCATTTTAACATAGCAATTATATGTTTGTATGTTGACATGTAGTCACTGTATGTCACAGCCCTAGCCTCCAGCTGCCTTGTCTGACCTGAGCCTCACCTCAGGTGATATCCACCTATACGACTAACATACACAGAATTGAAGGAAGTCTTGTGATATAATTAGGCAGGTTCTATAAAGGAACATAACCAATAGAATATTTATATATTATAAAAGGTATTTTACCCAGGTAGTGGTGATACATGCTTTAATTCCAGAGATAGAGGCAGGTGGGTCTCTGAGTTTGAGGCCAGCCTGGCCTACAAAGTGAGTTCCAGGACAGCTACAGCTACACAGCAAAACTCTGTCTCGAAAAAGCAAAAAACCAACCAAACAACAACAAAAAAGAGATTCTCTAGATTGGCTTATACAGAAAGTGCTGGGTAGTTTAACAATGGTTATCTACACACCAGAGAGAGTGAGAAACCCTAGCTTTCCAGTCCACAAATCCTAGCTTTGCCTCAGCAGCCACAGTTTGCACTAAAGGCCAGTGCTTTAGCCAGGATGTCACCTCTGCACTTTCTGCCTACCAGAAACCAGGGCATGCGTCAGGGAAACAAGTAGCAGACAGTCATTGTGACTTTGAGTGCAGGAGGCATTTAAAGTGTCACTATGGTTTCTAACTGCCTAGTACAACACAGGGCTGTACCAATGGATTTTTGAGGAACTGGCTTGTGTGCCTGAAGGGGCAGGACAGGCCATCATAAGGACAGGAGTGGGAAGAGCACTCTGGAACTGCCATGTGAGAGCTGCAGATGCTAGCAACAGGAAGGTAGATCCTCCTCACCTGGGAGGAGCCCAGTTGTGCATAAAACACTGTGCCCACAGATTCAGTCAGCTCCATCCAAACTATCTAAGATTTGTCTTCCCTTCTCAGCCTTCCCTCACAAGCCCACCAAAGTTATCATTTGTAAAAGAAACCCATACACTTGACATTGGTAAATTATTCTACAGTTAAGATGATGTTTGTGTCCTAGAAAGTTGCATCTTTCAGTGGATTGGGTTGTTTATGATAACGTGGTACAGTCAGGCAGCCTGTAGTAACATCTTAAATCTGCCATCCTGGAGTAACATCTTAAATCCCACTTGGAGAGCAGAGCAGCTGGTGTACTAATTAGCAGTAAACATCATGTTTAAAATCATGACTCTCACAAACTCACATCATGGTGGGATTCTGATAATAACTTTCTAACACATTGTGTTCTACAGTCTTAGAATTCTTTATTGACAGAAGTCTGATTTTTTTTCTTAAATTCTCAGATATCTTTACAGTGGGGTGCTGAAACTGAAGAATATGCAAGCAGCTGGATGCGCTTTTTTTGTTTTAGTGTACTTGGACTTTTAAAATTTGCCATTTATCTATCCATTTGCCTTGCTTTTATTATACCATATGTCATTCACAAATGCTGAGCCTACTGCTAAAAGCTTGTGTCTGGAATCCTCTGCTAAGAGATTAAATTAAGCCATGCAGAAAATCATGTGTTTTAAAAGGACAGTATTTTCGTCAACAATTTTGCTTTTATAGTCTGGTTAATAGCTGACTGAGTTTCTCCCATGGCCATGAAAATGCAACAAGCAATGTTGTAGGGAAAGAAATATCAGAAATTAGGAAATCTCTGCTTGTTGGGAAATGTTCTTTGGTTACTATGTTTTAAGAAAACAAGTCTTTCAACAGCTCTACTCACTTCAAATAGATACAATTCTCTCATCCACTCTTCCCCTTAAAATTAGCATAATTTGCATATACATAGTGTTAGTGTGTTTAAGTGCTGAGCATAATAGCTTTTGATATATACACTCATTCCCCACACACAATCCTCTACACATCGTTCTGAAAGGTCTTGTACACCATCTTAGATGACTCCTACCTCGGGCTGGAGGTCTGGTGGACTTTATATACATCTAACCTATGAATTCTAGCCATATCTACAAAGAGGACCCCGTGTTATGCAAATTAGTTCTATTTGCATTAGGTTGTATCCCAACTCAACCTGGTGGTTTCTTTTAGGTAATACTCAGAAATAGAACTTCTCAGGCATAAGTAGTTGTGTGCTTTCTTCCAAAAAGAAACTACTAGCTTTCCAACCATATATTGTTTAACAGTCCCTAGAGCAGGATAAAGAAGATGGTGGTTTGAATGAAATGCCTATATAAGTCTCAGGCATTTGAATACTTGATCCCCAGTTGGTGGTTGTTTGAGGAGCACAAGGAGGTATAGCTTTGCTGAAGGGGGTGTGTCACTGAGGTCAAGCTTTGAGGTTCCAAAAGACTCACACCATTGCCAGTGTACTCTCTGGTTCCTGCTTGTGGATTACAAGGTGGGCTCTCAGCTGATCCTGCTGCCTTTGCTCCACCATCATGGACTCTAACACTCTGAAACCAGAAACTCACTGCATTGCTCATGGTTGACACTTTTTGTACATATTTATCTTACACTGAAAAGTATGCACTGTGAAATGTTTACAATGAAAAAAATACATTTTCCGTGTAGTGTAGTTGTCATGTTGTCTCTGCTCTCAGAAGTTTTGAGGACACAGTTTACTGTAGCATCCTGGGCATCCTGTGGGGCTGCCTTTCTTTCTAGCTAAAGTTCTGTTTGTGTGTGAAGAGTTATACTGTCTGTGCTGAAATTGGGCTGTGTAAGTACCCAGTTTTGCTGTTTTTCTGTCAACTTTGATTTGGATGGTGTGGGTCTCCTGGTTTTTAGAATTAGCCTCTTTATGCTCTTTTTCTTTAGGTGTACACAACATGATGAGTCCACCACAAGGCCTCACTACTTATTTTGTTTTTATTGGTCCTCCTCCTCTATCCATGGCCACAGATAAAACCCATTGCTGCTGGATTTGCAGGTCTTCACATCTAATTGCACTGATGCCATAAGAAAAGGTCCCAGTGTGTGCTATCATGTTGTGAATTGTATCTTGGTCATGATAGACAGAAACTCTGGCCCTCATCTACACCCCCATCTCTTCTCAGTATTGACACATATTGAGCAGAGTCTTCAGAAGGGTCTGAAATGCCAAGTGTTGGTCTTTACTGTGCAGTGGGAGATGACAGCTTATTTAGGTTAATGTGCATGAGCACAGAGCTGAAAGCAAGGTGTTGATTTCTAGGACAGTTTCTCCTGGATAGCAGCCGAGAAAAGTTAGAAGAAACAGAATTCTGTGAGTTTGTTTAGAAGAAGAAAAACAGGCTAGGACAGAGAATGCTGAATAAAAATTTGGACCTTAGAAGGTGGTCTTAGGTTTATAATCAGGAACTGATATTGGCTGAGCAGAGATGTTAGAAATCTCTTAAGCAATGGGAGAGTTAATCCAGGTTCATCAAAGTATCATGGACACTGGCTGGAAGACTAGTTACAGAAAATCCATTTAGAAGTGTGTTTCTTTAACTCACATACTAGTTTCAACAAAATAAAAGTTGGTGAACCAAGGGAAGATAGCTGAAAACATCCCAAGGTATAATAGACACCAACTGAGTAGGCAGCCTGCAGTGCACGCATGTCCTGCAGGGAAGGCAGCCTACAGTGCACACATGTTGTGTTGGGCAGGCAGTTTTCAGTGCACACATGTCTTGCTGAGGTGACAATGCTGCCGTGGATGTACTAATCATATACCATGAGATCTTAAGTGTTCTTCATCTACAAATTTTGGCACCAATGGATTCTGAACAACCTGCTCCTTGAGCCTGAGAGTGCTGCATGAGTTGTAGGAAAATCTGTGAAAAATAAGTCGGCAAACACATACCATCCTTCCATCTGTCCTGACTCTTCTGCCTGGTTCTGCCCTCTTTCATAGCTTCTTCATTTGTGCCCCAGTTCTGTGTCTTATTTCTGTTGGTGATCTTTAGCCAACAGCCCAAGCAGTTCTTTCCACCTGCTGTGAATGGGCCCACACAATGCCTGTGCCATTTAACATCTTTATTTTTATTGAACCTAAGAGACATATTGCATATGGTTTATAATACAGTGTAGTGGGATATTGAAGCCCTGGGTCAGATGAATGACTTGGGTGTGGCCTCACAGTCACCTACTTTCATCTTCTCAGAAAGTTCTGGAGGACCGTTCTGCAAAAGGGAAGCTGGAGCTGTAAGTGACTGAGTTCTGATCACTGCTGTTACCTCCCCTTGTAGCGGATGTCATTGCTCGTGCCTCATGGCCTGGCTTGATTGCTACTAGTGGTCTTTGGAAAACCTTTTAGCTAATATAGGCTGAGCAGATGCCATTGCAAATATTTGAGGAAATGCTCAAAGGGGAGAAGTTTCTGGTAAAGTAGCCCCTGAGCTCTGTTCCGCGGAGGTACTGTTAGTTTGACAGTTCTTACAGGCCTCTGGTGTGGGCGTCCTTGCCTCTAGTCTTTTTTTTTGTCAGATGGTTGATTTTTAGATTTACTTCTTGATATGGGTTAAATGGGCTCCATGGTGGAAGGTATCACTTCTGCATTAAGTATTTGCAATGATATCTTAGATACTGACATGTTCATAGTAACAAGTGTCAGTTGCTGCAGAGGAAGAGTACACGAGGTGCTTAACACCAGAATTCTTCTACCAGGAGACCTTTGAGAAGGCAAGCCTGAGCAGCAGTAGCAGCGGGGCAGCCAGCCTGAAAAGTGAGCTTTCAGAGAGCGCAGAGCTGCCTGGAGAGGGCTGCCACATCCCCTGCGGGAAGGAGGAGGACAGGGTCTGTGAGGAGGTGCTGTCAGAAGACAACTTCCAGCTGGAGAGTGTGGAGAAAGGTGGGTGTACTTTGAGCAAGGGGAGGGCAGGAAGGTACCAGGGACCTTCCGCTGCTATGCACACTCACCCTCTTCTTCTTTTCCACATGCAGACCTGTATTCTGAGCTAGACGATGAGCTGGACGTCTCGGACAACTGTAGCAGCTCCAGTTCAAGCCCCCTAAAGGAGTCTACATTCAGTAAGCCTGCTGTACAAGTCTGCCTTTGAGTGACTGCAGTGAGTGGGTCCATGGTAGTGAGAGGGTCTGTGGCTCCTGTCTCAGGTGCAGCACTTCTGTGGGTAGAGCCAGAGGCCAGATACCAGGCAAGGGGGTGCTTTTTTACTTTTACCAGCCAATGGAGACTGTGACTAGGGAGCTGAAATGGTGAGGCTCTAGTCAGCCAATCCACCTTAGGAGTGATGGGTGTGGCATTTCATCAGTCTGTGGATTAGAAGAACCAGAAATTTAGGAGAGACATTAGCCATCATATCACACCCACGGCTGAGAGCAGAGAGACGTGAATGTGTTCATGCTGCTGGTGTTCAGTCCACTTTCTATTCTCACACAGTCCAGGACCAAATCCTGGGAATGTGCCATCCACAACAGGCATACCTTGTTTACCCAATTAAGAAAATCCCTTACTGGAATGCTCACAGGCCAGCCTGGCCGAGGCTTATCTGATACTCTCTTTCCAGGTGACTCTAGAATGCATAAAGTTGATGAATGAAAGCAAACATAAATGAAATGTTTAGTGCGTCTAAGTAAAATTAATATCTTAACCATCTAGGACCATGAAAAATACAATACATAAATCTAGCCAAAATTAGTTTGAAATTGAAACAATAATAAAAATTTTAAAACATATTGATGAGTAGGAAAGAAAATAAAGTGATATATTTAGATAGAACTTGAAGACTACAGAGAAATAGGATCAAGTCAACTTGGCAGACATGAAACTGAAAGAAATGTTAAAATAGAAATGGAGAAAAAGATAAACATCTCAGAAGAGTATGTTAACTAGATTTAAGTTTTCTAACTAGAGATACTTTAAAATAATTGAAGTAAAAATACTTCTGTCTCCTCAGTGGTTATGCTATGAAAACCCCAGGAAAGCAGACAGAAAATAGCTTTCCTGAAGATGCATGTGGAGTACCAAGGGCGTAGCCACATTCTTTGTCTTCTCTATACATAATGTTGACTAGATCTTACAGATTTTCTGGGACAATCTCCATGTCCAATTCTTTGTTCTATATCTCCTAAAAGTTCTTTCCTGAGAGATAAAGTGCCTTGGTTTTGTAGTTGCATAATGATGGGCACTGTGCAGGAGAAACTCTTTATGCATGTAAATGTGTAGCACATTCTAGAAGCACTTCCTTGTTCTGGTGAATGCTGGTGTTATCTCTAGAACAGTGCTGGAGATGTGCAGTGGGGAGGCAGTGAGAGAGGCACACCTTGACATAAAGATGTCTGCACATAGCTCAAGGGTGGACATGATGCAGGCATGCTGTTGTGTCAAATACAAACTTCTGTTTACCATCTTTTCTTTGGAAGGAAAACACCTTACAATAACAGATCTAGTGCACAGTAATGGTGGTTACACTGAGGAAAAACTGCCAAGACAGAAGAACTGACCAAGTACATAGTAATTTTTAGCATTATATTTGAGTTAATATTGTCAAGGAGGAAAATGGTCATTACAGTGAAGGGAAATTGCCTGGACCCTTTAAAAAAGGGGGTGCTGAAGGCCACAATGCAGTTTGTGGCTGAGCACTGGCTTTGTATACATTGGACCTGGACTCTCTCTCCAGCACTGGAAACAGGCAATACACAGCAACAATAAAAACAATTTCTGCAGCAATAATTTATGGTTATTTCTATTTTCTTGTTTTAGGCATTTTAAAGCGAAGTTTCAGTGCTTCGGGAAGAGAAAGGCACTCACAGGCAAGGTATGTTGTTTTGAGGAGCAGTGGACTTAGAAGTGTATTTATTGTAGGTGGTACTGAGCCACTTGGAACTAAGTTGCCCCATGACTAGCAGAAGTCACTGTGGGTATGTGGACGTAGGCAACTGTTAGTTTCTGCCTCTCAGAGCTAGCACCTATGGCTGACTAGGGTGCTGAAGGATGTTAAGCCTCAGCATGGACACTGTGTACTCTGCCTTCTGGTTCTGTGACATCCACATAGCCAGCCTCTCTGAGCATACACTGAACCTAGACAATGGAATAGCCATGCTCAGTGAGGGCAGCTGGAACAATGGGTCCTTAAAACAGGGGTGTATGACCCAGTGCATGGCAAATGTGGACAAGGTGAGGGACACACACTTACTCCCGAGGATCTGCCCGCCCCCCAATATTGTGCTTGTGACTCCTGCTCACATATAAAGGCAGAACTCCTTTATACAGTCATACCCAGACGAGGACAGTGATCACACACACACACACACACACACACACACACACACTCATATATATGATATATATGATATTTGATTTATATCATATGTATGCATCCTTTGTTAAGAGAAAGGAGAAGTTGTTAAGGGACATCAGTTGTCTCTGTGACAGTAATCTCTTAGGGTAAGAACTAAAACTAAAGCACTAGATTTGGCCCTTGCAAGTCCCATGATAGTTAGGAGAACAGTTTGGGTGCCATTGGGTGAGGATGGAGGGAACCTCAATGACTGATTGTAGTAGTCTCAGAAGCTCTAGAGGCAGAAATGGCTGCAGAACATGTGGAGTGACTGGGGCAGTTAGCTTCTGGGAACGAGCCTTCTGGCATCAACGTAACTTCAGGGTATGCCTGTGGAGAGGCAGTCTACAGGAAAAACATAATCAGTGGTGATTAATTTCAAAGAGATGGCACCAGATATGTGGGTGACTGGGCGCAGAGCACCAGATTTCTGTTTGCAGAGAGAAACCCATAGAGTTGAGATGGTCAAATGGAGATGAGGCCATTTTTGAGAAAATGCTCTGGGCCACTGAACAGAAGATGGTTTAAATTAGGAAAACTTTTATCCAGAAGCAACCAGTAAGAAGCTGAGAAAGATGAGCAGGTCGCAGAGGGATGTTCAGAGGCAAGAGCATCCTAAATGCTGAAGCACACCTAAGCAGTGATACCACCAGCCAGCAGTATTGTCCAATTCTGACATGCAGATGGATGCCCCAGTTAAGAGGAATTTATATAAAAAGTGGAAATTTCTAACCAGATAAATTCAAACATCTTGAGAGTGCCAAGCAATTATAACCTTGATTTCTAGAAGGATCTGTGGGAACTTTGCTCATTTGCAATAGTTCTATTTGCATCTGGCCCTTTGAAAATTACAACACAAAACCCATGGGCAAAAACAAAAACAAAATAAAAAAACCCTCATATTTTATATCGTGAAAGGATTTTTAAAAATAAAATCTAAAAATTAGTTAAGTGTTTTGTAACAAATTATATAAATCAGAGTTGGTGGGGGTAAAAGTTCGCCCAGATACAGGGACACTGTGCAGTCATGCCTTTACCATGTACTTATGAATCAGTGAACACAAGTGGCCAAAACATCCAAAACCCTGTTCCAAGGTGACTGAGAACTGTCCTTAAAGCCCTTGTCTGTATCTGTGTCACATAGTGGGATATGCTGTGTGACAAGCCAGCAGGAAGCACAGTTTTCACGGCAGATACAGTATAGACTGTGGCACAAGGCAGACCAGGGTGGGGCTGAGAATGGGGCAGAGCAAGCAACCCTGTCACACAGAGCAGAGGGAAAGAAATCAAAACGTTCTTTGCTCTTTTCCAGATGGTACTAATGGCTTCTCTGAGTTAAAATGAGAGAACTCTGAAGTATAATTTCTACTTCTCTTACAGGCACTAAGTAAAGCTCGCATTCTTTTTGATTTACTTTGCTTAGGATTTTCCTCAGCTTCTTAGTGTATTAATGTGAAAAGTTGAATTAATCTTCTAAAATATGTAGAAACCAGAAGATAAATTTAAATATAAAGGAAGACCACAATACTGCATTCTATAGTAAAGATAAATAGGAAAGTGAACCCTGTAGATGCGTTTGGCTTTTCTGTAGCCAGCATCACCTAGTGATGAGGTGAGGAGGAGATCCTGGGTGGCTGTGCTTAAACAAAACAGAGAGCATACTGAGGCAAGGAATTCTCAAATTTGATCCGCACAGATAGAAACAGGAAGATTTGTGGGAACCATGAGTTCAAGACCAGCTTGGGCAATGTAACAAAAACCCCATCTCAAAAAAAATCATCTTCTCATGTTATGGTCATTTATTACGGTATGCCAGGTTTAGTCTGAACTGTGTGTGGGCTCTTCCTTTACTCCCTGGTACAGTATGTTGCATACAGATGCTGATCCAGAGATGTTTGTTGAATGCTTGTATTAGTATATTGATGAATCATCTCATTGCAATTTCTGAGTTTCTTACTGTAAAAGGTTGAAATCTTGTTCACTTTCTTGAATTAATTTAGTGTTAGCCATAGATTAAGGCCCACTTTTTTTTTTTAATTCTGTAACTTAGGCAACAGGATTTCTCCATGCCTAGTTTCTTTCTGTTGCCAAGGCAACAGGATGTAGATGGCTGGCTGCTCTGAAACATCTGATGTTTGCAGTGTCAGAGACTCTTGCAGTGAACTCCTTCTTTGTGAGCATGATTTCATTACAGGGTGTGTTCCTGACCCCAGTTTTCATGGAGAGAGATGGCTGCAGAGGACCATGCAGCATCACTGATGTGACCACAAGGGCCCTCTCACTGTCTCAATATCCATGGTCCTTCTCTCCCAGCAGCCATCTCACCATCTACGTGTGGCTACTCTGTGTCCTTTTCTCATTAATATCTGGGTCTCATTTTGCTTTTATTAAACGTGTGTGCTTCATCACTGCCTACCAAAACCAACCAGGCCTCAGCCAGTGTCACCATCCAGCAGTCTTCCTAGCCACATAAAAGAAACAGTACTAAGCAGCTGTGAGAGCAGTGTCCCTTTTCTATGGCAGTTCTAAGATTGCCTGCTTTTTGCTTGTTTGTCTTCAATTATCAGTGCAATCTGAAGGGAAGGTGGGAATCTGGTCCCTCCTCCTCACAGAGATATCAGCTCTGTTAACACTGCAGTGGGTGAAGACCTTGACTAAACACAAGAGCCCAACCCCTATCCAATCCCCTGTCATAGCTGTCATAGTGATACATATTGAGAATTCTAGCTAATTTGTATGTTATGGATGCAGTAACCTCACAGGATGTATTCTTAGTGTTGCAAGCCAAGCTTCTCATTTCTGATGATGTAGTTAAAGGATTTCCTTGAGAGAAAATTCTAGAGCATTGTCTATTTCATGGCCTGGATTTTAATGACAAAATAATTATCCAAGTAATTCACACTGTTCTGACAAAATAATTACCAAACCAATTCCCACTGTGCTTGCAGTTCAGAATGAAATCTACTTTAAAAGCCCTGGAATTTGGTTGTATTCTCTGCCTTACTGCCACTGGAGTGGGTAGACTTATAGACTAAATCTCCACTCATCACTTCAGACTCTTCTAGGCATACAAGCTGTGGACCAGGTCATACTGAATCCAAGGACAGGTAGAGGTCATGGCCTTCAGTATCCTTTCAGCCTCTAAAACACTGTTATTATTAGCTATTTGTGCCCATTTTAAAACTTTCATTAGATGGCCTCTTCAATATGCTACGTCTTCTCACCAGAAAATATGTCTGAAGCTTGTCCACATTAAACGATCCCTGTGGACAGCTTGAGCTATTGTGGGAATATCATCATCTGGAACCACGACACTCCATAGGTCCTAAGCAGTCTCTGTGCTTCAGTCTAGAATTTCTTCCGGCTCTGCATCATTTCCACCATCTGGCCATCTATTGCCGGCCATTACCATGGCTTCTGTTCACAGCGGATATATGCTTTTTTGGAGTTACAAGTGACTGTCCATCTTTGTGACTGATGATTTACCTTTGAAGAAATTAAGAATTCTTCTTCTGTATTGCACAGTAACTTCAGAAGCCCTGAGACTATGAGGATGGTTTCTATTCATTACTGGTGTGTAGCACAGGCCTCCAAGGAAACAGTGTGTGTGTATTTGTGTTTGTGTGTGTATGTCTGTGTGTGGGTGTGATGTTTATGTGAACATTCCCGAATGCTTATTTTTTTAAGATTTATTTTATTCTTATTTTTTAAATGGGATATTTTATTTACATTTCAAATGTTATCCCCTTTCCCAGTTCCCCCTGAAACACCCTATGACATCCCCCCCCCTGCTTTTATGAGGGTGTTCCCCCAACCACCCACCAACTCCTGCCTCCCCACCCTCACATTCACCTACCCTAAGGCATCCAGCCTTCACAGGACCAAGGGCCTCTCTGCCCAGGGATGACCAACAAAGCCATCCTCTGCTATATTTGCTGCTGGATCCATGGGTCCCTCCATGTATACTCTTTGATTGGTAGTTTAGTCCCTGGAAGCTCCAGGGAGGTCTGGTTGGTTGATATTGTTCTTCCTATGGGGTTGGAAACCCTTCAGTTCCTTCATTGAGTCCTTTCTATAACTCCTTCATTGGGGACCCTGTGCTCAATTCAGTGGTTGGCTGCAAGCCTCTGTGTTTGTCAGGCTCTGGCAGAGCCTCTCAGGAGACAACTATATCAGGCTCCTGTCAGCAAGCACTTTGTGGAATCCACAACAGTGTCTGGGTTTGGTGACTGTATATGGGGCAGCAAGTGGGGTAGTCTCTGCTTCAGTCTCTGCTTTACACTTTGTCTCCGTATTTGCTCCCGTGAGTATTTTGTTCCCCTTCTAAGAAGGACTGAAGCACCCACACTATGGTTTTCCTTCTTAAAGCTTCATGTGGTTTGTGAATTGCATCTTGGGTATGACAAACTTCTGGGCTAATATCCACTTATCAATGAGTGCATACCATGAGTGTTCTTTTGTGATTGGGTTACCTCACTCAGAATATTTTCTAGCTCCATCCATTTGCCTACGAATGTCATAAATTCATTGTTTTTTAATACCTGAGTAGTACCCCATTGTGTAAATGTACCACATTTTCTACATCCATTCCTCTATTGAAAGACATCTGGGTTCTTTCCAGCTTCTGGCTATTACAAATAAGGCTGCTATGAACATAGTGGAACATGCGTCCTTGTTATATATTGGAGAATCTTCTGGGTATATGCCCTGGAGTGGTATAACTGGGTGCTATGTCCCATTTTCTGAGGAACAACTAGTCTGATTTCCAGAGTGGTTGTACCAGCTTGCAATCCCACCAGCAATGGAGGAGTGTTCCTCTTTCTCACATCCTTGTCTGCTTTCACCTGAGATTTTGATCTTAGCCATTCTGACTGGTTTGAGTAGAAATCTCAAGGTTGTTTTGATTTGCATTTTCCTGCTGACTAAGGATGTTGAACATTTCTTTAGGTGATTCTTAGCCATTCTGTATTCATCACTGGAAAAGTCATTGTGTAGCTCTGTACCCCAAATTCTTGAGTTCTTCGTATATATTGGCTATTACCCCCCTATCAGATTTAGGATTGGTTTAGATCTTTCCCCAATCTGTTGGTTGCCTTTTCTCCTATTGACATTGTCCTTTGTCTTACAGAAGCTATGCAATTTTATGAGATCCCTTTTGTCAATTCTTAATCTTAGAGCTTGAACCCTTGGTGTTCTGTTCAGGAAATTTTCCCCTATGTCCATGTGCTCAAGGCTATTCCCTACTTTTTCCTCTATTGTTTTCAGTGTCTCTGGTTTTATGTGGAGGTCTTGATCCATTTGGACTTGAGCTTTGTCCAAAGAGATAAGAATGGATCAATTTGCATTCTTCTACATGATAACATTCAATGGAACCAGCACCATTAGTTGAAAACGCTGTCCTTTTTCCATGAATTGTTTTAGCTTTATTGTCAAAGATCAAGTGAACATAGATCTATGGATTCATTTCTGGGTCTTCAATTCTATTCCATTGATTTTCCTGTCTGTCTCTGTATCAATACCATATGGTTTTTTGTTTTGTTTTTGTTTTTGTTTGTCACTATTTGCTCTTGATGACAGGGGTGGTGATTCCCCACAAGTACTTTTATTGTAAAGAAGAGTTTTTGTTATCCTGGTTTTTGTTATTCCAAATGAATTTGCAAATTGCTCTTTCTAATTCTGTGAAGAATTGAGTTGGAATTTTGTCAGGGATTACATTGAATTTGCAGATTGCTTTCAGTAAGATGACCATTTTTACTATATCAATCCTGCCAATCCATGAGCATGGGAGATATTTCCAACTTCTGAGATATTCTTTAAATTTCTTTCTTCAGAGACTTGAAGTTCTTGTCTTTCACTTGCTTGATTAGAGTCACACCAAGGTATTTTCTGTTTGTGACTATTGTGAAGGGTGTGTTTTCCCTAATTTCTTTCTCAGCTATTTATTTTTTGAGTAGAGGAAGGCTACAGATTTGTTTAATTTTATATCCAGCCACTTTGCTGAAGTTGTTTGTTAGCTGTAGGAGTTCTCTTGTAGAATTTTTGGGGTCACTTAAGTATACTATCATATCATCTGCAAATAGTGATATTTTGACTTCTTCCTTTCCAATTTGTATCCCTTTGAACTCCTTTTGTTGTCTAATTGCTCTAGCTAGGACTTTGAGTACTATATTGAGTAGATAGGGAGAGGGAGGACAGACTTGTCTAGTCCCTGATTTTAGTGGGATTACTTAAGTTTCTCTCCATTTAGTTTGATGTAGGCTACTGGATTGCTGTATATTGCTTTTATTCTGTTTAGGTACGGGCCTTGAATTCCTGATCTTTCCAAGACTTTTAACATGAAGGGATGGTGAATTTTGTCAAATGCTTTTTCAGCATCTAATGAAATGTTCATGTGGTTTTTTTTGTTTGTTTGTTTGAGTTTATTTATGTAGTGGGTAACCTTTAATGGATTTCTATATATTGAACCATTCCTGCATCCCTGTGATAAAGCCTATTTGATCATCATGAATGATTGATTGTTTTGATGTTTTCTTGGATTTTATTTAGGAGAATTTTATTGAGTATTTTTGCATTGATATTCATAAGGGGAATTGGTCAGAAGTTCTCTTTCTTTGTTGGGTCTTTGTGTGGTTTAGGTAATCAGAGTAATTTTAGCTCCGTAGAATAAATTGGGTAATGTGCCCTCTGTTTATATTTTGTGGAATAGTGTGAAGAGTATTGATAATAGGTCCTCTTTGATGGCCTGATATAATTCTGCACTAAACCCATCTGGTACTGGGCTTTCCTTGATTGGGAGATTTTAATGACTGCTTGTATTTCTTTAGGGATTATGGCTCTGTTTAGATGCTTTATTTGACCCTGATTTAATTTTGGCACCTGGTATCTGCCTAGATAATTGTCCTTTTCATCCAGATTATCCAATTTTTTGAGAATAGGCTTTTATAATAGGATCTGATGATTTTTTTTGAATTTTCTAAGTTTCTGTTGTTATGGCTCCCTTTTCATTTCTGATATTGTTAATTTGGATAATGCCTCTAGTTAGTCTGGCAAACAGTCTATCTAGCTTGTTGATTTTCTCAAAGAACCAGTTCCTGGGTTTGTTGATTCCTTGTATAGTTCTTTTTGTTTCTACTTGGCTGATTTTAGCCCTGCATTTGATTACTTCTTGTTGTCTACTCCTCTTGGGTGCACTTGTTTCTTTTTGTTCTAGAACTTTCCGGTGTGCTGTCAAGCTGCTCCTGTATGCTCTCTCCAGTTTCTTTTTGGAGGCATTCAGAGCTATGAAGGTTTTCCTGTTAGCACTGATTTCATTGTATCCCATAAGTTTGGGTATGATGTGTCTTCATTTTCATTGAATTCTAAAGTCTTTAATTTCTTCATTTCTTCCTTGACCAAGTTATCATTGAGTAGAGAGATGTTCAGCTTCTATTTCCATGTGGGCTTTCCATTGTTTTTGTTGTTATTGGAGATCAACCGTAGTCTGTGGTGATCTGATAGGATATGTGGGATCATTTCAATATTCTTGTATCTTGTTGAATCCTGTTTTGTGACTAATTATATGTTCAGTTTTGGAGAAGGTACAATGAAGTGCAAGAAGGTATATTCTGTTGTTTTAGGATGAAGATTTCTATAAATATGTGTTAAATCCACTTTGTTCATTACTTCTGTTAGTTTCACTGTGTCTCTGTTTAGTTTGTTTCCATGATCTGTTCATCACTGAAAGCGAGGTATTGAAGTCTCCCACTATTATTGTGTGAGGTGTAGTGTGTGTTTTGAGCTTTAGTAAAGTTTCTTTTATGAATGTGTATGCTTTTGCATTTGGAGTATAGATGTTCAAAATCGAGAGTTCATCTTGGTAGAGTTTTCTTTGATGAGTATGAAGTGCCCTTCCTTATCTTTTTTGATAACCTTTGGTTGAAAGTCTATTTTGTTCCATACTAGAATGGCTACTTCAGCTTGTTTCTTGGGACTATTTGCTTGGAAAATTGTTTTCCAGCCTTTTACTCTGAGATAGTGTCTGTCTTTGTCATTGATATGAGTTTCCTGTATGCAGCAAAATGCTGGGTCCTGTTTTCATATCCAATCTGTTAGCCTATGTGTTTTTATTGGGGAATTGAGTCCATTGATGTTAAGAGATTATGAAAAATTGATTGTTGCTTCCTGTTATTTTTGTTGTTAGACACAGAATTATGTTTATATGGCTATCTTCTTTTTGTTTTGTTGTAAGAATTTTACTTTTGTGCTTTTTCTAGGGTGTAATTTTCCTTCTTGTGTTGTAGTTTTCCACCTATTATTCTTTGTAGGGCTAGATTTATGGAAAGATTTGGTTTTATCATGGAATACCTTGGTCTCTCCATCTATGGTAATTGAGAGTTTTGCTGGGTGTAGTACCTGTGCTAGCATTTGTTTTAGGGTCTTTATGACATCTGCCTAGGATTTTCTGGCTTTCACAGTCTCTGGTGAGAAGTCTGGTGTAATTCTGATAGTTCTGCCTTTATATGTTACTTGTTCTTTTTTCCTTACTGCTCTTAATATTCTTTCTTTGTTGGGTGCATTTGGTGTTTTGATTATTATGTGGTAGGAGGAATTTCTTTTCTGGTCCAGTCTATTTGGAGTTTTGTAGGCTTCTTGTATGTTCATGAGCATCTCTTTGGTTTAGGGAAGTTTTCTTGTATAATTTTGTTGAAGATATTTACTGGCCCTTTATATTGGGTATCTTCACTCTCCTCTATACCTATTACCCTTAGGTTTGGTCTTCTCATTGTGTCCTGGATTTCTAGGGTGTTTTGGGTTAGGAGCTTTTAGCTTTTTACCTTTTCTTTGACTTTTATGTCTGTTTTCTGTGCTATCTACTGCACCTGAGATTCTCTCTTCTATTTCTTGTATTCTCTTGGTGATGCTTGCATCTATGATTCCTGATCACTTTCCTATGTTTTCTAACTCTAGGGTGGTCTCCCTTTGTGATTTCTTTATTGTTTCTATTTCCAGTTTTAGATTCTGTATGATTTTGTTCAATTCCTTCACCTGTTTGATTGTGTTTCCCTGTAATTCTTTAAGGGTTATTTGTATTTGCTCTTTAAGTGTTTCTGTTTACCTGTGTTCTTCAGTATTTTTTAAAAAAGCTATTCGTGTCTTCCTTATGTCCTCTATCATCATCATGAGAAGTTATTTTAGATCCAATTCTTGCTTTTCCAATGTGACAGGCTATCCAGAACTTGATATGTTTAGAGGGCTGGGTTCTGATGATGCCAAGTAATCTTGGTCTTTGTTGCTTATGGTCTTGCACTTGCCTCTCATCATCTGGTTATCTCTTGTGCTACCTGCCCTTGCTCTCTGTGACTGGAGCCTGTCCCTCCTGTGATCATGGCTGTGTCAGAACTCCTCAGAGTACAGCTGTCTCTGTGATCCTGTGATTCTGGGATCCTGGGATCCTGAGACCCTGGATGTGTCAGAGCTCCTGGGAGTCAAGCTGCCTTTGGGATCCTGAAATCCTGTTCTGGCTAAGCTCCTGATATCCTGTGATTCTATGATCCCTGGGCATGCTAGAACACCTGAGATTCGAGCTTTCTCTGGGTGTTGTGTGACTGGGTGCAGATCTAGCACTCAAGGTCTGCTTAGGGTACCAGCTCAGACTGGAAGGAACCCATGCCACTGACCTGGTGGGGGTTCCTGCATCCCTGGTTCCCACTGGTCTCACTTGATTTATTTTGTTTTTAATATGTGTCTGTACTCATGTGCATGTGTGACTATATGTGCCCACTGAAGCCAGGAGAGTGTACTGAATCTTCTGGAACTTAGAGTCGTAGGAGCGCGTAAGCCGTCTTATATTTTGGGAATGGAACATAAGTCCTTTTCAGGAGCATTATGTGATGAGCCATGTTTCCCTCCTCCACCTTAAAGCTTACTGAAAAGCAACCTAAAATTCTACAGAGCAGTTCAAAACTTGGGGCAGCTGAGCAGAGTTGCAAGATGCAGGTCCTGTGTCCTTTTGCATAGACACTTAATAGGAATATTTAAAATAAAAGACCTTTTAGGACAATGAAATGACCATCCAGTTAACTCAGTTTGTGTATTACCTACCTTCCAAAACCATACATAAACACAAGTAAAAGCTTTCCACAAGTTGCATTTTAGTTCACCTTTAGGTGATGAGAGCCGTGAGGTGTCAGATACAGCAGCTCTATGGCCTGGCTAAAGCAGTGGGTAAGAATGGTGACTAACACCTCCTATAGAAAGGTCTGCAAAATTTAATATGCAGATAGCTAGGCACATGTGTTGACTTGAACAGTCAAGTACAATGGAGGTACCACATTTTAAATGTAAAACAGTATAAATATTATTCATTTAAAATATTTTTATTTTGGGTCTATTTGGTAAAATAAAATACAAGATTAATCTCACCTTTTTACTTTTTGAAAATGTGTCTCCCTAGAACGTTTTAAGTCAGTGGTAAAAGGAGGTAGAAAGGATTAAGGGGAGAAGTCATTTGTGGGACTGAGATTCAGGGACTTTTCTAGCAGGTAAACTGGACGGGTTGGTAAATGCATGCCAACTGTGTTATGCATAATAACTTAGGTACAAGTTACAAGTGAATACTGAAAATCTGTGATGAAATGAAATAGTTGGAGTAAGACAACTGTCAGCCAAGCATTCTGAGAGTCCACACATGCAGGGCGCTGAGCAGAGTCCCAAATGCTCCTCACTGGTGTTCAGTAGGTACCTGCTGGATTCTGTGGCATCATGTGGCCTGTTAGGGTGCAGAGAACTACTAAGAAATAGGCTTCGCATCCCACTTAGAAGGGTAAGAAGGAAGGTTGTTCATTAGTGTACCTGATAAAGATGAAGGCCACACAGCAGAAGGCTCTGGGGCTAAAATTCTGAGACAAGGAGGAAGGATTTTAACAGCACTGGAGACCCTATGGGAGAGCAACTGTTACAATATAAATTAATTTCATCTCATAGAAATATATGGGGGTTAGTTTTTATTTTTCATTTCAAGGACAAATCATGGAAAATACAAGACATAAAAAGTTAATATTAGTTGTTTTAATACACAAATCACAGCCAGTAAAGGTTTAGCTACATGACAAGTTTGAGACTAGCCTGAGCTACGTGAAACTCTGTAAATCATATTCATTATGTGTGTGTGTGTGTGTGTGTGTGTGTGTGTGTGTGTGTGTGTGATATCCCTGGAAGAACAAGGTGTATCTGTTAACCATTAGAAAGTCCATCCTACATTCAAAATGCTGATTTCTCTCTTTACTGAATACAGAAAAATGCAATTCTCAGTAACTGTTCATCATTAGGTGGAACTTTCCTAATGGCTCTTGTCTGATTCTTTTTCCAGGGACTTCATTGCTGGACTAGGATCAAGACCAAGACCAGGTAACTCAAGCTGACCGTGTTAGGCCTTCCTGACGGCCAGTGTGAGGGAACTTGTCAGTTCACCACTCTCACCCTTTCTCTTCAGCTTTGCTGCCCCTCCACCTGCTTGGGAAAGTGCCACACCAATGCCCAGGGACCACTTAAGGAAGGAGCGGACAAGTCAGTGCAGGGTGGCAGTTCCAGAGCCTGCCTGCTGTGACTCTCCACAGTCCCAAACATCATGGCAATGCCCAGCAAATCATTTTGATATTAAGTACATAACTACTTAACACAAGTTGAGCCTAATGTATCTTGAATGATTCTCCAGGAAGAACTGTGACACATAGCAGATTTCTGACTGGCACCAAATGAACAAAAAATTTAGGCTGTTTTTCCAAAAATTGCCTTTCTGCCTTCTTGAAGCTATTAATTACTTAAGTTATAAAGTATGTATAACTATTCCAAAAAATAATGACAGTTTTATATAGATATTTGAAAACTCAACCTCTCCAATGCTAGGAGATTCCCTCCCCCCCTTTTTTTACTTGACATAGTTTTTCTTTTTTGCTCTGACACAGTTACTTTTCTAGACAGTTATTTTTGCTTGGTTGAAATGAAATTATTCCATAATTTCTTTAAATTAAAAATTATCCTTAGAATTTATTTTACCTGTATTAGTCTGTCTGGACGTATGTACATGCATACAAGCCAGGGAGCCAGTGAGTGGTATCAGGTGTCTCCTTCCATGGCAGTTACAAGGGACTGAACTCATATCACTGGGCTTGAAGAGCAAGGGACTTTACCCATTGAGCCATCTCACCAACCCCAAATTATGTCATGAGACATAAATGTGCAATGATGCTGTGGGATGAGAAGGATAGGTTTCTAATTTCTAGTAAGGACAATTAAGGAAGACTGGTGTCCAATAGTAACCATAAAATTATCAACTAAGTGTAGACAGTGCCACAGATGCTTTATGACTCTGCTTTGAACCTATGAAAGAGGAGGATGCTTGAGCAGCATGTTCTATTTTAATATACAGGCTATTTGGAATTACTCTTCTGTGCAGTTTCACTTTTACTCCTTAATTAATCTTGTTTGGTTCATTTAATGTTTTCACTGATAATGTGGGTGGAGTTTCAGTCATTTTAGGCTGTGTGTCTCCAGTCATTATATTTCCTTGGAAAGTGTTACAGACTTTCACAGTTTAAGGCTGTCACAATGTCAGCATAGATGCTAAGTAAGATGGTTGTATTGTTAAAATGCCCAAAAGTACCACATGGACCCTCACTGCCATGCTGCTAACCTGGCAAAGGTGAGATAAGAGTGTAATAAGTGTGTGTGGGTCTAGATAATTGCTGTTTTCATCTCTTTAACAGTGAGAGCAGAGCTCTTACACATGTAAACAACCATGGACCTGTGCGGTTCATCATAGGGATTCATTTTTTTCTGAAGGGTGGGTTAAGTTTGTATGGTATAACGTTTGGTTTTAAGAAAATGATTTATACTACAAATTTAGATATGATCTCTTTATACTTTGCCTTGCCTGAAAGCTGCTGTTACCTGGAAGAGAAAACACTCAATCCAGGTCTCTGCCTGCAGCTCTAGGCCTTTGTCACTGTCCATGTGGCTTCTGCTCTCCTTTCTTGCTGAACACTAACTGTATCTTTCATAACATTGCACAACCAGGCCAGAGCTGACTGATGATGTCATTTGTGAAATTCTTGTGCTTGGAGGCCTCTAGTCATGTGTGCCTTCCATCGTGCCGGAGCTGTGTCCCATGTCTAGTAGAGGCCTCCTCATTCATTACAGTCCTCACAGCCACGTCCTGCCCCCATTCCTGGCCGGTCTTTACAAAGGTCTATTTCCCCTTGTTCAGGAGGCCCTACTTCCTCTATTGCTATTTTGTCTGCCTATCTCAGAGTTTCTGACTCTTGGCAGGAAGAACTCAGAAAAATAATTGGTTGGTACTTTATCCTGGCTGTTAGAATAGAATTCTTTCTTTCTTTTGTTGTTGTTCTGTTTTTTGTAGGAAAAACTATAAAGAATTATAAAATTAAAATTCTAAACCTTTATTTTACTAAGAATAATTTTATTACATCTTTAAATTTTAAGACCAAACAATGTATGTATAATATTGTGCTATAAGAAATACATTGGTAGCATATTATACATGGTTGTTCTTACTTATTTCTTCTCTCTCTTTCTAAATGTGTGTGTGTGTGTGAGATGGTGTATGTGGGGAGTTATATTGTGTATGTGGTGTGTATGATGTTTATGTGTTGTGTTTGTGGTATGTATGTGTTTTATATTGTGTGTATGTATTGTAAATATGGTGTGTATGTGGTGTGGTATATGTGTGTGTTTATGCTGTGTGTGTGTTGTGTGTGTGGTATATGTGTGATGCAGTATGTAAGTCTGTGTGTTTGTGTAGCATATGTGATATGTGTGGTGTGTGTATGTGGTGTATGAGTATGTGTGGTATGGGTATGTTGTATGTGGTGGTAGATGTATGTGGTAGTATGTATATGGTGTGTGTGTGTATGTGTGGCATGTAGTGTGTGTGTGTGTGTGTGTGTTTGTGGTATGATGTGTGTATGTTTGTATGTGGGGATGATGTGTATGTGGTGCGTGTGTTGTTTGTGAGTTTGTGTGTGTGCGGTGTGTATGTGGAGTGTCTTAGTCAGGGTTTTTCTGCTGTGAACAGACACCATGACATGACCAAGGCAAGTCTTATAAAAACAACATTTAATTGGGGCTGGCTTACAGGTTCAGAGGTTCAGTCCATTATCATAAAGGTGGGAGCATGGCAGTATCCAGGCAGGCATGGCGCAGGCAGAGCTGAGAGTTCTACATCTTCATCCAAAGGCTGCTAGTGGAAGACTGACTTCCAGGCAACTGGGGTGAGAGTCTTAACCCCACACCCACAGTGACACACCTACTCTAACCAGGTCACACCTCCAGATGGTGTCACTCCCTGGTCCAAGAATATACAAACCATCACAGTGGAGTGTCTGGTATATGTCTAGTATATGGTGTGTGTGTGTGTGTGTGTGTGTGTGTGTACCCAGAGTCTATATTATTCATTAGTGTTTTAGGCAAACTTGTTTTATAAAATATTCTTATTTGTAAGAGAGCTATTAAGAAATAGTCTGGAAAGTGATGGGAAAAAAAGGAAGGGCAGTGACTGTGACTAATAAAGGTATATACAATCCCTTAGACACACATGGCCATGTCATGCTAACCTGAAATGTGCAATATATGTATATTTATTAAAAAGTTGGGGGGCTGGTGAGATGGCTCAGTGGGTAAGAGCACCTGACTGCTCTTCCGAAGGTCAGGAGTTCAAATCCCAGCAACCACATGGTGGCTCACAACCATCCTTAACCATCTGACTCCTTCTGGAGTGTCTGAAGACAGCTACAGTGTACTTACATATAATAAATAAATAAATCTTTAAAAAAAAAAAAGAAAAAAAAAGTTGAAAAAATTTGGACATATCTCAATGTTTGAGAAGCACAGTATTGACAGGGAGTTAACCTGGAAAATGTATTAAGAGAAAATTATGCAAAACTAGATAATACGATGTGACTGGGATTGCTATGATCTTGGTTATCACCAATCAGTAAATATGGACAATTAAAAGAATATATTTACTTGGTTTTTAAATTGCTCTTGTTTGCCTAAGGGCTAAGTGATACTTTACTGAGTAAAAGGGAAGTCAGTAAAGTTGAGTGTCAGCTCAGATACAGATTGAAGAATCTTGCTTCCCAGACTGCAGTTAACTGCAGACTGAAGTTGTCTGGGAAATCCATTGCTTGCAAGTCTTAGAGGAAGATTCCTTGCACACCAGTCTTGTTTTGACATTTTCTTTATTTCCTAAAGCCAACCCATGCCACAGGAGAGTATCTGGAACAGACACCCCCTTCCCCCAGGAATCTTAATCTCACCACAGTGTGACAGCAGCACGTATCTCAGGGATATCTGGCAGGGTGTGGGAATTAGAGTCACCTTATTTAATGTGTTAGTGGTGAGAAGTAGCTTTGAATCAAAGATAAGTAACAGATCAACTAGAAATATATAATGATTTTAACTTAAAATTTAAAGGGAGTAGAATTCAGGATACGCAAAGAACATTTGCAAGTCAATAAAAATATAAGCAATTATCCAACATCAATGAAAATAGAACCTAATAATTTCACTAGCCTTCAAAACTACAAAGTAGGAAAAAAAATACAGATTGATATAATTAGAATTTGATAGTGTGTGGTGTTGATCCAGGTATGGAAAAATACATTCACTTCTGGTCAGGGTGTGAGATAATTCAGTCACTTTAGGAGATATTTGTTTCAATGAGAAATGAGTATGTCTTTGGCCTTGATATTCCTTGGCTCCTCAATGAGACATGCACTAGAGCATTGTTGACAGCCAAGAGAAATTGATGGCAGCCGAAGTACTCACCAGACAGAAGATATTAAGCAAAACACGGGGTGCACAGGCAAACCACAGCTTCTTCCAGGGTCGTAAATAATGAGCCAGAACTCATTTATCCATGATGCACTGGAAAACAACAACCCCTACCAACACTTGGAAGTAAATATGTCACTGTTCAGCTGAAAAGGAAGTGGAGGTGAAAAAAGAGAAGAAAATGAAAGAGAAGGGAGGTTATATATATATATATATATATATATACACACACACTATACATATACTAAATACACATATATTATACATATACATATATTCTTTTTATGTTTTTACCTTTCACTCTGTTGGAAGTGGCCATCAACTATCAGTACACTGTTGCTAACTGAACAGTCCCTGCTGTGAGGCATATTCTTCAGCTCTCCAGTTCTGTTCCAGGTCATTGAGTTAATTTTTCACAGTGTTGCTCATAACCTATTAAAATGATGTCAGGGCTCAAAGATAGTTTTAAAGTTACTGTTGGGAGTTCCTTGTGCATGTGTGTAAAACGGATATTGTAGGAGGCAGAAAGATAACACTCACAGCTAATGTCAACAGTTGTTTCTGAGTGAGTGGCCTTGAAGAGAGGTGTTTCCCAGAGACTTGAGCCTCATCTATAATAATGGTTTTGTGCATTTGCTTGCTTGATTAATATGGGGCTTTTGCAATTAAACATTTAACATCTATTTATTTTTTCTGTTTTTTTAATTGGATATTTTCTTTATTTACATTTCAAATGTTATCCCCTTTCCTGGTTTCCCCTCCTAAAAGCCCCTATACACTTCCCCAATCCGCTGCTCACCAATCCACCCACTTCTGCTTCCTGGTCCTGGCATTTTCCTATAGTGAGGCATAGAACCTTCACAGGACTAGGGCCTCTCCTCCTGTTGATGAACGACTAGGCTATCCTCTGCTACATGTGCATCTAGAGCCATGAGTCCCACCATGTGTTCTCATTGGTTGGTGGTTTAGTTCCAGGGAGCTCTAGGGGTACTGGTTATTTCATATTGTTGTTCCTCCTATGGGGCTGCAAACCCGTTCAGCTCCTTGGGTCTTTTCTCTAGCTCCTTCATTGGGGCCCTGTGCTTTGACCAATGAATGGCTGTGAGTATCCACTTCTGTATTTGTCAGGCACTGGCAAAGCCTTCAGGAGACAGCTATATCAGGCTCCTGTCAGTAAGCACATGTTGGCATCCACAATAATGTCTCGGTTTGGTGGTAGTATATGGAGTGGATCCCCAGGTGAGGTGGTCTCTGGATGGTTATTTCTTCAGTCTCTGCTCCACTCTTTGTCTCTGTAACTCCTTTCATGGGTATTTTGTTCCCCCTTCTAACAAGGATCAAAGTATCCACATTTTGGTCTTCCTTCTTCTTGAGTTTCATGTGGTTTGTGAATTGTATCTTGGGTATTCCGAACTTCGGGGCTAATATCCACTTATCAGTGAGTGCATATCATGTGTTTTCTTTTGTAATTTTTGAGTTACCTCACTCAGGATGATATCCTCCAGATCCCCCCATTTGCCTAAGAATTTCATAAATTCATTGTTTTTAATAGCTGAGTAACCCCATTGTGTAAATGCATCACATTTTCTGTATCCATGCCTCTCTTGAGGGACATCTGGTTTTTTCCAGCTCCTGGCTATTATAAATAAGGCTGCTATGAACAGAGTATAGCGTGTATCCTTATTATATGTAGGAACATCTTCTGGGTATATTCCCAGAAGTAGTATAGCTGAGTCGTCAGGTAGTATATGTCCAATTTTCTGAGGAACTGCCATACTGATTTCCAGAGTAATTGAATCAACTTGCAATACCACCATCAGTGGAGGAGTGTTCCTCTTTCTCCACATCCTCACCAGCATCTGCTGTCACCTGAGTTTTTGGTCTTAGCCATTCTGATTGGTGTGAGGTGGAATCTCAAGGTTGTTTTGATTTGCATTTCCCTGATGACTAAGGATGTTGGACATTTTTTAGGTGCTTCTCATCTATTCAGCATTCCTCAGTTCAGAATTCTTTGTTTAGCTCTATACACCATTTTTTAAGAGGGTTATTTGGTTCTCTGGAGTCTAACTTCTTGAGTTCTTTATATATATTGGATATTAGCCTCCTATAGGATTTAAGTTTGGTAAAGATCTTTTCCCAGTCTTTTGGTTGCCTTTTAGTTTATTGACAGTGTCCTTTGCCTTACAGAATCTTTGCAGTTTTATGAGGTCCCATTTGTCAATTCTTGATCTTACATTGGTGTTCTGTTCAGGAATTGTCCTCCTGTGCCCATATGTTTGAGGCTCTTCCCAACTTTCACCTCTATAAGTTTCAGTGTCTCTGGTTTTATTTGGAGGTCCTTGATCCACTTGGACTTGAGCTTTGTACAGGAGTTAAGAATGTATCGGTTCAATTCACATTCTTCTACATGCTAACAGCCAGTTGAGCTAGCACCATTTTTGAAAATGCTGTCTTTTTTCCACTGGATGGTTTTAGCTACTTTGTCAAAGATCAAGTGACCACAGATGTGTGGGTTCATTCCTGGGTCTTCACTTCTATTCCATTGATCTACCTGCCTGCCACTGTAGAAATACCATACAGTTTTTATCACAATTGCTCTGTACTACAACTTGAGGTCAGAAATCGTGATTCTGCCAGGAGATCTTTTATTGTTGAGAATAGTTTTCACTATCCTGGCTGTTTTGTTATTCCAAATGAATTTGCAAATTGCTCTTTCTAACTCTATGAAGAATTGAGTTGGAATTTTGATGGGGATTGAATTGAATCTGTAGGCTGCTTTTAGCAAGATGGCCATTTTTACTATATTAATCTTGCCAATCCATTAGCATGGGAAATCTTTCAATCTTCTGAGATCTTTGATTTCTTTCTTCAGAGACTTGAAGTCTTGAAGTCTCTTGAAGATCTTATCATACAGATCTTTCACTTGCTTAGTCACACCAAGGTATTTTATATTATTTGTGACTATTGTGATTGGTGTTGTTTCCCTAATTTCTCTCTCAGCCTGTCTATCTTTTTGTAGAGAAAGCCCACTGATTTGTGAGTTAATTTTATATCCTTCTATTTCACTGAAATTGTTTATCAGGTTTAGGAGTTCTCTGGTGGAATTTTTGGAGTCACTTATGTATACTATCATATTATCTGCAAATACTGATATTTTGACTTCTTCCTTTCCAATTTGACCCCTTTGATCTCCTTTTGTTGTGTAATTGCTCTACCTAGGAGTTTGAGTACTATATTGAATAGATAAGGAGAGGGAGAACAGCTTTGTCTAGTCCCTAATTTTAGTGGGATTGCTTCAAGTTTCTCTCCATTTAGTTTGATGTTGGGTACTGGTTTGCTGTATATTGCTTTTATTATGTATAGGTATGGGCCTTGAATTCCTGATCTTTCCAATATTTTTTATCACGAAGCTGTGTTGGATTTTGTCAAATGCTTTCTCAGCATCTACTGAGATGATCATGTGGTTTTTGTCTTTGAGTTTGTTTATATAGTGGATTATGTTGATAGATTTCCATATGTTGAACCATCCCTGCATCCCTGGGATGAAGCCTACTTTATTATAATGGGAGGTGGTTTTGATGTTTTCTTGGATTTGGTTTGTGAGAAATTTATTGAGTATTTTTGCATCAATATTCATAAGGGAAATTGGTCTGAAGTTCTCTTTCTTTGTTGGCTCTTTGTGTGGTTTAGGTATCAGAATAACTGTGGCTTCATAGAACGAATTGGGTAGAGTACCTTCCGTTTATATTTTGTAGAATAGTTTAAGGAGTATTGGTCTTAGGAACTCTGCACTAAACCCATCTGGTCCTTGGATTTTTTTGGTTGGGAGGACTTTCTATTATTCATGTTATTATTGGAGATCAGCCTTACTTCATGGTGACCTGATAGGATGCATGGGATTATTTCAGTCTTCTTGTATCTGTTGAGACCTGTTTTGTGACCAATATAAGGTCAATTTTGGAGAAGATACCATGGATTGCTGAGAAGAAGGTATATTCTTTTGTTTTAGGATAAAATGTTCTAAAGATATTTAAATCCATTTGTTTCATAACTTCTGTTAGTTTCACTTTGTCTCTGATTAGCTTCTGTTTCCATGATCTATGTGTTGTTGAGAGTGGAGTGTTGAATTCTCCCACCAGTATTGTGTAATGTGCAATGTGTGCTTTGAGCTTTAGTAAAGTTTTTTTTTTTTTTTTTTTTTTTTTTTTTTTTTTTTTTTTTTTAGAATGTGTGTGCTCTTACATTTGTAGTATAGATGTTCAAAATTGAGAGTTCATCTTGGTAGATTTTTCCTTTGATGAGTATAAAGTGCCCCTCCTTTTCTTTTTTGATAACCTTTGGTTGAAAGTCTATTTTGATCCATATTAAAATGGCTACTCCAGCTTGTTTCTTGGGACCGTTTGCTTGGAAAATTGTTTTCCAGCCTTTTACTCTGAGGTAGTGTCTCTTTGTCACTGACATGTGTTTCCTGTATGCAGCAAAATGCTGGGTCTTGTTTTCATATCCAGTCTGTTAGTCTATATCTTTTTAATGGGTAATTGAGGGAAAATAATTGCTGCTTCCTGTTATTTTTGTTGTTAGAGTTGGGACTCTGTTCATGTGTCTTTATTCTTTTATGTTTGTTGAAGGATTACTTTCTTGCTTTTCCTTGGGTGTAGTTTCCATCCTTGTGTTGGAGTTTTCCCTTTATTATCCTTTGAAGGGCTGGATTCATGGAAATAATTCAATTTTAAGAAAGCAACCTATCAAAGCTATTTTTGAAAGTCAAGAGCTTCCCAGAACTGAAGAACAGTGGTTGAATAGAGTTAAAACTCAGATTTTTTTTTTTTAATGTTAAAGTGCATAGCTGTATGTTGAACCTCAAACATTCTAGCTAACTCCATGTTTTTGTGTTTAGGGCCACAGATGAGCACCTTTGTGGTAGAGTCAGGTCTGTGGTATCCACTCAAATTCCAGTCACAAGCCTAAAACTGCTTGGCCATGCGGTGAGCCTTTAGCTTGAAACCATGATTGAGAAGCCAATGTGAAGATGACACGTACCTAAGGCCTCCAGTTTTCTGCTGCCAGCGGGATCTTAGTGCCATTACACAGTCCTGTTTTCAGGGGGGAGGGATCTTAGCGCTGTTGTACAGTCCTACCTTCAGGGGCTTAGACAGAACTCCAACCTTTAGGGGCCTCTGGGTGGGAGCAGAGCTTCGGAGGTTGGAGCCACTCTTCCCCACACAGGTATGCACTGTGGGCCTGCAGTGCTGCTCTTCGCTAAGCTCTTGTGATTTGATTTCTCAGCCTTTTACCCAAGGGTAATTCATCAAATCACATCTTAATGAACCAATAATTATGCTTACAAGGAGTTTTCAAAAGAGACAGGGCCTTTATATCTAAAGAAGAAATTAGCCTCAGATGGCACAGAGCTGAGTTATTTCTTGTGCTAATTTTCCAAACAAGTACAGAGAGCTATCCATAAGGAAAATCTTCATATTTTATTTACCTTTTTGTTTTGTTCCTAAAGAGGATAAATTCATGTGTTTAATTAACCATATAAAATTTTCTTTAAATGTTTTGAAAACAAACCATTTATGGCAAGACACACAACCTTTTTCTGAAAGCACACGTAAGAATCATCTTTAAAATTGCAGCTATGGCTGAATCGATTACTATAACAGATTTAATTTCTTAAATGCTTGAAATGGTATGAAAGGGAGAAAAGGAGGTCTTAAGAAACTTAATTTTAATACGATTATGGTAAATGAGTATAAGATGTTATAAGTGTGTGTGTGTGTGTGTGTGTGTGTGTATGTGTGTGTGTGTATGTGTGTGTGTGTTCCAGAGGATAAAGAGGGGATATTATCTTCTGGCATCTTCTATGCTTTCCATTGCAATCTGTGAATGAGAAGATATAGGTGTGGCTAATGCAGGGTGGGATGCCACTCCTATATATTAGCTTTGCAGTCCTCAAGGATAGACCACTGTGTTGAGGACTAGAAGCAGCTCCTGTGCACATTGATAGCCATTGGTCAGAATCTGTAAAGGTACAGTAGGTTTACAGGAAGAATTCAGGACAAGTTAACCCAGAAAGAAATTGAAGGAGACATTAAGATTCACAGTAATTAAGGATTTGAACAGTACTTAGTTCTACTATAGAGTTCTTGGTATTTGTGTCTAGTAGATTTGATAAAATTAGCTTTAAAATCTGTTATAAAATTTATGGATAGTTTATTACTTAAAAGTAAGCAAACAAGCAAACGAAAAGCCCTGTTTAGAATTTCATATCTGAGGCACCATTTCCTCCCAATGGCAGCCTCCTGCAATCACAGACAAAATATCCAAGGGCACTTAGTATTTCAAATATTGTGTGAGAAATATTTTTTGTTTCCTCAGTGCTTGAGAAGCGGAGGGAGACAACAGCTTATTTCACATTCTAAAACACTGAAGTGTTACATTGTCTCGTCCGTGAGATGAGATTTTGGCTTCCTTCTCCCCCAGAATTTTATCCCATTTTGCACTAACACTGCTTTTCTTAGAGACCTTGACTAACTGCAGACTTTGTCACCCACAGCATCTGCAGGCATCGCTGTATCCCAGCGGAAAGTGCGGCAGATCTGCGACCCCATTCAGCAGATCCTGATCCAGCTACATAAAGTTATCTACATCACGCAGGTCAGTGTCTCCCGCTGTACACCTCTCAGCCACAAGGCCAAGCTAACAAAGTTGAAAGCACACAGCCTTGTGGGAGCCTGAGTTAGAGTGACCACGGAATTGTTCTCACCCCTCCTGCAACGTATGCATGTGGGGAGTTGCCTAGAAGTAAATCAGTCCAGTTTTCTCCATGGTTTCCACCTGTCTTCTCCATCCTAAAACAGACGTCCACACAAGTGGATTTGTATTGTGATGAGCAACAGGGGACAGAGCTGGGTTGCTTCTCTACAAGCAGTTCTATCATAGGAATAAAGGGAATGGGACCTCTCCTTTCTCTCTTAATTTTTAACCTTAATATTTTATTGAATATTTTATTTATTTACATTTCAAATATTATCCCTCTTCTCTGTTTCCCCTCCACAGACTCCGTATCCCTTCCCTCTCCCTCTGCTTCTATGAGAGTACTCCCCCACCCACCCACCCACCCACTCCCACCTCACTGCCCTGGCATTTCCCTACACTGGGGAATCCAGCCTTCACAGGACCAAGGGCCTCTCCTCCCATTGATACCGGATAAGGCCATCCTCTGCTACCTATGCAGCTGGAGTCATGGGTCCCTCCATGTGTACTCTTCGGTTGGTGGTTTAGTCCCTGGGAGCTGTGGGAGAGGGGGTCTGGTTGGTTGATATTGTGGTTCTTTCTATGGGGTTGGAAACCCCTTCAGCTTCTTCAGTCCTTTCCCTAACTCCACCATTGGGGTCCCCATGCTCAATCCAATGGTTGGCTGGGAACATCCCCATCTGTATTGATCAGGTTTTGGCAGAGCCTCTCAGGAGACAGCTATAACAGGCTCCTGTCTGCAAGTACTTCTTGGCATCCACAGTAGTGTCTGGGTTTGGTGTCCATATATAGGATGGATCCCCAGGTGGGGCAGTCTATGGATGGCCTTTCCTTCAGTCTCTGCTCCACACTTTGGCCCCGTATTTCCTTAAGACAGGAGCAATTCTGGGGGACCTCTCCTTTCATCTGATTTGACAGCAGAGCCTTTCAAGGATATGATAGCCAGACTCACCCCACCCCAATTTCCATAATACTCAGGACTATTAAACCTTCCTATTTGTGAATCTGAGTAATACTTCGGTTCTGAGAAATTTGGGGCTGAAGACGAGCTATTGGTTACGGACCCACTGGATCTAATGCTAAGCAGCTGGGTACCCCTTCATCTAAGACGTGTGCTACCTACTAGTGACATGTTCCTTTTTTTAAATTTTTATTTTTTGACATGCTTCTTTTTTAAGAAATATAGATATTTGGGTAAGAAAATAGGTACTTTGAATTTCAAGATAGTGTCACCTGGTGCTTTTGTGAAATCCTTTGCTCATTTGTCATATAATGAGTAAACACCTATTCAAGCAGCAGACACTGTTCTAGGTTTTGAGAGGCACAGATGTCTTATGGTGATTAATCTTGAATTCTAACTTGATGAGCATTAGAATCAGTAGGAAAGCGTGTCTGCGAGGGAGTATCCAGATCGCATTAGATGAAGTTGAAAGACCCATCACAAGTGTGGCTGTATCACAACTAGAGTCCTGGGCTGAGTAAAGATGAGAAAGGGAGCTGAACGTGAGCAGTGATCCAGTGTAACCATCTGTGTTCTGCCTCTGGGTGGAACTGTCCATGCTGTGACAGACTGTAGGCCAGAGCAAAGGTTACCTCCTCTCCCCCCTCCTCTCTCCCCCCTCCTCTCTCCCCCCTCCTTTCTTCCCCCCTCCTTTTCTTCTTCTTCCCTCTCATCTCTCTGTTGCTTCATCTGTCCTTCCCCTTTCCTCTCTCTCTCTCCCCTGTCCTTCCTTCCTTCCTTCCTTCCTTCCTTCCTTCCTTCCTTCCTTCCTTCCTCCCTCCCTTCCTCCCTCTCATCCTCCTTCTCTCCATCTTTCTATTGCTTTTGTCAGTGGGTTTTTTTTTTTTCTAAGCAACAAGATAAATAAGTAACCCTGATTACCTTGAGAACAAAAGAGCCACTGTGGGAGCTTCATCAGGGTTCAGAAAGATGCCCCCATTTCATGTTCTGCGGCCCAATTCAGTACCTTTAGGACTAAGGCATTGCACCCAAAATGAGGTGGAGTTTGGAAATAGAAACTTCAGTGAGGTTTGCTGAGGTGCTGTGCTGGAAAAACATAACTCCTTCCCTTGGAGACAGGCAGACATCGACTCTGAGATTCCTGCTGAAGACTGCTGGTGATGTGCTGTGAAACACCTTCAATAGGATAGGAAAGGCCCCGGAGGAGGTGGGTTGGTAGAAATGTCTGGAACACTATCACCTACAGGAGGAGCCACTGAATGTGACTAGGAGCAAGCACTAACCAGCAGCGATCCCAGCAGGTATAGATAAGTGTTTGCTGCTAGCACCAAGCAAGGCCAGAACATCCTCAACTCAAGCTCCATCCTCCCCTAGGGTCTCTCAGCAGTTCTTATGCTGGATGAGTTTTGTATTTTTTAGCCAGTAGCATGCATTCATTCCATGCTGACAGCTCAGTCATAATGACTGTAGATTTTCCAAATGTGCTTTAAGAACACTTTCAGCTTCATGTTATTAACACAGCAAAGAAAGGTTCCCCTCTGGGAATTCTAACACACAGTGCTCAATACAGCCAGTGTCATCACAGGAAGGAGAGAACACAGCTGAGGTGATATGTTGGTGCAGAGGAACAAGTTGTACAAAGGAAGCCTGTCAAAGTATAATTAACTTAAGGCTTCCCACTCTCCTCCTGAGGACCAGAGGAGAAACTGATGAAAACCTTGCTTCTGTTCCTGTCCAGTTTCCATGCTTAACATGTCAGTTTCACAGACATAACATGTCAGTTTCACAGACATACCTGCAAAACTCATCTCGTGGTAATAGTTCTACAAGTCAGGATGTTAGACTTCTTATTTCAATTGTACATCTTAACCTGCAAAGACAGTCTTAATGCCAGCATGCTAAGAAGGCAATGAGTACTTCATCTCAGATGCTGGAAATCAGTGTCTTTGAGCAGCTGGAGATTAATGCTCAAATGTTACTTTGTAGTTATTGCATAGGTAAGACCCTCAGAGCTGAAGGAATCTGAGTGGCTTTAATTCTCTACTATACTTTATTTAGTTTGTTAAACAAATGCTTTGAAGTCATCATCTAACAACTTAAAAAATTACAATACATCTGTATCCACGAGAAGAGATAGGAAGACTGGGGAGGATTGCCCATCACTGGGGTGCTAGCAGCAGCAGCAGCAGCAGATGTCCCCCAGGCTCTCAGGCAGCCACACTGTGTTATGCAGCAGCAGCAGCAGCAGATGTCCCCCAGGCTCTCAGGCAGCCACACTGTGTTATGCTGCAGCAGCAGATGTCCCCCAGGCTCTCAGGCGGCCACACTGTGTTATGCTGCAGCAGCAGATGTCCCCCAGGCTCTCAGGCAGCCACACTGTGTTATGCAGCAGCAGATGTCCCCCAGGCTCTCAGGCAGCCACACTGTGTTATGCTGCAGCAGCAGATGTCCCCCAGGCTCTCAGGCGGCCACACTGTGTTATGCTGCAGCAGCAGATGTCCCCCAGGCTCTCAGGCAGCCACACTGTGTTATGCAGCAGCAGCAGATGTCCCCCAGGCTCTCAGGCAGCCACACTGTGTTATGCAGCAGCAGCAGCAGATGCCCCCCAGGCTCTCAGGCAGCCATACTGTGTTATGCAGCAGCAGTACAAAGCATGACTCCATTTCTCCTACCAAATCTGGTTTTAGGGACTCTAAATTTTAAGAGAAGTGTGAGATTTTATTTCTTTAAATGGTAATCTTAGAACATTTGCTTTTAACATTTGGGGGAAAATGTTAAGCAGTAAAATGTCAAAATAGAATAGAGTGCTATTTTGGTCTACTATTTATCCAGTGGAGCCCTGCAAATTGCTGGTGCCTTGCTAATATATAACTAGGTAGGGAATGCAGGGTTTTGGAAAGAATTCATATTGATGTAAGTTTGAGAAGACATGCCGACCAGGATTTCTTCTTCTTCTTCTTCTTCTTCTTCTTCTTCTTTTTTTTTTTTTAAAATTACTTTGTGTGGTACAAGAAAAACCATTTCCAGGTTTGAACTGAAGAACATATTATCTTTTCTAGAACCATTTTCTTTTTCAAGAAAATGGGCGTTCTTGCAGGCTGTGTGTGTGTCAGATGTAATGAGTCCATAAGAATGTTTATAAGCTGTGAGGTACAGTATGGCAGCCCTGTGCTAGTGGTGTTGGCTTAGGGATAAGGCTGATACAAACACACCTCAAAAGGAAGGTGTGTGACCCATCCTTTACTTACCTAGGAACAGAACCTGCTTTGCAAGTTTGCTGTGGGAGAGTTGCAAGAATGCAAGCACAAAGGAGTGCTCACAGTATCTGGCAAGCATGAGCTGTGCGTTTTGGTTCTGATTTTATACTGACTATGTTGTTATACGTACTTCATATATAAATGAGCCATCACCATTTTACGTAGTTTTCAATTCTTACTGAAAGATTGATGGATGGGACACTGTGCTAACAGTATTTATCTCACTGAGACACGGTAGCTTGCTTGCACTGCCTATCTTAGGGATGTGAGCTTACTGGAGTGAGCTCAAGTGTTTCTTCCATTGAATTCAGGGGCAATAGACGATCCTCCAAGTTAACCAGAGACTTATCAAGTTAAATAAATAGCAAGACTTGTCAAGATCTCTGTGACAGTTATTCTGATGCCTTCCAGTGTTAGGCTGAGTCCACTGGTGACCACATCTTCAATATGCCTTTGTGGCCAGCAGGATGTGAGGCCCTTCCTTTCACAGACGGCTGCAGTAAAGCTGGGAGGTTGCTAACGGGACCTAGCGCACCACTGCCCTCTGCTGTTTGCTTCAGGGAGGTGGCGCCTTCTGGCAGGAAACAATAGGGAATCACCAAGTCCTGTCTTTCTAGGCTGGGTCTCCATCCTCTCAGGGCTCCACCCCTTCCCTTGCAAAGAGACCAATGCTAAAAACTTCATTGTCTTCTTCGCCTTACATATTCCTCTGTTAGTCCATGTGAAAGGCAAGAATAATCGTGAATTTGGAGGGCTTTGAATCAGACTTCCTTCATGGTGGTACACATATTTTTATTGGTTCCAGATAGTTACAAGGTAGTAACCCAACTGAAGTCCCAGGTGGTGAAGCAGAGCTGAGTTTGATCATCTCTGCAGTGTCCCTGCCTGTCTGGGTCATCATTTGGTTGGAGTTTATAGTTTTCTTTCTTTTTTTTTTTTCTTTTTAATTGGGAGCACTTGTTTCACCCCAACCCACCTCTCTCCTCAGCTCTTCCTTTTAATGTTTAGCTATAAAAAAAAAAAAAGCTTATTGAGATGGAGACCCCTGATAATTCTGATCCTACTTCTTTTGTGGTATTCTTCTCCCAGACTTCACCTCACCCTCTGTGCCACCAGAACTCTGATTTCCCATGCAATTCCTGCCTGCCAAGCCCTGCAATTGGGTGGTTGTTTTAAATCCCCTTTTCTGAGACTCTGCTGTGACTGCCTATATATGTATGCAGTCCACAGCATCCTATCGAGGTCATAATGCATGCCAATCCATGCTCTCCTGGGAATGGTGGCCCCTAGGATTTTGTTTCTGTCTAGCGGAACTGTTACAGGAAGACACACAGGCCGACACATAGCTGTCAAGATTTTGTGTTTCCTGGTCCAAAGTATCAGATCTTCTGAAGGCTGTCACTTAGGTGCTTGGTGTGGTTCCGGCATGTGACAGACGCCTACACATGAATAGAATGTACCTCCCTTGTCAAGGGTGCGCTTTACTAAATGGAATGTGCATGTGCATAGCTGTTATGTGAGAGTGGTATCAGTAAGGGTGACTGTGACAAGATAAAAAAGCAGAGCCACTCCTCTATGCAGAGGATGAAAACTATAGCATATAATTTGCTAACTCAGAGTCCTCCTTAGGTTTTGAGGATGTACTGTTGTGCTGGCCCCATATAAGTGCTTCCTGTAGGGGCTGATGCACTGTGGAGGAGTTGGTTGTAATGGCTGTCCTCTTGCTTTCTGCAGCTCCCTCCAGCTCTGCACCATGATCTGAAGAGAAGGGTTATAGAGAGATTCAAGAAGTCCCTGTTCAGTCAGCAGAGCAACCCATGTAACCTGAAATCTGAAATTAAGAAGGTATGTGTTCTCCATGTAGACACCTATCCATGAGAGATGTCTTCATCCCAACCCTGCTCCCTGATCTTTGCCTACTGTTAAAGGGTAATGCTCAACCAAATGGGTCCACCTTCCCTGTTTCCCATGCTTCTTTTTGTGGCTATTAGCTCCAGGTGGCTGGCTGATACAGCTCTTTCCTTGTAACTACATGTTTGCGTAAGAATAAATGTCTTTAATTTTAAAATATGTATATTGCAGCCTGCCTTTGAAGCATCTGTCCCAGTATTTTGGAGAAGGTTATTCAGTGAGCCCCCTAAATTGCATTTTCTACCTGAAACCATCACTTGACCATGCAAAGCCACCATTTTAATCATCTATGGGGACAGAATGAACTTAGCCCTCCTATCTTCAACATTCTGCAGCCTTTCCATATTTGGGTACAACAAAAGTTTCTCTTCACACACGCAGAATCTAAATTGTTATAACAAATGGGAAGAAAGTTGTTTACCTATGGTGACATGAGTTGGAGACAGGAAACCCACTTTGTCCTAGAAGTCATATAAACCCTCTGTCTTGTCCCTGAAGGACCCAGTATGAGGAAAGTCTAGCTACCTTGTTGGAGATAATTTGATCCCCCAATCTCTTCTCCTCCTCTCCTCCTTAAATGCCCTCATATCCTTAAGTGATAGTATTGTGTTGGATTCCTTCTCTGAGGTTGGTTTTTTCCCATTAGTGAGTCTACTTTTAAGCACAAGCTTATCACTCAGGAAATAGGCCAGTCTCTTTGATTAGAAAAAAAAAGTAAGCAGCCTGTTTCTGCTTTGTTGGCACATAGCCATAGTGAGGCCTGAACCACTGATGTATATACCAGAGGCAGCTGCAAGTAGGTACACAAAGCAGGAGCCCATTCCTCAGAGACAAGAGAGTGAGCTGCCCATCACACGCTGTGCTGGCAAACAAGGCAAAGATAAGGAGATGGTGAAGATGAAGCAGAGGTACAGGAGGCTTCACACTTACCTATAGCATCCTAAATACCAAAAAAATACATTTTTAAATATCAGACGCTCAAGCCTCCCACAAAAGACTATAATGCTTGACTTTTATTTTCTTAGTAAAGTGATACTGAGAATAAGCCAATTTAAATACAATTTTTTTTTAAAACAGAAATTCTGGTTTTATAAGGTGAAAGCTTCTACCTCAGAAGGTGTTCATAGGCACATTTGCCTCCCACTCCGTCCATGGATTTCCCTTGTGCCTTCCTGGAAGGCAAGTTCTTGTGGTCTATCTGATGCAGGTTCCCCTTAATTTCTTTCTTCCCAGACAGTGAAGCCAATTTCTTTTCTTAAATCACTCTTCCTGCTGCCATCCTTGGTTCCCTTCCTGTGTCCTGAGAGCATCTCTAGCCAGTATCCTGGCCTGAGCACAAAGGCAGGATTTCAGGGGGATAGGAGGTTTGGGAGCTCATGTGAGAGTCTCACTGAGCCAGCCTGGCCCACACACCTGCCTCAAGCCTACCAAAGAGCCAAATTAAGAGTGAAAAGCAGGTAAAGAGACTTAGTCAATGTGCCCACTTTGGGAAGAGGGGTACAAAGGTCCAGTGGCCCTTCCAGGCTGCAGTGGTCTTCAGGAGCCTAAGAGGAAGGCAGCTTTTAAATAGGACAAGATATGAATTATGAAAGGCTCTAATCTTGCAAGGTGATCTGAGGAGCTGTCTGAACATTGGTATCTTTATCCAGGAGACAAATTCCCCTCTGGCACCAAGATTCAGCCTTTTCCTCCTAGCAAGGGATTTCTGAGGAAACTTTCAATTTCTTGGGATTTCCTTGTTTCAAAGTCTGATAGATAATGGTAGGGCCACAAATTCATCTTTAAAATGTTCTCATCTTTGTCAAGATAGTTTCTGGTGGGGCTGGGTGAGTTTTGTTTATTTTAAGCAGGGTTAGGAGACAGGCCACACTGTCTAGAGAAGGATGCCACGTCTCTTTTCTGACGAGGTAGTGGCATCTCACAATACACCCATGACCCCCATCCCCCACCTGGGGAAGAGGATACTCACATCTGGGGTTCAGTTGCAGTCAACAGATATGAGCACAATCCCATTCTTCTAAGGGAAGGTAGGCTACATAGTGAAGTATCCACGCTGCCCTGAACTAGGTGTCAGCTCCTTCCTCCATAGAGGCCTGGCTGAGGCTTCCCTGTGCATAGCCTCCTCTTCCACTCCCATGATTTAAACAACTTTCATCTGCCTGTGTCCCTCCTGGGTAGAGCCAGTCCAAGAATCTTGTACATCCTGGCCTATGGTCAGTGTTTTATGTATAATTCACATTAGGGAATGGAGCATCAATATTATGCACTTATATTTTCTTTATGACAGTCTTCATTTCTTCAACTCTTTAATAAATTGTGTGTTGGTGTGACATAGAAATACAGTTTTATGTATGTAGAAAGATCTAAACTCATGAATGTCATGACCCCGGTCTTCCTCCCTTGCTTGTAGTTTTTTTCTTTGCAATGACTTTTGTTCAGAAATGGGCATTTCATCCCTTGTACAGTCATAGAATCCTCCAACTGTCAGGCACAGGCTCCCTTGCTGCCACCTCCCAATCCTTGTCTCACCCCTCACTCCCCACCTCCCCAGGTATTTGACTTGCATTTTCTCCTTCCTTTTGAGACCCAGGGAGCCTACATCTATGGTCTGAAGGAGCTGCTATAGAAAGACTGTGGCCACCTATCAATGGCACTTATCACTTACCAATGCCTAGTGTGCTATGTGAAGGAATCCAAAGATGGAAAAACCCATTTCTAAGAACTAAACTTGTTCTCTCTAGCTCATTTAAGCTGGTCTTTGGTACAGGCTCCTTAGTCTTGGCTGCATTAATTCACTGCACCAAAGCCAACCGAGTAATCACACAGTGGCCTTGGAATTGGGATTTTCAGCAGGGGAATAAAGGAGAAGGAAGATAGAAAAGATTAGTTCAAGTCAGTATTTTATTTTATTTTATTTTATTTTTTTAATTGGTAAGGGGAAAGTTTTATTATAAACACAAGGGAGAGAAAAGTCATCCAGGCTGAACCAAGTAGTGGAATGAATGGGGCTGTAATGGTAGGGAGGATCAAGTGAGGAAGAGAAGAGAGAGGGAGCAAGAAGACTCCATGGAAATCAAAAGGCTGAAAGAGGAAGCAGGAACCTCGAGAGCCTGTAGCCAAATGGCTGAGTTTATATAGAAAGGAGAAAGTGAGAGAAGGAAGCCAGCCCCTTGGCTGGGAAGGGGGCAGGATGAAATGCTCAGAGGAACCACAGGTACTATGTGAGTCTCTTCCTAGTTTCATTGAGACACAGCAATATCCCTTCTTAAGAATAAAAAGTCATCAAGCAACCCAATTAGCACAGAGTGTACATGTTCTGTGCCTTTTATTTTCAGACTGTCCTGGTTCAAGTCAGTATTTTAAATAGCACTGTCAGTGAGTGTAAATCCATGACAATTTTTTCTTTTAAAATATACTCACTAAATCACTCTAGAAACTAATCAAACAGCATTCAAGTCCTCTCCCCATGTTTCTGAAGAGACACAGTTGATTGGTCCAGGGCAGAAATTGCAGAAGCTGGGACTGCTGTTCTGAGGTATAGGCAGCACAGCACTGTCAGGGAATACTGACCGTGCCTGAAGACTAGGAGTCATGCTGAGGCTGTCCCTGAAGCATCACTAAGAATGCCTCCACAGCAGGGCAGCAGCTTGAATCCAGGAGTTAATACTGATACTAAAGAAAAGAGATCACTCTCTGGTTACTCTCAGAGCATGCAAAGCAACCCATTCATTGTTTTAAGACTGGTTTCTGAAGGGAATCAATCATTTTTCTTCCTTTCTATTTTAAATTCTGCCTCAAGGTAAACAAATTTCTGATGAAGGGACATTTCATACTGTAGACAAGCTCCAGCTAGCATTGTAGGTTTGCAATCCCAGGGTAAGAAAGGATGGAGGTCCCACAGAGAGGGACTACCTGATGGTGTATGCCACTTGATTTAGAATACAGCTCTGCCAAAAGCCTGCATTTGCATCTGATCAAGCTTCTAAATGTGAAGTTAGCAAACTATAGTCCTTAAGCCAATCTGGCCTGCTCTCTACTTTTGTTTACATAGCCACATGCTTTCATTTCCATCTTGCCTATAGCTACTTTGTTACTACAGGCAAAGCTGAGTAGGCAGAGTTAGAAACCCTATGTTCTCCAAGCTGGAGATAGTTACTGTCTGACTCCATTGAACAGTTTTCTCGTCCCTGCTCTGGATCTTGCAGCAAATAGAGGGATAAGGACACACATAGGGCCTTAGGTCCTCTAGCCTCCCACTGCTATTGAAACAAACCAGGAGAAAGACTGATGGAGGAGACAGTTTTATAAAAATGGGATAGAGACTCCATGCCTCACAGGATGGTGGTTCCTATCTTTTCAAAGGGATGTGGCTCAGGGGTGTTATGAAACAATAAGAGCTTACAGTTCTTTGTTCTTCCATTCATGTTTCTCAAAGGGCCAAGGCTTGTTCTAACTTTTCTTAGAAAGTATATGTGTATGTTGTCAGTGCTGACCATTTAGTATTGGCTAGCCAACTTGTGTACTCTTTCTTGGGGAAAACTATTTCTCCTGCTTTCAGCACTCTTTAGTTGCTGGGAATTTCTTATCTAGGGTTGAATCCGCATGAGCTTGCCCCCTTTCATGGCCACATGTCTATCGGTATTGTTCTTGTTCAGTTCATGTTTAGTCAGCCTTGGTGGTTAGACTTCATGATACTTCTATGAGACATAATGTCACAGCAAGCTCCCTGATCCCCTGTCTCTTACAATCTCTTTGCTCTCTCTTCTATGTGTTCCCTCAGACTGACATGTAGTAGATGCAGATGTACCAGTTAGGGCTGGGCTCTGTAACTACAAATTTTGATTGGTTATGGTTTTCTGTGATAGATGCAAACAAAAGTTTCTGTGGTATGGAGTGAGAAATATATTTACCTGTAGGTCCTTTTAAAAACCCTCTTTCTGAAGTACATTGTATTTTTAGCAACAGGATAGAGATACTTTGTATCTTTAGCACCCTCTAGGGGTAGAGGGCAAATGAAAACAAAAGCAATAGCTTACTCTGGGGAGTTTCTTGAACCGCCCTGACCAAAAACTCAAAGGAAGGTTTTCATTTTTGTACTGGGGTCTTTGAATGGTTTATGGGTCTTGGGTGAGCATTGTCAGCCCAGATAGAACATTTTCATCTGCGATTCCTTGTGACTTCTCCATACATCCCTACCTTTATTTTACCCCTCCCTCTTCTGCTGTATTTATATTTCTCCCCTTCCCTAATTAGAGCTCCACGTTTTTTTCTGATTTCTTCCTTCTGGTTACTTGTATCCTACTATTATTCCTCTCTCTATTGATCCTCTTCCCGACAAGGATGTATTTTTGTTTGCCTGGATTCTGCAGTCACTAGAGGTTTTTATACTCACACCTGAAGATTTTGAGTTGGGAGCCTCAAATGAGAGAGAACATGTGATGTTCGTTTTTCTGGGTGTAAAATAAACTCATGGAATACAATCAATCTACTTTTACATGATTTTAATGATAATTTAATAAAGTAAATACATATTTTTCAAGAACCATGTTGAAATATTATGATTATAAAATATATTGTACAGAATTTGTTATCTAATTCCTGAAGGAAGGAGATACATAGGAAGGGAAATAGAAAGATGAATGAGGCAATATTGGCTGTGTGCAAGTAGATAACTAGGCACATGGAGTTCAGTGTATTGTCTCTACTTTTATAAACACTTGAGGTTTGTGTACATGTATGTAACATGCATTTTCCAGTGGGTGCCCATGTGTATAGGGATGATAGAAGTTGGGGGGTTACTTGACAGCTACAGAGGCTTTCTTCCCTCATGTGAGCAAATGCAGGCTGTGAGTGTCCCTAACAATCAATGGCCACCAAAGCCACCTTGGATCAGTGGTTTCTGAATGCAAAGAATGAATTCAATGGACAAAGGCAGGATGAGGTGTTTTGTTTGGTTGATTTTTTGTTTTCAATTTAACTGAGTTAAAGTTCTTTGAGAAGAGCAGCCACAATTGAGAAGATGACTCCATAAGATTGACATACAGGCAAGCCCATAGTGGCATTTTCTTAATTAGTGATTGATGTGGGTGAGCCTAGCCATTCTGGATAGTGTCTCCCCCCACCCCCACCCCCCGCAGTTGATCCTGGGTACAGATGAAAGCAGGTTGAATAAGCCAAGAGGAACAAGCCAATAAGCAGCACTCCTCCATGGTCTCTGCTTCAGTTTCTGACTCTAAGTTCCTGACCTGACTTCCTTGAGTGGTAAACTGTGATGTGAATTGCTGTAATAAACCCTTTCTTCCCCATATGGCTTTTGGTTATTGTGTTTATGACAGCAATAGAAATCATAACAAAGATGGCAAGTTTCAGAAAGGAGTTTGTTGTAAGATAGGTGAGAGCTGAAGACAAAGGGCATCTGGAGCAGGAGCATTAAAAGCCTTGACCTTGAGCTGTTAGTTTAGAGATTTCTCATGACTTGTGGAAGAAATTGGGTTGAGGCATGGAGAGGAGCTGGTCAGTCTAGCTGGCCTCCCATGATATGTCCATGTGCTAGGTGTGCATAGTTAGTTTGCTTACACACTCATGTTTAGCTCTCAGGGAGCTATATAAAAGAAGAAAGATAATAGGAAGGTGTACTGGGGACTGGAACCCCTAACCACTTTTGGCATGTCTGTCTTCTGGCTAGCATAGAACAACAGGCATTTTTAGCTTCTGGCAAAGAACAACAATTGAAGTCCTTATTCCCAAATTGTCTGACCAGCTAGTATCTCTTGTTCTCATTATTCTCCTCTCTGAAGAGCTTTAACAGCTGTTGGGGACTTGAGATGACTGATCTGTCTACTTCAAGCAGAATGGGGCCAGTAGGTATTACCCCTCCAATGGGCCTATCTAAAGGACCTCCAGAATGCATGGTTACTTGCATCTGCATACCAGCTGGGTGAAATGAGGAAAGGAGTGTTTCCCTGGAACCCAGCTAAAGATGTGAGGGGAAGAACAAAGGCAAGAGGAGTCCAGATGCACTGGGACTGGGGGGCCCATGAACAGTAGAGAGTTTCATCCCCCCAAGAATTGGCATGGATTTATAAAGAATCCTCAGACAGAAAACTAGGACCACCAAAATCCCCTCTTATTCTCTCCTTGATGGCTAGTCTTTAAAAGCTGCCACTGGGACAAGAGCCAAGGAAGATGCCGGGGGAGTAGGCACATGTGCCCAGGGTGTGTTGACACTGATAATTTGGAAGCACATGGGGGAACTTGAGGAGACAAAGCATTTTGCAGCTCCATCTGAGGGTAGAATCTGGTAAGGCCATAGAGATCTGTGGCCCTCCATGTGGGCAGTGCATCCAAGTCCCTTACAGACCAAGTTGATAAGAGCAGTTTGTACCTGGAATCTACCTAGTGTGGTCTTTGCTCTGGCAATCACTTGTTGGGCTCTACAAGCAGGGCTCACATTAGGGTTGCCAGAATTCTGTGCATCTCTCAGACTTAGCATTTGGCTGTCACAAATCTATGTGGTCCTTCAAGGTGTAGCTGTTTTAAAGTGCTAGTTATCCTAGCAGCTATCTATGCCCCTCTTTTCCCAGGCATGGAGTCAGCTAATGTCCTATAGAGCAGGTGTACTATTCAGGCACACTTTTGGCTTTTAGCTGTGGGCACTGTAATCCAGGGAAAGAAAGGAGATATTTAATATGATTTCCCCAGGCCGTGATCAATATTTTTGAAAAAAAGAATCATTCACTAGCTCTCAGAGGGAAGGATGAATGCATACTGGTTTGTGGCAGCTTTGTCTCCAGATTAAGATCAGCTCACTTTCTCTGGAACCCTAGCCTGGGATAGAAGGGATGGTGGAAAGACAGAATGAAAGGGAGAAATGCTTCCCACAAACTCCAACTAATGTAAGGTTCTAGGAAAAGTGAAAGGGCGATGTTAAAAAAACCAGAAAGAGAGATGGAGGACCTAACGTGGGTTGTAGATAGGTTAAGGATGAGACAGGAGAGGGGAGCCATATTACATGGCTCCTGTGCTTATCTTTCTGATTCCCAGGCTGGGAACTAATACATTTCAGTGAAAACCAGTGGTGGCATCAAGCATGCTGTGTCCTTTGGAGCCACAGAGACATTCTCACCTCAAGTGAGCATAACTCTAGATGTGTTTGAGGGCCCTGGACAATCAACGGCCACCAGAGAGCTTGTCCTGTGAGCCTGAAAAATGAATTCCACAGGCAAGGGGGAAGATGAGTTTTAGACAGGAATTTTTGTCATAGGCAAGAGCTGAAGAATAAGGATACAAACAGAACAGCGTCCAAGGAAGGGACTGCCTGTCAGAGTTGCTGTGTCTGTGAGTTAATTAACCTTTTTTTTTTTTTGGATTGAGCCATGGGGTGGGGGCTGGACATGATATCTGTGTGAAGAAGTGATACAGGAGCCTCTGAAGAGAGCAAGTAATGTCATCCATTGAGAACAAGCATGAGTTCATACAAGAGCTTAATCATACAGACCCTAGGCAAAAAAGGAGAAGAAAGACTTTGTTTAGTGGAAGAAAAAAGTGACTAGATATTGGTTATTTCTGATAACAAAGTGCTTATCAAAAGCTAATAAGAAACTAAAAGAAGCTGTAGATTAGAGAACTTGGAACATTAGGCGACATGTTATGGTTTCTAAGGTGGCTTTCAGTCTCAGGGGAAAAGGGAACTAAGTGAAACTAGAAGAGAGGGGCAGAGAGTGCAGAATGATCACCTGTGCTGCATTCCCACCCCAACCCCTCACTTCTAGCATCTTGTTTGATTGACGTTGGGTTCTGTGTCTTCCAGAGCTCTCTTTGCTGGTTAGATCCAATACCATTTGTGAAGCTAGAGTTTCTGATATGGAAAAGAAGATGTTTGAGAAATTGAGTGACTGCCTTTGTAATCTCTCCTTCCTTGCTTCTCAATAATTTCTGCCTTAAATGTTTGTTCTTAATTGACTAAGCACTTAAGTGGCACAATACCTGTCCCAAACCATGGATGTCTTGGACACAGGTGGTGCTAGCTGTAGTCTATTCTCTCTAATATATTCTAATATTCTCTAATACTTGTTAGTTCAAAAATATATGCATTCATTTGTACTTCTGAACTAAGCGTGTTCTCTAGTGCAGAGGAAGGGCCTTACGTGTCATGCAAAGAGAGAAAGCATGGAAAGGCAGGTCTTGGTATAAGCTGAGTACTCACAACACCATTGTGAGAATATTAACCACCTATAGCTTTCTCAAGCCATATGGACTGTGAGTTCAAATACATTCTGTGTCCTCTGTGTCTCCCCCCACTGGATAACAGCGACTTTGGCATCTGGCACATCCAGAATTAGAATCACCTTCAGCTCCTTATGCCCACATCAAGATCACTAGAAACATCCTTTCTTCTCTGTCTGAATGTCAATATCTTTGGATTATTTTTTTCCTCAAGTCTTTCAAGCCAAGGGTTAGAAGGTTTACTTGACCTTTGGTTGTGGGCTGCGCTCTAGTTCAGATTTTACAATTGCTTCTGTGCTCCTTATAAATGGCCTTTCCAGTTCCCTCATCCACAAGATGATGATAACGCTCACCCTACAAGGAAGTGAGTGGTAAGAGCCAAGCTGAATTTGCCATGATGTCTTAAGTACTCAGCCAGTGGCAGTGAGTTCAGCTGTGGTCATTAAGAATCTCCTAGATAAAGGCAGGCAAATTTCTGAGTTCAAGGACAGCCTGGTCTACAGACTGAGTTCCAGGACAGTCAGGGCTACACAGAGAAACCCTGTCTCGAAAAAAAAAAAAAAAAAAAAAAAAAAAAGAATCTCCTAGCTTTTGTGCCACTTGGATGAAGTTGTCCACCACTTCTAACACTTTTCATGGTGCCATCTCTGCATTGCCTGTTGTTGCATAATGTTTTTATATACTTCTCTACATATACCTGTCAGATCCCACTTGACATGGAAGGTCATTCCTGAATTCTGCAGCCCAGGAGCAACTTAAATTTTTGTGTGTGATTTTTTTGTTTCTTTTTAGTAACTTGATTGCACAGTTCTCAGTGTGAACTCTGTACACGACAGGCTCATATGAGCCACAATATCAAAAGGGTGGTCACTGTAACACACGGTAAGTCGTGTGGGCCGAGGGGATTAGTTTCTTAATAGAATATTTACACCTAGAATCTAAAACACAAAAAAATGACCCCCAAGAAGTTCTAGAATAAAAATAATCACATCTAGGTTCAAACAAGAGACCGGTGAATTTTGGCTGCAGTCTTTGTGGGCCATTTCCTACTTCCTGGAAATCTGTGGCCCTCAAACTAAAGGAATGTGCCAATGTGACACAAGACTGGAAATGTTCAACAACCTGCTGTTAAAGGCTGAATACCAGTAAAAGAGCCACCCTTCCCTTGCCATCTTAAAATGCCAGTCTTGAGGTCCCTCACTCACAAGTTACATTTCTTTTACTTGAGGCCTTAGGTCTTTTAGTGGCTGTGGAATCTTTAGGACTACAAGGTGCACTTAATAGTAAAAGTAAATAGGATTTCTGTAATGAGGGTGAACATATCAGATATCCAGATCATCCCTTGCTGAAACAACTCCATCTGAAGACACTCTAGCACCATGAAGTTGTTCTCATGGTCACAGGAAATATTCCAAGGCTTAGTGCGAGTGACTACTGTTAGCCAGGCTTGAAGAAAGGTGGACTGCCCAGGGCCATCAGATCCTTCTGCATTCAGGGTCTGACAGCCTTGTCCCCCTATACATGAATTGTCAGCTACCACTAAAGAACAGCACATGTTCAAGAATGAGAAGGACAGGGCCAGCTTTTCTTCTAATACAGTACACGTGTGGAGACTGGAAAACAATGCAGCGTGTGTTCATAGAATCAGCTGGGCAGTGATGAAATAGTTCTGAATAGCTAGTTTAAAACGTATCAAGATGATGCAGAGTGTGTAGTGAGGAGCGCATTCACCCCTGTGATCACCACCACAGCAGCACACAGTTTCCTCACTGTCCATCAGGCTCCGTCCTAGGTACACCACATCCCTGACATCCATCACCGTTCATTGGTTCTGATGGATTATAAAAGTACGCATAGGTGAAGCTTCCTGCTATGCCTCCTTCTGGGTCAGGCTTCATTTGCACACTATTCATTCACATTCTGGTGTCAGTCATTTGTTTCCTTGCTTTGTAGAGTACCACAGCACGATCACACCATGTTGTATTTGTATGTAGACATTTGAGATTTTTTTCTTTTTTTAATCACTATAACTAGTATGCTATGACTATGCTATGAACAATATATGGAAGGAAGAGAGAGGGGGGAGACAGAGAAGGTGGATGGATATGGAAGGAGGAGGGCGTGTGTACATATGAGCAGATGCAAGTGCACACACACACACACACACACACACACACACACACACCATGCATCTTCTAAATGACAGATAGCATATGTTGTTGAGCTGTGGTTTGTGCTGCCAGTCTTCTCAAGCAATTGACAATGGATATGCTTAGCTCATAAACAGTTTGTGAATCCAAATTAACTACTACTGCCCCATTCAAATTGTGCTGTCTGATTCTGGTTTACTAATACTTGATGTTCAATAGTATATTAACTGAGGTACTAAAACTTGGCCAAGCCATGTGTTGGGTGGAATTAAAGGTACAAGGAGTTGGAAAATATTAATAGCCTAAAATTTCATTGAGAAATTCTATTTAAAAATTCAGCTGTACAGAAGAGCAGTAAGCAGTTAGGACTTAATAAATTCTGTCACTGGGTGATAGAGTGTTAGGAACTAATGTTTGGAGAACGAAGTTAATTAATAGTAATTTGGAAAATGTATTAAGAAACTTGCTTACCATGGTCCCACAGGAAAGGGGCTGGATTTGGACTCAGTATACTGTTCTGTGGAATAACTGGGCTTCTTTACTCCTGCGCCTGGTTACAAAGAACATCTTGCTGTCCCAGGCCCAGGCTGTTGGATTTACGTTGCTTTCCTTTCGCTTTACAAAGCATGCTTTTCTCACATGACTATGGAACTGTCTGACTTGCCTTCATTGTAATTTTCTGCTTCCAATCTTTCAGACCTTTGGAAGCAAGATGGTGTTTCTCTGTTTACTAGGATCCACGGAACCCCAACATTCTCATACCGAGAAAGAAAGTCCCTGAATTGAATGGGACAACTTGCCCAGAAGTAGCCTGCCAGCTGTCTGCTGTCTGTCTCTCATGCGCCTTTGCATTTCCCTTTCTCAGTTGTCTCAGGGGTCTCCAGAACCCATCGAGCTGAACTTTCTTACCTCAGATTATCATTCACTTCGCCATTCACGAGCTGCAAACAACTGGTCCCCAAGTGACCCCACAGGTAAGAGGGACTGGCTTCCACAAAAAGCCAACAAACAGAAAGAACCATTTTGCTCATATAGACATCTGTCCTAAAATCACATACACACAAAGAATTTAGTCTATTTCTGCTTGTTCACTGAGGCAGCAGTTGGAGATACACTGAGTAGGATCTAGAGGTGCCTAGAGACCATGTCTCCACACAGGCAGCTCCCTCCATTGCTTATTAACACTATAAACAAACAGCAGGGTCTCTCTGTGTAAACTGTATTTCCTTTTATTTTTTTCTTGGTTGCCAGATGAAGTCAAATCTAGGAAGATAAAAGGCAGAAATGGAAGGCTTAAATATTCAAAATGGAGACAGCTTGAGGCACAACACCCAAAGCATCCACATGAGGCATCTGACTTTTTGTTTTCTCTTTAGAATAATTCTACATAGGGAAGCTGGGTAGCATGAGATCTCAGACACGGACTCTGCAAACGTGGATCTGATTCAGATCTCAGCTCAGCCATTTAGTAGCTGAATTGTACCTTTGAAGCTCAGAGTCTCCAATAACATGGGAGTAAATATAAGAATACCACACTAAATGATGAGCAAGATAAATGTTTTAGAGGTTGTATAGTCGATGTGAGGGGGTCTAGTGGACATAACAAGAGCCAGGCCTTTGGAGGGACTCAGCATGGCCACATTCTTGAGAGGCTTGAAGAAGAGAAGCAGATTCCCATTCTTCTGAGATGTCAGAGCTCAGTGCAACTGCAGTGGCACTGGACACAGGCTCCAGACGAGAAGCATCACACGTAGATAAATGTTTGATAGCTTTCAGGGGTGCACTGTTGTTGCCTAAGAAATCATTTTTTTTTGCATGTTGTCAAACTTTATCTGAATGTGTATTCTTGTCACAAATCAAATCCTGGTGGGTACAGTGTCATTTAAACCTAACCTAAGAAATCCCAAGCAAGATAACACGTCATTTGCTTTTAATAGCTGCTCTCAGATTGGGTCAGTTTACTTGCTGGTCAGATTCATCAAAGTAACTGATGTGCAGTGGACTCTGATGGAAGTCTCTCCAAAGCCCAAGACTGGGTTAACTAACTCCCCTTAGGGCAACTAGTCACCCTACTGTAGAACAGAGCTGAGCCGCTCTCACAGTAGGCTTAGCAAAACTGGATGCCAGAACCTGCTACACTATGGGCAGCACCTTTAAACAAGGCTTTAAAACGAGCCAGTACCCTGTCTTCATGCTTCTCCCCAGTCAACCTAATAACCCATCTCCTGCCTGTCTCTAGGGAACATCCTCAAAGGTCAATGAAAGCTGGCTCAGGGGAAACTGACAATTGGTTTTGGCAGCTTCCCAGTGTGTGCAGGTGCTATGTGTCGGGAATCACCTTGACACACATCCCCTTACCTTCCTTGCCCTTGGCCAGTTTTCACTAAGCATTGTTCCTAAGTCTTTGTTCATTGCTTTGTATATGGCCTTACCTGGAGCAGCCAAACATGGAAGAGAAGCAAGGCCAAGACATTTTGGAATTCACTTACTGTTAATAAAATCTATTTTTATGTGTGTGTGCACATGTAAGTTTGTGTGTATGTGTGTGTGTGTGTGTGTGTGTGTGTGTGTGTGTGTAGGTCAGAGACAACATTTAGGAGTCCAGGGAGGGATCAAATTCAGGTCACCAAGCTTATGACCTGCTCAGCCATCCCTCTGGCCCTGGAATTTGCTTTTGAGACTTTATAGTTAAGAAGTAGACCATATTCACTGCTGTTGAAATATTAATTACCAGTAACATATAAGTAAAAAGTCATGAAGCAAAGGTTGATGTCTGTAACTGCCATGTTTCAGGTTCACCCAGCAGCTTTGAAGTGGAAGAGGGAGTCACATATGAGCAGATGCAGGTAGAGTTTCCAAAGGCCCTGCATGCTTTTACTTGTATTGCTTGTAATCCTGTATTAACTAGACTGTCTGTCGATTGCAGACTGTGATTGAAGAAGTCCTAGAGGAAAGTGGCTATTACAACTTTACAACTAAGAGGTGAGATCCAAGGTTTACTCTCAAATGTGAAAGATGAATTGAGGTACACTTGGCCATTAGATACGCTTTCTCCATCCTTGACACCTGAAAGCTGCATTTCTACAAATTAATTACAGACACCGTTATATGTGCTTTGAGTAGATACAGACATGGGGGGAACAAGTGTTGCCCAGATTCCACGGAGACATCACACTGTGCTCTACAGTGAAGCAAGAGGTTACTGCATAGCAGCCATTGGCTGCTCATACCATAATCTGAGATAGTCGGAGACAGTGGGAAAGCATTTCTGGGCTGGTTGGTTTTTACTGGACCATTCTAGAAGAACTGGCAGCTCATGTATCCATTGTTTTCATAGCCAAGCAGAGCCTACTCTGGTGAATTTAAGATTAAATTATCTGATAAATTTAAATCCAGTTTGGAAGTCCTGTAGTTTTACTATTAGGCAAAGTGATGGCACAATAACTTGAATGCACTTGTTTTTTTGAGAGGTAGTTCTGGGAAATAATGACAAAGATGATGACATTAGTAAGATTTCACTGTCAAGCAAATTTCCATATTGTGTATCTCAGTCTTGTGCCACGAGACCTCTCCGAGAAGCATCGTCAACAGTGTGCCTTGAGTTTTCCCATTGAAAGGGAGAAAGCTGGAGTAGTAGAATCTTCCAGCTTCATGCTGATTCTGGCCTTTCCTTAGCATGGACAAAGAAATGAGTAAATACCAGACAAGTTCAATGGAAAAGAAGTCAGGCAGGCCCTGCCATTTAGGGACTGGCCAGCATGTGTGGAAGTACTTTGCATGGACGAGTATGTATGGGCTATGGTAGTAACAGTTCACAGAGTTTGTCCTGTGTTCCCAAGCTGTCTATGTCTAGCATGTACCCCACATGCTCAGGGTTGTTTTAGGATATGCAGTCCTTCTGGGTCTGCTCCCCCAAGCACGCTTCTCTTGGGGGAAGAACACACTTCCGACTGCAGTCAGGAAAGCTACTTTGTGTTAGCTTTCTAAATTATCCTGGTAGTGTTCCTTAAGGACAGCTAGTAGCCTGGAAAATGAGGACTCAAGATTGCCTTGCAAAGGTCATTACAGAGAAATTACATTCTTCTTTGAGCTCAATTTAGTCTCTTGCTTTTCTCTTCCTGCTGCCATTCCAGCGAGCCTTTCTTATGAATCACACATGAGATTATTCAACCACTTGCTCTTTTGGTTTGATAACATTTCTAAAATACAATCTTTGCAAATTTAGCACTGCTTGTGATTTGGGACTGTAGAGTCAAGATGAATAATCTTCATCTTGCAAGGCTGATAGATATCATCATCCTTCAGGTGCTCTTCTCCAAGCATCCCTGTAGGGATATTTGCATTCTCACTGCTCTGCCCCAGTGCTGGGTACACACGCTTTCTGTGCCTGGTGTGCATGTCTCTGTTCTTGACTTTCACCATCTTATTATATATAATATAATATAATATAATATAATATAATATAATTTATATATATTATATATATATCAAGTGCTCTTGGCTTGAAGTCGTGGGGCAGAAATTGTCATTGTACAACTGTTGTCACTGTGTGTGTATTTCCACAGAGGCTCAGGAACAAGGGAAGCAAATAGCTTCACATTCTTGTAGAAAAATAGAAAACTCTATCAATGAAAAATTAGGTGTGTGTGTTTATAGAGCCTTAATGCTTGACATTATTGGTTTATTTAATTGTACTTCTCTATTTTCATCTGTGACTAAATATAAACCATGCAATCTAAGCTAGAAACATAGCAGATCATAGCTTACTGATGCAGTGATTGTCCAGGTGATCTGTGCATGAGAGAGAGAGAGAGAGAGAGAGAGAGAGAGAGAGAGAGAGAGAGAGAGAGAGAGAGAGAGAGTCTTAAATTGTAAATGTGGGACTGAGAAGGCAGCTCAGTTGGAAAGTGAGTATGAGGACCATGCCCCCCCCCCCCACACACACACACACTCATGCCAAAAATAACTAAAACAGGCACAGGGACTGGAGAGATGGCTCAGTGATTAAGAACATTGGCTACTCTTCTAAAAGACTTGGTCAATTACCAGCACCCACATGGTGGATCACAACTGGCTGTAATTCCATTTCAGGGCATTCAACAACCTCTTTTGGCCTTCCTGGGCACCAGGCATGCAAGTGTTACACAAAAATACAGGAAGGCAGAATGCCTGTAGACATAAAATACTTTGTTTTAAAATACAAAATTTAGAGATAAGAAGAAAAGAGAAGTAGAAAAACAGGTGTGGTCATATGTGCTTGTAATCTCAGCACTTATTCCCTAGGCTCACTGGAAAATCAGCCTAACCAGTAATTCCAGGCCAGGGAGACCCTGATTAAAAAAAAAGGGAAGGGGGGGGGATATGGTGTCCTGGGAAACAACATTTAAGGTTGACATCTGACTTTCACATGCGTGCACAGACACACACACACACACACACACACACACACACACACACACACACACGGAGAGGGGGAGGGAAGGAGAGAGATTATTAATATAATAGAGTTCTTACATAATTCTCTACAAATAATGCTAAATTTGAGATCATTTAAAAATGATTACAGGTTTAATACTTTTGAGTGTGCTTGGTGTGAGTGTGGTGGGGAAATAAAGGTTTTTGAGAAAATCAGAGGACAGCTTTCAGGAGACAGTTCTTCTCCATTTGGCCATTTCTATTCTGAAATCAACCTAAGAAGCATGGCTTATCCATCTCCCCTAGGCTGTTTGGATTTTTCACCTGACTGTGCCTGCTTGCTTGTTTGCTTCCTTCCCTTCCTTCCCTTCCTTCCTTCCTTCCTTCCTTCCTTCCTTCCTTCCTTCCTTCCTTCCTTCCTTCCTTCCTTTCTTCTTTTTATGGTATTTAAATGACTTCTTGAATTTTATTTTATTTTATTTTATTTTATTTTATTTTATTGTATTTTATTTTATTTTATGTATTTATTTTTTAAATTAGGTATTTTCCTCGTTTACATTTCCAATGCTATCCCAAAAGTCCCCCATACCCATACCCACGTCCCCAATCCCCTACCCACCCACTCCCCCTATTTGGCCCTGGCGTTCCCCTGTAAGGGACATATAAAGTTTGCAAGTCCAAAGGGCCTCTCTTCCCAGTGATGGCCGACTAGGCCATCTTCTGCTACATATGCAGCTAGAAACACGAGCTCTGGGGGTACTGGTTAGTTCATATTGTTGTTCCACCTACAGAGTTGCAGACCCCTTTAGCTCCTTGGGTACTTTCTCTAGATTCTCCATTGGGGTCCCTGTGTTCCATCCAATAGCTGACTGTGATCATCCACTTCTGTGTTTGCCAGGCCCCGGCATAGCCTCACAAGAGACAGCTATATCAGGGTCCTTTCAGCAAAATACTGCTGGTATATGCAATGGTGTCAGCATTTGGAGGCTGATTATGGGATGGATCCCCGGGTGTGGCAGTGTCTAAATGGTCAATCCTTTCATCTCAGCTCCAAACTTTGTCTCTGTAACTCCTTCCATGGGTGTCTTGTTCCCAATTTTAAGAAGGGGCAAAGTGTCTACACTTTGGTCTTCGTTCTTCTTGAGTTTCATGTGTTTTGCAACTTGTATCTTGTATCTTGGGTATCCTAAGTTTCTGGGCTAATATCCACTTACCAGTGAGTACATATCATGTGAGTTCTTCTGTGATTGGGTTACCTCACTCAGGATGATGCCCTCCAGGTCCATCCATTTGCCTAGGAACTTCATAAATTCATTGTTTTTAACAACTGAGTAGTACTTCATTGTGTAAATGTACCACATTTTCTGTATCCATTCCTCTGTTGAGGGACATCTGGGTTCTTTCCAGCTTCTGGCTATTATAAATAAGGCTACTATGAACATAGTGGAGCATGTGTCCTTCTTACCGGTTGGAACATCTTCTGGATATATGCCTAGGAGAGGTATTGTGGGATCCTCCGGTAGTACTACATCCAATTTTCTGAGGGACCGTCAGATTGATTTCCAGAGTGGTTGTACAAGCTTGCAATCCCACCAACAATGGAGGAGTGTTCCTCTTTCTCCAAATCCTCATCAGCATCTGCTGTCACCTGAATTTTTGATTTTAGCCATTCTGACTCGCATGAGGTGGGATCTCAGGGTTGTTTTGATTTGCATTTCCCTGATGATTATGGATGCTGAACATTTTTTCAGGTGCTTCTCAGCCATTAGGTATTCCTCAGGTGAGAATTCTTTGTTTAGCTCTGAGCCCGATTTTTTAATGGGGTTATTTGGTTTTCTTGAGTCCACCTTTTTGAATTCTTTATATATATTGTATATTAGTCCCCTATCTGATTTAGGATTGGTAAAGATCCTTCCCAATCTGTTTGTGGCCTTTTTGTCTTATTGACAGTGTCTTTTGCCTTATAGAAGCTTTGCAATTTTATGAGGTCCCATTTGTAATTCTCGACCTTACAGCACAAGCCATTGCTGTTCTATTCAGGAATTTTTCCCCTGTGCCCATATCTTCGAGGCTTTTCCCCACTTTCCCCTCTATAAGTTTCACTGTCTGTGGTTTTATGTGGAGTTCCTTGATCCACTTAGATTTGACCTTAGTACAAGGAGATAGGAATGGATCAATTCGCATTCTTCTACCTGATAACTGCCAGTTGTGCCAGCACCATTTGTTGAAAATACTGTCTTTTTTTCCACTGGATGGTTTTATGTCCCTTGTCAAAGATCAAGTGACCATAGGTGTGTGGGTTCATTTCTGTGTCTTTAATTCTATTCCATTGGTCTACTTGTCTGTTTCTATACCAGTACCATGCAGTTTTTTATCACAATTGCTCTGTAGTAAAGCTTTAGGTCAGGCATGGTGATTCCACCAGAGGTTCTTTTATCCTTGAGAAGACTTTTTGCTATCCTAGGTTTTTTGTTATTCCAGATGAATTTGCAGATTGCTCTTTCTAATTCGTTGAAGAATTGAGTTGGTATTTTGATGGGGATTGCATTGAACCTGTAGATTGCTTTTGGCAAGATAGCCATTTTTACTATATTGATCCTGCCAATCCATGAGCATGGGCGATCTTTCCATTTTGTCATGATATACCAAGTAGAAGATACATATATAGAAGCAACACTGAGAAGCATATATATAGAAGCTAAAAACAATGTGCATCAGATTGGCTTGTCTTGCTCTGTTTGTTCAGACTGATGAATCTGTGATATAGGTAAAATGAACATAGACATTCATGTAGCATACATTACTTTGGATGGCATTGATTTTCCATTGTGAAGAATCACTGGTTTTCATTAGGTTTAGAACTTAAGAAAAATCCTGTTATTAACAAGTTTCAGCAAAAGATCAGAGCTCTCTGAGAGCTCCCATTTTATGAGTTACTTTATTGTGGTTTATTTATTATGCCTGTTTGCTTTGTGACTCTATGGACCTGTTTCTATTTCTAGATCTTCTAGGTGTCACTCTTTTCCATGGGTGACCAAGAGCTACACAGCCAAAAGATGAGAGCCCTGCATTGGAAAAAATGGAGTTTCCCAGTCAAGTTCAAGTTCCGGTGGGCTTCAACTGTGACATGACAGCAAGATGCCCAGAACAGCACAGGAAAGAGCCATGATGCTGCCGGAGTGTTCTTATAGTCCTGTGGAGGTGTGAGGCAACCCCAGTGCTGGGCTCTATTCCCAGTGTGCATTGCATGCACAATAACAGGCTATCAGTGTACTTCTGGGAGAAAACATGGCAAAATGGCTACCAGGACTGGGGTGGAGTGGCAGCAGCACAGAATTTCCCTAGAGGTTAAATGACTTATATTTTTCAAAGGAACATTTTATACTCAAGATAGCTGGAACTATGCTTAAAAGTATGTTGTCTTCCATGTACACAGAATAGTTTTAGATAAAATAATTACAGGACCCTGTGCAACATATTAGGTATTCCATTGGGTTCCCATTTTTTAATCTTAAAAGAAATTCAGAACATGGTAGTTTATAAATTAAATGACTGGTTCTCTCTGATCCACTTGGGTGCTAGAGGTTCTGAAACATGACACAGTGTAGACAGTATTTGTAACCTTGCACACAAGTTTTCGAGTTTGAATACCCAGATCGCACCTAGACTAGTAAAGTCTATTGCTATACAATATGTGTATATGGCATATGTCCAGTGATGGAGGGAGGCTTGCTTAGGCTGGTGCTTGCTGCTAATCAAGCTTGCTGTGTTTCTAAAACACATTAAAGAAGCTATAGACTATGAAAGAGATAACAGTTCTTATTCTAGACCTTACTGAATCACCTGTGTGTAAGACAAACATTTATTTTTTGAGGACTTCCCAAAAGTTATACACTAAAATATAAATTCCTTCTTTATTCACTGAGATGGCCCAAAGAGAAATCAGAATGTCAATCCTAGGGGTTAGAATAGCATCCCATCTCTATGCAGAGTGGATTTACTAGGGCACTGGCCTCAAATTCCTCCTCTTCAACAGGCTTCTGATAACTCCAGTGCAGCACCAACTCAAACTCTACATGGTCCCACTTCAGGAACAACACATTGCATGTAATTAGCAAGTTTAACTTCCCATTGGTTTTTGTTGTCTTTAATTACATTACTGTATTTTAGCATGATTGAATAGTACAATAATATTGGCCATCGTTAGAACACAGTATAACCTTCCTGAATAGTATACCAATTACTTAATGTGAAGTCATACTATTTCTTAGAATTGGTGTGTTTGACATTTAAACCACACTTCTGTCCTCCTTGATCACACACTAACTGATGCCTTTGAGGGTTACTAGTGATTTTTTTTTTGTCTTTAAGCCAAGGTGACAACTAAAATACCTGTAATTTTAAATATTAAATACATTCATGAAACAACTCAATTTCAGCTTTCAAAACAATTCCATCCATATATAAATTTCACTGAATTATTATTGATTTACTGAAGCAATGCTTTATTTCTGTCTGCATAGTCATTGTTTAGCTCATCTGATATGTTGCAGGAGGCAGAGCCCTAGAGGGACATAGGCTTGAGTCATGACAGAAACCTTTCATAGAATGCACTAAGCTGTGGGGTGAATGCTCAGAGAGACAAATTCTTTCTCAAATAACAATTCATATACTTATAAAATAATGGCATCTGTTGCCTTGATAAAGAAAAAAATTTTATTGAGGTATTTTTTTAAATGAGTGCAGTGAAAATGTGAAAGAGATAGTTTCTCTGTACCTCTTCTGGGCCATAGGAGTGGTATTTATTATAGAACAATTAGCAAAATTGTAAAATTAATACAATAAGCCAACAAATACCCTTGTTACAGCTGCTCAGGCTCAGCTGTGCAGTAGCTGGTGGATTCCCCTTGAGTCCCTATTCCCTGAACTTCCATCCTCCCATCTCTGTGGCCAAGGAGGCCTTATCCTCCATGTCAGCACTGTCTAAGGAAGCCCTGTAATGCAGCCATTCTCCCACAGTGAAGTTAGCCTTCGAAAGTGCTCATTCTGTGACCTTCACACAGGAACAAGAACAGTCATTTCATCTTGATCAGTGGAATTGTCTTTATTGCAAAGAAGTGGCTATTTGAGACTAACATGCTTCATAATTTCTTCTTCGTTGCATTTACATTTTTCTTTTTGTCTTGTATAATTTTTAATGATTTGTTGTACAGTGAAATCCTGTGAATTGTTGAATCTATCTCACTTTCAGTGACAAAATATTGTATAGGGTAGAATTTGAATTAATCTCTTCAGATAACTTTTGATGCACAAATGTTTCGGCTAATTATGTTTTGACCCAGCAGCTCTTTCTGTTTATCTGTACTTGAAACTTCAATTCATTTCTTAAACGCACAACGCTCCATTCTCAGGGAACCGGTTACAGCAAAGACATTTCTTGCTGTATTTTTTTTTTTCTTGTCTTGTGACAGATGTGCAGTCTTTATGGGAATAAGTAGTGACAAGCAGACAGACACAGTTGTTAGAAGAATTTCAGAAACATACACACGCATGAATGCATGCACATTGCGGGGCACTGCTATGAAGTTTATGCAAGTTCAGGTCTTCCTACATAAGTGCCACCTGAGACTCATTACATGTAATGCATTTAATGCTCAGGGACAAACAGGGAACTGGATGATTAGATGTGATTCCACTGATATCACCACCAAGTCACCACTTATGTTTGAGATTTGTGAAGGCAATAATATTGACTAGTCCACTCTATCAGTATTAATAAGCATAGAACATATATATACCCCCTTTTAATCTCTCGTTCTCTCTAGAATTACCTAAGTGAACATGATGTGATCCTTTAGAAATGCCCACATCTTATGTATGTGTGTAAAGATACAAAGAATTGATGTGAAGCAACTTTTATTGTTCACTTCCTACTTTTTGAAAATGTTGGTTTCCATGAGTACCAGAATCACCTGCCAGACAGTGCAAGGTCACCTGAGTAAGACAGCGTCTCAGCATCCAAAGCATGCAGCAGCAAATGGAAACTGAAGACTACCACACCCTGACCTTAATCCTGTGTGAAATTCTGTCTGAACATTAAATTCTTTATGATCAAGACCTGGATGAGATACATATATGTTTGTTGCCTTTCAGATTGTGTTAATGTCCTTTGGTATAAGGCTTTGAATAAGTTGTTTTTATGGTTACAATGTTCTGCTAGCACATGCCACTTTTAGATGCAGATAAACCCACTTGGACACTAACTCATGTGTCTCAAGGAAGCAACTTTATGAAGAGACGTTCATTAACTTGCATGTGGCAAATGTGGCTGTTAGGACTGCACTGCTGATTTTTTTGAGATTTTAAGAGGGACAGGGAAGATTTTGCAAATTTGATGAGGTGACAGGTGGATATTTCTAGCTTATGCATCCTCTGGGCAATAGTCATTTGCAAAAGTGAGGATGGAATACTCTGAAGTCCCAGCAGGCTCTTCATGTGGGAAGTCTGCTGGACTTCACATCTGTGCAGCATTTGGCTGATTATATTGGGATGCGTAAGTTTGGTTCATATTGTAAAAATGAGTTCATCTTAGTTTAAAGTGGGCTACTATGTTTCTGAAAGCAAGATGGTGTTCCCCTTCCTTTCACTATATTCCGTGAAGCCAGCTCTGCTCTGCCTATTATTGTTAGAAACAAGAAAAACACATGAACAATGTGGCTGCTACATGAGCTCTTCCAGGTAGCCTGTTTCCCCTGAGCAAGGGGTTTAATCATTATGGAAAATAATGTCTAGATGCCACGTTGATGACCAGCAGGGAAGATGGCTGCTTGGAATTGATATGGTGAGGTCACTGGTGAACACTTGATTAAGTATTGGAAAACATGCCAAGAAAGAACTGTCCCCTGAAACAAAGAGAGTCTCTACCAGAAACAATGATCTGAGGAAGGCAATGCTTAAGGACCTGTCACTGCTTAGCCATTCAATGAAGACCCCTTATTGAATGTATTATCCCACCATTTAGCTCTATATGCTGAATGCCATTGGAGCCAAGGTTGTAAGAAAGAATTTAAGACATGGAAGTGCTATTAGGTTTTAGCTAAATTCCTAACATTCCCTGTCATGTTTGCCTCACAGGATTTGAGCTCCATGTTATGACAGAACATAGTGCTTGTGGGGACCCAGAACTTCTGCCTTTTAAAGCTGACAGATTTTCCAAGGAAGTTAAGTCAACTCCCAGACACAATCTTGCTTTCAGTAGATGGAGGGCACAAAAATCCCAGGGCAGGGCATCACCCAGAGGTAGAGCAGTCGATCAGAAGCTCAAGTACTTTCTACTGTTGGGTCTACTGGGAATAGCAGCTGGGCCCAGTCCCAGCAAGCTGGCCTCTCAGACATCAGCAGAGCTCCATTAAAGTCTCATGACATGCAAGTGGATCCTCAGAGCAGATCCCCGTGAGGCATAGAGGGAGGCATTGAGCTCCATGTAGAGCTGCTGCTGCTGTCTTTGATGCTAGGGATTGAGCCCAGAGCATAGCACATAGTAAACAAGCACTCTGTTGCTAAACAAGAAACAGGCCCCAAAGCAGCAGTTTTATCTGCCTGTAAGTCAACATGGCTGCCTCCCCGGGGCCTTGTTTTCTTCCCCATCTTCCTACTTAGGCTCATTTTGTATGACAATAAAATTTTTTACAAAACAATTTGTGAAGAATTTGAATGGGTAGATGCGAGGATGTGTGAATATGATTGCTGAGTGTGATTGGGCAAGGGACACTGCAGATATTTTCATGATTTGCCTGCATGGTGACTAGCTGTGGAAAGATTCCATTGTTTTCTTCCTTCAAACTGGGAAACAGAAATCATTTGAAGAAAAATCATTTCAGTGTTTTGCTTGCTGACATTTAGCAGGTACGATCTGAATTGAAAGGCTTTCTGACTTCTGTGGTTTCCAGTGGTGATTCCGTGAAGATCAAAGAGTGGTGCTGTCCTCTGAGAGGAAGCGGAGCCTCTGTTTTTTCTCCAGCAGTGCAGTTATTTCTAGATGTGCCTGAAACAGACAAGAATCCTCCCAATGTGCCTTCTCCTTGGTTCCTGAGCTAGGATATTGTTTTGTCCTAGCACCTTCCATTCAGGTCGCCCATGTTTTGCAGATCATCAGTGCCCTCATCCCTACCACAGAAGGGGGCCTGCATTTTAGGGGGACACAAAGGCAGCAAGTGTATCTGTTGGCTGCTCCCCAAAGCTCTCTGTGAACACAATGAGTCTCTAACACAACCACACAGTCATAGCCTGAAAAAGAGAAAGAGATGCCTCTATAGAAGATTCACCCGAAAGATGAAAGAGTATGTTATTTTTTCTGCTATTGTGTAAATGAGCTTTGTAAAATGCTGACAAAAATAAAAATGTATTTTCAAATTACTGGAAAACAATTTCTCTTTTGCCAAGAGTAAGTGGTCACTTCTTAACTTTTCCATTCTCTCCTTTTGTATTTTAAATCTCTTCCTCCACCTCCCTCCTCCCCCATGTCCTTTTCTCTTTTCCCCCTCCCCTCTCCCCATTTCATTCTGAGACCATTTTACTAGCTGGATCCAGTTGACACGGATCTTGTAACATATTCCAAACGCTCCACTCCAGCGTTCCCATTGATGATATTACAGATGTGCACCACCACATAATTCTACCTAAGGAGCCACATATATCTGTAAACTCTGGGCTATAATTGGTGGGTTCTTGCAATAAATATCCATTGATATAAATATTGTATAAGGGCTGGCAGGTGAGCTAGCCACCAAGCCAGACCCCAGAAAACTCTTGGTGGAAAGAAACAAGGACCCACAGTTCTCTCATCCCTTCTCCTCTGGGTGTCCCCAGAATTATCTGTCCAGCACCCGGATGTAGTTTTATGACAACAACAAGAACTAAAGAAAGAATGGATGACTACTTTGTCAAGTTTCAGAGTGTGTCAGGCTCTCCCTATTCCCTCTGAACCAAGCAGATCTCATGCTTGAAGCCAGCGTGAGTGTGGAAATATGGATTAAGTGCTGATGGCTCCATAGCATTGCTATAAACTGAGCACTCTGGAGCAACACTGCACTATGGTTTTTAGGACCCTAAATACAGCTCAGCTAATCTTCTGTTAAGTGTCTCATTGCTGGAATCAAGTGCTGACTGGAGTCAGGGCTCTACCTGCCAAACTTGGGTATTCTAAGTTTCTGGGCTAATATCCACTTATCAGTGAGTGTATATCATGTGTGTTCTTTTGTGACTGGGTTACCTCACTCAGGATATCCTCCAGATCCATCCATTTGCCTAAGAATTTCAAAAATTCATTGTTTTTAACAGCTGAATAGTATTCCATTGTGTAAATGTACCACATTTTTTGTATCCATTACTCTGTTGAGGGACATCTGGGTTCTTTCCAGCTTCTGGCTATTATAAATAAGGCTGCTATAAACATAGTGGAGCATGTATCCTTATTACAAGTTGAAACATCTTCTGCGTATATTCCTAGGAGAGGTATCTTTGCCACCCATTTTCTTCCACCCTTTCAACCCTCTAACACTAGATAGGAGAGAAAAACAGATAGAAAGGACAGGAAAGAGATCCCTGAATAAAGTCAGGGGGTCAGAAGGGGCGATGTTATTTTTAGACTACTTCCTGCTGATTATGGGTGTCTAGTTCCTTGGGGCATGTTTGATCTTCATCATCACAATATCTAATTTCTTGTTGTTTCTTCTTTGTACACGACTACTTAACAAACATGGCCACTATCATCACTACCACCACCACCACTCAACTAACCAACAACTAACCAATAAACTATTCTACCTCTTGGGGCCCTAGCATTTATATGCTTGGGAAAAGTCCCTAGAATTCCAAATGTTACATAATCACAAAAAGTATCAAGCAAGAAGCAAATCATCCTGAGCTTTCCTGGACAAACAGAAGCCGCCTCACACCCCACACCTGGCACGGAGATAAAGACATAGACTATTCTGTGTTTTTCAAAGAAATAAAAACTCCAAAATTGTCACTACAGACACCCTATTCTGGCAAGACTCGTTTCTCATATGTTGCGGGGTAGAAGCTTTTGAAAATGAGATTAAATGCTAAAGAACATCTCATTAAGCAACTTTGGCCTAGTCCCTAAAATCATTCCTGCTGTAAATTATTTTTCCTTGCTCTCTGGAATAGGTTGTCTTCTCAATTTAAATAGCATGGGGAAATTATCACTTCTGTTCAGCTAGAGTGTGACAGAAAATTAGAAGCACATCAAGATTAACATCAGGAAAGAAAGTTTTCTGAGGTAGATGGAACCCTTCCTAACATGGCACCCTCTAAGAAACATAGCATGATCAAAAACAAAGAAAACGAACAAAGACAACAACAAAACAAAAACAACAAACAAAACAAAACAGCACCCCACCAAAACAAGACAAAAACTAACAAAATAAGCATAAGAAAAAACCACCAAGAAATACAAAATGAGGACAGTGGACGGGATGAGTGTAAAAGACCACACACCGGTGTGCCTAACTGCTTTGGGGGCTCTTTCCTCTGTTCACTAGCACGTTTCCATTCTTGGGAGTGTTTCTCCTTTTTCTAATAAGCTAGCCATTTGGCTATTTCTATTCCACAATCAACCTAAGAAGCATGGCTTATCCATCTCCCCCAGGCTGTTTGGATTTTCACCTGACTGTGCCTGCTTGCTTGTTTTGCTTCCTTTTCTTTCTTTCTCTCTTTCTTCTTCCTTCCTTCCTTCCTTCCTTCCTTCCTTCCTTCCTTCCTTCCTTCCTTCCTTCCTTCCTTCCTTTCTTTCTTTCTTTCTTTCTTTCTTTCTTTCTTTCTTTTCTTTCTTTCTCTCTCTCTCCTTCTTTCTTTCTTCCTCTCTCTCTCTCTTTCTTTCCTTCCTTTCTTTCTTCCTCTCTCTCTTTCTCTCTCTTTCCTTCTTCCTTCCTTCCTTCCTTCCTTCCTTCCTTTCTTCCTTTCTTTCTTTCTTTCTTTCTTTCTTTCTTTCTTTCTTTCTTTCTTTCTTTCTCTCTCTCTCTCTCTCTCTCTCTCTCTCCTTCCTTCCTTCCTTCCTTCCTTCCTTCCTTCCTTCCTTCCTTTCTTTCTTTCTTTCTTTCTTTCTTTCTTTCTTTCTTTCTTTCTTTCTTTCTTTCTTTCTTTCTTTCTTCCTAGTAAAACATGTCCTTGAGCATCTTTCTAAGTCTGTTTCTAAATTATTTTATTGATGGTACTGAAATGCCCCAAAGGGAACCTCAGCTTTCTTTCAATTTAAACTGCCATGATCTTTACATCTGCTGGGGTCATTCATGGAAAACATGCATGACGCATGTCCACAGTTTAACAGCTGTAGAGAACAACTGGGGATGGGGAACAACTTTCTGAGTTAACAGCTGCTGGACACATAGTTTTGATGTTCTGACTTTTTAACCCCTAGAGTGTGTTAGACATACCATAGCAGAAAGAGCTCTAAGACAACTAATGTTTCTGATGTATTAATAATAATAATATATTGTGGATATACCCATATAGCACAACAGGCCAAGGCGGTTCCATGTGAGAGAGGTTTATTGTGAGGGAGAGACGAAAGGAGTGGCAGGGGGAGCGGAAGGGGAGAGAAGAAAGAGAGGAAAGAAAAAGAGATCGAGGAGGGGTGTTCTCCTTATTTATATGGAAAGTGATGTAACACAACTAAGGGTGGGAGGTGAGCTAAGTGGGTTCTGGGATATGGTGGTAGTTGGCTTGGCAACGTAGGTCATGGGTCACTTTGTTAGCACCTAGGTATGGAATGTCCTGGTACTAACAGTTTCTGTGTCTTATACCAGCATTCAGGGAGCATTCAGAGAGAGGCCTTGTGAGACTTCACTATACAAGTTCAGAAATGTGTGGAGTATCTCTTCAGTGTAAAAGAACCCAGAGGGTCAGAAAGAGACTCTCAGCTATTAGAAAGATATAAAAAAAGAGGTCCTGCTTGACACAAGAATGCACTAGGCTGGGCTTCTTTCATGACTTCTTTAGCACATTCAGTGTGTGCTATGCCCTGTCACAATGCAGCTCTTTCAGCTTCTGATCTGGAAGACAGTGTCAAAACAGAATATTGTAAGCATGCCTCTGCTACTGAGCCATTAGAATAATTTCTCTTCAGAGTGCCATTTTTTAGAGTAATGTAATGTAACCATTTCTATTTTTTCATTCTCCCTACTCTAAAGAAAGATGGATATAAATGGGCAGATGATAGTGATACTCCTGCTGCCTGGAGCAGGTTTAGGTCTGCACTGTTATTGCTTTTTAAGGCTTTGTTTTCAGCCTGGTGTGGTGGTGCACACACACAAGAAACTCTGAAATACCAGACCAAGAGCTACCTGGTGACACCTTCTCTCAAAACATACAGTGACAGCTGCTGTCTAGCCTCACACTTTCCACTTGTCAGTAGAACATGGGCATCTTATATATCAAGGAAATCATCTACATCTCACTCCAGCAAACTACAGCCCAAGGATGGAAGCTCTCCCAGTGAGAACACAGTCTTACCTGTTCTTATACCTCTGACTGCTTTTGAGCCACAATGGCAGGACTGAAGAGTTGCAACAGAAAACCCACCTTGATATCTTGTCAGCTTTGCCATTGTTCAGTCTGTCCCTATGGAGAAATAATTACATTGTTTCACTTTGAATTTGCTTACATTGTATTTGCAAGAGACTCAGGACAGAACACCTTTATCAGTGTTTACATCTTTTTTTTTTTTTTTTCTTCCAGGACAGCTCATACCTTGGTGCTTTCTCAGACCACCAAGGGTACTGACAGATTTTTTTTCCATACTTTTTCCAAGACTTCTCTGTTCTTTTTTTTTAATTAGGTATTTTCTTCATTTACATTTCAAATGCTATCTCGAAAGTTCCCTATACTCTTCCACGCCCTGCTCTCCTACCCACCCACTCCCACTTCTTGGCCCTGGTGTTCCCCTGTACTGGGGCATATAAAGTTTACAAGACCAAGGGGCCTCTCTTCCAAACGATGGCCAACTAGGCCATTTTCTGCTACATATGCAGCTAGAGACACGAGCGAGCTCTGGGGGAACTGGTTAGTTCATATTATTGTTCCACCTATAGAGTTGCAGACCCCTTCAGCTCCTTGGGTACTTTCTCTAGGTCCTCCATTGAGGGTCCTGTGTTCCATCCAATAGCTGACTATGAGCATCCACTTCTGTGTTTGCCAGGCACTGGCATAGCCTCACAAGAGACAGCTATATCAGGGTCCTTTCAGAAAAATCTTGCTGACATATGCAATAGTGTCTGCATTTGGTGGCTGATTATGGGATGAAACCCCAGGTGGGGCGTCTCTGGATGGTCCATCCTTTCCTCTCAGCTCCAAACTTGGTCTCTGTAACTCCTTCCATGGGTGGTTTGTTCCCAATTCTAAGAAGGGCTGAAGTGTCCACACTTTGGTCTTCATTCTTCTTGAGTTTCATGTGTTTTGCAAATTGTATCTTCTATATTCTAAGATTCTGGGCTAATATTCATTTATCAGTGAGTACATATCATGTGAGTTCTTTTGTGATTGACTTACCTTACTCAGGATGATACCCTCCAGATCCATCCATTTGCCTAAGAATTTCATAAATTCATTGTTTTTAATTGCTGAGTAGTATTCCATTGTGTAAATGTACCACATTTTCTGTATCCATTACTCTGTTGAGGGACATCTGGGTTCTTTCCAGCTTCTGGCTATTATAAATAAGGCTGCTATGAACATAGTGGAGCATGTGTCCTTATTACCAGTTGGAACATCTTCTGGATATATGCCCAGGAGAGGTATTGCGGGATCCTCCAGTAATACTATTTCCAGTTTTCTGAGGAACCATCAGACTGATTTCCAGAGTAGTTGTACAAGCTTGCAATCCCACCAACAATGGAGGGGTGTTCCTCTTTCTCCAAATCCTCATCAGCATCTGCTGTCACCTGAATTTTTGATCTTAGCCATTCTGACTGGCATGAGGTGGAATCTCAGGGTGGTTTTGATTTGCATTTCCCTGATGATTAAGGATGCTGAACATTTTTTTCAGGTGCTTCTCAGCCATTCGGTATTCCTCAGGTGAGAATTCTTTGTTTAGCTCTGAGCCCTATTTTTAGTGGGGTTATTTGGTTTTCTTGAGTCCACCTTCTTGAGTTCTTTATATATATTGGATATTAGTCCCCTATCTGATTTAGGATAGGTAAAGATCCTTTCCCAATCTGCTGGTGGCCTTCTTGTCTTATTGATAGTGTCTTTTGTCTTACAGAAGCTTTGTAATTTTATGAGGTCCCATTTGTCGAATCTTGATCTTACAGCACAAGCCATTGCTGTTCTATTCAGGAATTTTTCCCCTGTGCCCATATCTTTGAGGCTTTTCCCCACTTTCCCCTCTATAAGTTTCACTGTCTCTGGTTTTATGTGGAGTTCCTTGATCCACTTAGATTTGACCTTAGTACAAGGAGATAGGAATGGATCAATTCGAGTTCTTCTACATGATAACCACCAGTTGTGCCAGCACCATTTGTTGAAAATGCTGTCTTTTATCCACTGGATGGTTTTAGCTCCCTTGTCAAAGATCAAGTGACCATAGGTGTGTGGGTTCATTTCTGGGTCTTCAATTCTATTCCATTGGTCTACTTGTCTGTTGCTATACCAGTACCATGCAGTTTTTTATCACAATTGCTCTGTAGTACAGCTTTAGGTTGGGCATGGTGATTCCCGCAGAGGTTCTTTTATCATTGAGAAGAGTTTTTGCTATCCTAGTTTTTTTGCTATTCCAGATGAATTTGCAGATTGCCCTTTCTAAGTTGTTGAAGAATGGATTTGGAATTTTGATGGGGATTGTATTGAATCTGTAGATTGCTTTTGGCAAGATAGCCATTTTTACTATATTGATCCTGCCAATCTATGAGCATGGGTGGATCTTTCCATCTTATAAGATCTTCTTTGATTTCTTTCTTCAGAGACTTGAAGTTCTTATCATGCAGAACTTTCTCTTCCTTAGTTAGAGTCATGCCAAGGTATTTTATAATATTTGTGACTATTGTGAAGGGTGTTGTTCTCCTAATTTCTTTCTCAGCTTGTTTATCTTGTATGTAGAGAAAGGCCATTGACTTGTTTGAGTTAATTTTATATCCAGCTACTGCACTGAAGCTGTTTATCAGGTTTAGGTGTTCTCTGGTGGGATTTTTAGGTCACTTATATATAATGTCATATCATCTGCAAATAGTGATATTTTGACTTCTTCCTTTCCAATTTGTATCCCCTTGATCTCCTTTTGTTGTCGAATTGCTCTGGCTAGGACTTCAAGTACTATATTGAATAGGTAGTTCCTTGTCTAGTCCTTGATTTTAGTGGGATTGCTTCCAGCTTCTCACCATTTACTTTGATGTTGGCTACTGGTTTGCTGTAGATTGCTTTTATCATGTTTAGGTATTGGCCTTGAATTCCTGATCTTTTCAAGACTTTTACCATGAATGGGTGTTGGATTTTGTCAAATGTTTTCTCCGCATCTAATGAGATGATCATGTGGTTTTTGTCTTTGAGTTTGTTTATATAGTGGATTAAGTTGATAGATTTCTGCATATTATACCATCCCTGCTTCCCTGGAATGAATCTTTGTGGGAAGCCATTGCGGACTCCCTGGCCAGCCGGATGGAAATCTGTGCCAGGCAGTAAACTGCTTTACACGCCCATATTTGGTGGATGGCTCGTCCTTAATCCCTGATTGGCTGAGCAAGCCTGCCTGGTGAGGTGATGTGACCTGTGGTGATTGGTGGGGGCGTGGTTGTGGTTGGAGTGGGAAAAAAAAACCTTGTAACCAGAGAGTTGGGGGATTTGAAGAGAGAAGCTGCCTGAGTAAACTGCTTTAAGAAGAACTGGTGGTTGCGTTTTTCTGGCTGGCCGAGTTGGACGCGACAAGTGGTGCTGAAACCTGGGACCGACTCCCCCACCGAAGAGGTTCAGAACTTTCTGCACTCAGGGTCTGTCGACAGGATGTGTATGGTAACTCACCATCCTGGGGTTGGGATTAGGCTCTCTGTAAAGAGACAATTAGGCTCTCTGTAAAGAGACAATTAGGCTCTTGGTAAGAGACAATTAGGTTCTCGGTAAAGAGACAATTAGGCTCTCGGTAAAGAGACAATTAGGCTCTCGGTAAAGAGACAATTAGGCTCTCAGTAAAGAGACAATAAGGCTCTCAGTAAAGAGACAATAAGAATCTCGGTAAAGAGACAATAAGGCTCTCGGTAAGAGACAATAAAGCTCTCTGGCTCTGGAGACGAGAAAGTGAAAGTAAGATGGTAGTGAAAGTAAGAGGGTAATAGGGACAGTCTATGGATTACTTTCTTTTTCTAGCCATTTGGGTAACTTTGGTTTAAGGACTGGCCAAAAGGATGGCCGATTCAGGAGTCAGAACAAATATTACCAGGCCTGGGCTATGCAAAAAGCCCAGACATAAGTGCCAGGGTGCTCCCTTGGAAAGATAAGGAAGGGCATGATGGGATGTTTCAACCATATGTGCTTGAGCTGCCCATTCCCTTATGGGGTAGGGATTTGTTGAAAATAGTGTCCTATTTATGAGCAAGGATCGTCCCTACGGCCATTTGGCCTCAAAAGATACAGTTGAGGGTTGATTCCTTGCATACTTTAAATGATTTTCAGAAATTGTTAGGTGATATCAATTGGATTTGGCCCTATTTGAAGATCCCAAATGTTAAATTAAAACCTCTGTTTCAAATTTTAGAAGGAGACTCAGAGTTAAGTTCCAAAAAGGAATTAACACCTGAGTCTAGAAAGGCCCTTACCCTAGTGGAAGAATTGATTAAAGCCCAGCTTCAGCGTTGTAGAGAAGGGTTACCCATCATTTTGATAATATTACCTACTGAGTTGCAACCCACAGGATTATTGTGGCAAGAAGGCCCATTGTTATGGATCCATTCCAAAATATCTGCTGGGAGGACATTAGATCATTATCCTACAACAGTGGCTTCTTTAGCTTTGATTGGAATTCATCATTGTTTACAATTTTTTGGTATAAAACCCAGCTCTATTGTAATCCCTTATGATGGGTATCAGCAAAAGGTCCTAACAGCAGATATTGATGAATGGGCTATTTTAGCCTTTATTAATGAGGGCCCATTTGATAATCATTATCCCAAACATCCGTTAATGACCTTTTTAAAGGAATATCCAGTCATTTTCCCTCAAGTGGTGAGGAAAACACCCATTAAGGATGCAGTTAACGTGTTTACTGATGGATCAAAAACCGGTTGTGGAGTATATATGGTAGAGGGGAAAGATCCTGTGGTCAGGCTGTATTATCCCTGTACTCCAGGGTACAGATGGTGGAAATACAAATAATTATTGAGGTCATTAAGGATTGTGATTTTCCTTTTAATCTAATTTCAGATTCACAATATGTAGTTAATTTAGTTTTATCCCTAGAAGTGGCTGGCCAAATAAAAGCTCATAGTACCATCCAAGCCTTGGCCTTACAATTACAGAAGTTACTGTGGGAAAGAGGCCAACCATTATATATTGGACATGACCATGCCCATAGTGGGCTTCCAGGACCCTTAAGTAGGGGAAATGGTATTGTGGATAATTGTACTCGTATGGAGTTCATAGTTTTAGCATCCCCTATGGAGTTAGCCTCACAATTTCATTCTAAATTTCATGTTAATGCTAAAACTCTGCAGAGAAAATTTGGAATCTCTAGAGCACAAGCTCGGGATGTAGTCACTACCTGTGGATGTTGCTTTGAGTTTCAACACCCGCCTTTTTATGGAGGGAATCCTACAGGATTGCTCCCTCTACAGGTGTGGCAGATGGATGTGACACATTTTTCAGAATTTGGCAAATTGAAATACGTTCATGTATCCATTGACACATGTTCAGGTATAGTTTATGCATCTCCCATGGCAGGAAAAAAGGCCTCCCATGTTATACAGCATTGTTTGGAGGCCTGGGCAGCTTGGGGTAAACCCCAACAACTTAAAACAGACAATGGCCCTGCATATACTGCCAAAACCCTGGTGTCTTTTTGTCAACAGATGGAAGTACAAGTTAAACACGGCCTGCCATATAATCCTCAAGGCCAAGGAATCATTGAATGAGCACATAGATCCTTAAAAGAATTACTAATAAAACAAAAAGGGGGAATATGCTATGGCCATACCACAAAGATCAGACTCTCCTAAGCTCTTTTTACCTTAAATTTTTTGCAATTGGATAAGGAAGGTCGCTCTGCTGCTGAACGACATGCTAATACCAGCCCCAGTAAACTGGGGTATGCTAAATGGAAGGATGTGCTTACAGGATCATGGAATGGTCCGGATCCCGTGTTGGCCTGGGCGAGAGGGTCTGTTTGCATGTTTCCACAGAATCGCGCAGAGCCAGTGTGGGTTCCAGACTGTCAAAATGAAGAAGCTGACCTTGCTGGTGATGAGCATGTGTCTGCCCCTGATGGGTGCAGAACCCAGATGGGGGATACTGTCGGTGTTTAAATTGGACTGCAAATTTTGATGGCAAGATGAATGAGCTTCGGTCGGCGATTGTCACCATGAATTCTACCCGAGTGGATCCTGGCTTGGCATTGGGAAAGAATGGACTGGGATAGGTGCCCTCACTGTGACCCTTGTTTTGGCATGCATGTTGTGTGTGTGCTGTATGTGTTGGTTGCAGAATGCCCAGGTCTGCACTGCCGCCATGGTGGTGCAAGCTTTTGCCGCAGTGGAAGCAGGGTAGTCACCTCAGATTTGGCTTGCTGCCATGAAGAATAAACAATGAAACCATCGCTCCTTAGGGTTGTCAGGCTAAGCACTGCACAGAGGTTAGTCTGGAAGCTGTTTGACAATCTCTGGGATCTTCATCCACAGAGCTTGCTTCAAAAGAATATAAAAGGGGGAATTGTGGGAAGCCATTCCGGACTCCCTGGCCAGCCGGATGGAAATCTGTGCCAGGCAGTAAACTGCTTTACACGCCCATATTTGGTGGATGGCTCACCCTTAATCCCTGATTGGCTGAGCAAGCCTGCCTGGTGAGGTGATGTGACCTGTGGTGATTGGTGGGGGTGTGCGTGGTTGTGGCTGGAGTGGGAAAAAAACAGTTGTAACCAGAGAGTTGGGGAATTTGAAGAGAGAAGCTGCCTGAGTAAACTGCTTTAAGGAGAACCGGTGGTTGTGTTTTTCTTGCTGGCCGAGTTGGATGAGACAAAACTTACTTGGTCAGGATGGATGGTTGTTATTATGTGTTCTTGGATTCGGTTAGCGAGAATTTTATTGAGTATTTTTGAATTGATTTTCATGAGGGAAATTTGTTTGAAGTTCTCTATCTTTGTTGGGTCTTTCTGTGGTTTAGGTATCAGAGTAATTGTGGCTTCATAGAATGAATTGGGTAGAGTACCTTCTGATTCTATTTTGTAGAATAGTTTGAGAAGGACTGGAAATAGGTCTTCTTTGAAGGACTGATAGAACTCTGCACTAAACCCATCTGATCTTGGACTTATTTTGGTTGGGAGACAATTAATGACTGCTTATATTTCTTTGGGGGATATAGGACTGTTTAGGTCATTAATCTGATACTGATTTAAATTTCTTACCTGGTATCTGTCTAGATATTTGTCCATTTCATTCAGGTTTTCTAGTTTTGTTGAGTATAGCCTTTTGTAGAAGAATCTGATGGTATTTTGGATTTCTTCAGGATCTATTGTTTTGTCTCCCTTTTCATTTCTGATTTTGTTAATTATGATGCTGTCCCTGTGCCCTCTAGTGAGTCTGGCTAAGGGGTTATCTATCTTGTTGATTTTCTCAAAGAACTAGCTACTTGTTTCGTTGATTCTTTGAGTAGTTCTTCTTGTTTCCACTTTGTTGATTTCGCCCATGAATTTGATTATTTCCTGCCATCTACTCCTTCTGGGTGAATTTGCTTCCTTTTGTTCTAGAGCTTTTAGGTGTGTTGTCAAGCTGTTAGTGTGTGCTCTCTCTAGTTTCTTTTTGGAGGCACTGAGAGCTATGCGTTTTCCTCTTAGAAATGCTTTCATTGGTCCCATAAGTTTGGGTATGTTGTGGCTTCATTTTCATTAAACTCTAAAAAGTCTTTAATTTCTTTCTTTATTTCTTCCTTGACCAAGGTATCATTGAGGAGTGTGTTGTTCAGTTTCCACGTGAATGTTGGCTTTCTATATTTATGTTGTTATTGAAGATCAGCCTTATTCCATAGTGATCTGATAGGATGCATGTGACAATTTCAATATTTTTGTATCTGTTGAGGCCTGTTGTGTCACCAATTAAATGATCAATTTTGGAGAAGCTACCATGAGGCTGAGAAGAAGGTATATCCTTTTTTTTTAGGATAAAATTTTCTGTAGATATCTGTTAAATCTATTTGTTTCATAACTTCTGTTAGTTTCACTGTGTCTCTCTTTAGTTTCTGTTTCCATGATCTGTCCATTGATGAAAGTGGGGTGTTGAAGTCTCCCAGTATTATTATGTGAGTTGCAATGTGTGCTTTGATCTTTACTAAAGTTTCTTTAATGAAATGCTGCCCTTGCATTTGGAGCATAGATATTCAGAATTGAGAGTTCCTCTTGGAAGATTTTACCTTTAATGTGTATAAGTGCCTCTCCTTGTCTTTCTTGATACCTTTAGGTTGAAAGTCAAATTTATTCAATATTATAATGACTACTCCAGCTTGTTTCTTCAGACCGTTTGCTTGGAAAATTGTTTTCCAGCCTTTCACTCTGAGGTAGTGCCTGTCTTTTTCGCTGTGATGGGTTTCCTGTAAGCAGCAAAATGTTGGGTCCTGTTTGTGTAGCCATTCTGTTAGTCTATGTCTTTTTATTGAGGAATTGGGTCCATTGATATTAAGAGATAATAAGGAAAAGTAATTGTTGCTTCCTATTATTTTTGTTGTTAGAGTTGGCATTCTGTTCTTGTGGCTGTCTTCTTTTAGGTTTGTTGAAGGATTACTTTCTTGCTTTTTTTAGGGTGTAGTTTCTGTCCTTGTATTGGTTTTTTTTTCTGTTATTATCCTTTGAAAGGCTGGATTCGTGGACAGATATTGCGTGAATTTGGTTTTGTCATGGAATACTTTGCTTTCTCCATCTATGGTACTTGAGAGTTTGGCTGAGTATAGTAGCCTGGGCTGGCATTTGTGATCTCTTAGTGTCTGTATAACATCTGTCCAGTATCTTGTGGCTTTCATAGTCTCTGGTAGAAGTCTGGTGTAATTCTAATAGGCCTGCCTTTATATGTTACTTTACCTTTTTCCCTTACTGCTTTTAATATTCTATCTTTATTTAGTGCATTTGTTGTTCTGATTATTATGTGTCAGGAGGACTTTCTTTGCTGGTCCAGTCTATTTGGAGTTCTGTACGTTCTTGAATGTTCATGGGCATCTCTTTCTTTAGGTTTGGTAAGTTTTCTTCTATAATTTTGTTGAAGATATTTGCTGGCCCTTTAAGTTGAAAATCTTCATCCTCATCTACTCCTATTATCCGTAGGTTTGGTCTTCTCATTTTGTCCTGCATTTCCTGGATATTTTGAGTTAGGATCCTTTTGCATTTTGTATTTTCTTTAATTGTTGTGCCCATGTTCTCTATGGAATCTTCTGCACCTGAGATTCTCTCTTCCATCTCTTGTATACCGTTGCTGATGCTCACATCTATGGTTCCCGATTTCTTTCCTAGGGTTTCTATCTCCAGCGTTGACTCACTTTGTGTTTTCTTTATTTTGTCTACTTCCACTTTTAGGTCTTGTATGGTTTTGTTCAATTCCATCACCTGTTTGGTTGTGTTTTCCTATTTTTCTTTAAGGACTTCTACCTCTTTAGCAGTGTTCTCCTGTATTTCTTTAAGTGAGTTATTAAAGTCCTTCTTGATGTCCTCTACCATCATCATGACATTGCTTTTAAATCTGGGTCTAGCTTTTCGGGTGTGTTGGTGTATCCAGGACTGGCTTGGTTGGAAGTGCTGGGTTCTGATGATGGTGAGTGGTCTTGGTTTCTGTTAGTAAGATTCTTATGTTTGCCTTTTGCCATCTGGTAATCTCTGGAGTTAGTTGTTATAGTTGTCTCTGTTTGGAGCTTGTTCCTCCCATGATTCTGTTAGCCTCGGTCAGCAGACCTGGGAGACCAGCTTTCTCCTGAGTTTTAGTGGTCAGAGTACTCTCTGCCAGAAAGCTCTTCTCTTGCAGGGAAGGTGTACATATATCGGGCATTTGGACCTGCCTCCTGGCCCAAGATGAAGGCCCTTAATGAGGTCTGTCCCAGAAGCTGTGTAGGTTCTGTATTCCACACTCTCACCTGGGCAGACTAGTCTCTGAGGGATCCAGGAATCAAGATGGCTCCCCCAGGTGCTCTGGCAAAGCCCTCCCAGGCAGGGAGAACACCTCTCCTCTGGCAGGGAAGGTGCTCTGTTGTCTGGAGACCGAAATGGGGTCTGCCTCAAAAGCTGTGTTGCTTTTGCCTGTCCCAGAAGCTGTGTAGCTTCTGTAGTCCACACTCTCACCTGTGCAGACTAGTCTCTGAGGGATCCAGGAATCCCAGTGTTTACATCTTTATCTTCCACAGGGACACACTAAAAGGAGGAGACGTCACAGAGCTAAATCAATCAATCTTTCTTTCTTTCTTTCTTTCTTTCTTCCTTCCTTCCTTCCTTCCTTCCTCCCTCCCTCCCTCCCTCCCTCCCCCCCTCTCTTTCTTTCTTCCTGGTACTAACTGAAATGGTTAGTTCTTGCTCAATTCTCTTTCTTTTACAAGGCTAAGTTCAAACAGCAGGAGTGCCTTGAACCACACAGAGCCCTGTGGGCAGCTTGGTACTAGGTGAGTTTGAATACCGAGCTCACACTAGCAACCTTAGGAACCGTGGGACAAAGATCCAGGTGTTCTAAGTCCCCATGGTTCTGTTTTCTAGTCCAGTTTCTACCACGGTCCTCATGGAAACAATTTTATATCATTCTTTCTTTACTTTTCTTTCTTTTTATATTTTTTTAGTTAGATATTTTATTTATTTACATTTCAAATGTTATCCCCTTTCCCAGTTTACCCTCTATAAACCCCTTATCCCATCCTCTTACTCTGCTTCTATGGGGGGGCTCCCCCCACCCACCCATTCCCACCTCACCAGCCTAGTATTCCTCTACACTGGGGCAATACGCCTTCACAGGCCCAAGGGCCTCCCCTCCCATTGATGCCAGATAAGGCCCCTTCAGCTCTCTCCATCTGTATTAGTTAGGGTTTTACTGCTGTGAACAGACACCATGACCAAGGCAAGTCTTATAAAAAACAACATTTAGTTGGGGCTGGCTTACAGATTCAGAAGTTCAGTACATTACCATCAAGGTGGGGAGCATGACAGTATCCAGGCAGGCATGGTGCAGGAGGAGCTGAGAGTTCTACATCTTCATCCAAAGGCTGCTAGTGGAACACTGACTTTCAGGAAATTGGGGTGAGGATCTTAAGCCCACACCCACAGTGACACACCTACTCCAACCAGGCCACACCTATTCCAACAAGGCCACACCTTCAAATGGTACCACTCCCTGGTCCAAGAATAGACAAACCATCACACCATCCTTCCCCTAGCTCCTCCATTGGGGTACCTGTGCTCAATCTGATGGTTGGCTGAGAGCATCCATGTCTGTATTGGTCAGGATCCTGCAGAACCACTCATGAGACAGCTGAATCAGGCTCCTGTAAGCAAGCACTTCTTGGCATCATCAATAGTGTCTGGGTATGGTGTCTGCATGTGGGATGGATCACCAGGTGGGGCAGTCTCTGGATGTCCTTTCCTTCAGTCTTTGCTCTACTCTTTGTCCCTGTATTTCCTTTAGACAGGAGAAATTCTGGGTTAAAATTTTGGAGATGGATGAGTGGCCCCATCCCTCAATGTGGCGGGGGATGGGGGGGAGTGTGCATTCCTAACTTCTGGATATGGTCTTCACAGATTCTCGCTCCCCCTTTTGGGGTATTTCAGCAAATGTCATTCCTGTGGGGTCCTGGGAAGCTCTTGCTTTCCTGGCATCTGGAACTTTCTTTTTGCTACCCCCAGTTCCTTATCCCCCATTGCTACACACCTCTGTTCAGTTTCCTGATCCTCTCTTCCATCTTCTCCCATACCTGATTCTTCTGCTCTCCCCCTCCCACTTCTTTTCCTTCCAAGTCCCTCCCAACCTCTACTTCCCTTGATCATTTTTTGTAACCTCCCCCACCCCTCAGCCTGAAACCTGTTTGCTCAGGTTTCACTGTTTGCATCAGGGTGGAGCTTGCCGCTCAATTGTTCTGCCACACCCACTGCTGGAGCCTGCCGCCTTGCTGTTCTGGAGCCATATACATGGTCACCCTGCACTGGACCCCAGAATTATTTGGCGGGAATTAACCCTTTCCCCCTGCTTCATAACTCGGTGCACGGATTAGTAAAATTGAGCTTTGATCAGAATCTGATTTGACTTAGCTCCGTTCTTTCTTCCGTCCGTCTAGTTCCTTTCTTTCAGCTCGAGCTGCCATCTCAGTCATACCATTCCTCACGAGCCACTGGTTGGCCTGCAACAGTTTGGCGCCCAAACAGGGATCTGAAGAATGGCAGAAGGATGCTGAGAGAATGCTGTCTGTGTGGAGCTCCATGGGACAAGCAAATGGTGTTCATATTGGGCACCAGAGCATTTTTTAAAAGTGTTGCTGAGGGTGCGGTATGATACAAACTAAGCTTGAATCGGCACTAACCCAACTCTGGTTCTGCTTTGGTCAGCAGCATATTAATCGGAACTAGAAACTGGAATCAGGTGGTTGTCCGCAGCTTTTAGGAGCTGTTTCAGGCGGGAGAAGGTAGGGTTTAAAGTTATGGATCAGGCGGTTGTCCATAGTTTTCAGGAGCAGTTTCAGGCCAGAGGAGTAAGGCTTGAAGTACAATTGGTAAGAAATTTTTTAGGTAGGATAGATTGCTGTTGCCCATGGTTCAAGGAAGAAGAAACAGTAGATTGCGGAACCTGTGAGAAAGTTGGTGAGGCCTTAAAAATCACTCAGGCAGACAATTTTACCTTAGGTCTCTGGGCACTTGTAAATGATGCTATAAAAGATGCCACTTCTCCAGGGTTAAATTGTACTCAGGCAGAGCTTGTAGAATCTCAGGAAGAGTGCCTATCGGAGAAGGCTTTCTCAGAAAGGGGTCCTCTTAACTCAAAAACTGATAAATTTGAAAACTCTGACGATGAACTAATTTGTAACAAAAATCACTCAGATAGAGGAGCTGCCCATTATTTTGGTGAGAATTGGTTTTCTTGCGAGTCTCCCGCTCCACCTATGGTCCCCACCTTGGGAGGTGCTACTCATAGAGACACGCAAATAAGCAAATTAGAGTTTGAAATCAAGCTTCAGAGGTTGACTAATGAGCTTCAGGAGCTAAAAAAGATGTCAGAAGCAGAGAAGAGTAACTCTTCTGTAGTTCACCAGGTGCTGCTAGAAAGAGCTGTGAGTCAGGCTCATGGGAGAGGACAGAATACGTTTAATATGCCAGCCTTTCCTGTGGTCGAGGTAGTTGATCAGCAAGATACTAGGGCCAGACATTACCAGACTTTGGATTTCAAGTTGATAAAAGAGTTAAAAACGGCTGTTGTGCAAAATGACCCTTCAGCCCCATTACTCAAGCGTTACTGGATACAGTCGTGGAGTCACACTTAACTCCCTTAGATTGGAAGACTATTTGTAAGGCTATCCTGTCAGGAGGAGATTTTTTGCTTTGGGATTCTGAATGGCGAGACACTAGTAAGAAAACTGCCACTTTAAATGCTCAGGCTGGTAAATTAGACTGGGATAGAAACATGCTTTTAGGAGAGGGTCCATATGAGGGACAGACAAATCAGATTGATTTTCCTATTGCAGTGTACATGCAAACTGCGGCAGCTGCACACCATGCTTGGGGATGCTTGCCAGTCAAAGGAGATATTGGTGGAAGTTTAGCTAGCATTTGGCAGAGTTCTGATGAGCCTTACCAAAACTTTGTGGACAGGCTTTTGATTTCAGCTAGTAGAATCCTTGGAAAGTCGGACATGGGAAGTCCTTTCATTATGCAATTGGCTTATGAGAATGCTAACGCAATGTGCCGAGCTGTGATTCAACCGCATAAGGGACAGACAGATTTGGCGGGATATGACAGTCTTTGCACAGACATCAAGCAGTCTTGCGCGATTTCACAGGGGGTCCACGTACAAGCAATGTTCTCATGGAAACGAGGGAATAATGCATGTTTTAAATGTGGAAGTTTGGATCATTTTAAAAGTAATTGTCCTAAGAACAAAGGTGCTGAGGTTAGACAAGCAGGCCGTGCCCCAGGAATTTGTCCCCGGTGTGGGAAGGGCCACCACTGGGCAAGAGAATGCAAGTCTAAACCAGGCATTTTGAGCCGCTTGGTGCCGGGAAACAAGGGAAGGGGTCAGCCCCAGACCCCGACTTACTCAAAGAAAACAGCTTATGGGACTATAAATCTGCTGCCCAGCCAACAAGATCCGTTTTTGAGCTTATCAGGTCAAACCCAGGAAGTCCAAGACTGGACCTCTGTTCCACCACCCACTCAGTATTAACCCCAGAAATGGGAGTCCAAACTCTGTCTACCAGAGTCTTTGGATCGCTACCTGTAGAAACCTGTGGCTTTCTTTTAGGACGAAGCAGTTCTATTGTAAAAGGCCTGCAGATTTATCCAGGTGTTATAAGTAATGATTATGAGGGAGAAATTAAAATCATATCTTCTTCCCCTCGTGGTGTTATAACTGTACCTGCTAATCAGAGAATTGCTCAACTTACTTTGATCCCTTTACGTCAGTCACTGTATAAATTCTTTAAAAATGAGAGAGGACAAAATAACTTTGACTCCTTTGGCGTAAATTGGGTGCAATCTATCACTAATCAGACGCTTAACCTTAAATTGACATTTGATGGAAAAAGCTTTGAAGGATTAATAGATACTGGGGCCGATGTAACGATTATAAGAGGGCAGGACTGGCCTTCAAACTGGCCCTTGACTGATTCATTAACTCACCTTCAAGGAATTGGGTACGCTAGTAACCCAAAATGTAGTTCCAAATTACTAACCTGGAGAGATGGGGATAGGAAATCAGGAAAAATTCAGCCATATGTTATGTCAAATTTGCCTGTAACTCTGTGGGGAAGAGATCTGTTGTCACAGATGGGCGTTATTATGTACAGTTCAAAGGAGATGGTGACTAAGCAGACATTCAGGCAGGGACCCCTGCCTGGTCATGGACTAAATAAGAAGGAACAGAAAATTAAGACTTTTGAGGATCCTAAACCTCACTCTAACACAAGAGGTTTAAAGTATTTTCAGTAGCGGCCACTATCTTGCCTGCATCCCATGCCGAAAAAATCCAATGGCTTAATGATATTCTGGTGTGGGTAGATCCGTGGTCTTTACCTAAAGAGAAAATAGAGGCTGCTTCTTTGCTAGTGCAGGAACAGTTAGAAGCTGGACATTTGGTGGAGTCTCATTCTCCTTGGAATACACCAATTTTCATTATCAAGAAGAAATCAGGTAACTGGAGACTGTTACAAGATTTAACAAAAGTTAATGAAACCATGGTACTTATGGGAATTTTACAACCGGGGCTTCCCTCTCCAGTAGCCATTCCTAAGGGATATTATAAGATTGTTATAGATTTGAAAGATTGTTTCTTTACAATTCCTTTGCATCCAAAGGATTGTGAAAGATTTGCTTTTAGTGTTCCTTCTATAAATTTCAAGGAACCCATGAAAAGATATCAATGGACAGTTCTCCCGCAGGGGATGGCTAATAGTCCCACCTTATGCCAAAAGTTTGTGGCACAAGCCATTCAGCCTGTTTGACAACAATGGCCAAATATTTATATCATTCATTTCACAGATGATGTCTTGATGGCGGGAACGGACCCCCAAGATTTGCTTTTGTGTTACAAGGACTTACAAAAAGCCTTAGCTGACAAGGGATTGCAAATTGCTTCTGAAAAGATACAAACTCAGGATCCTCATAATTATTTGGGTTTTAGACTCACTGATCAAGCTGTTTTTCCCCAGAAGATTGTTATTTGTAGAGATAACTTAAGGACCTTAAATGATTTTCAAAAATTGTTAGGTGATATTAATTGGCTTTGCCCCTTTTTAAAGCTTACTACAGTGGAGTTGAAATCTTTATTTGATATTCTTAAAGGGTGTTCTGATCCCACTTCCCCTAGATCCCTAACCTCAGAAGGATTGCTGTCTTTACAGCTAGTGGAAAAAGCTATTGAAGAACAGTTTGCCACTTATATAGATTACTCCTTGCCGCTGCATCTGTTAATTTTTAATACGACTCATGTGCCTACGGGACTACTATGGCAAAAATTCCCTATAATGTGAATACATTCAAGGATTTCTCCTAAATGTAATATCTTGCCATATCACGAAGCAGTGGCACAGATGATTATCACTGGAAGAAGGCAGGCATTAACTTATTTCGGCAAAGAGCCAGATATCATTGTTCAGCCTTACAGCGTAAGTCAGGACACTTGGCTGAAAGAGCATAGTACAGATTGGTTGCTTGCACAAATATGGTTTAACAGAACTATAGACAGCCACCACCCCCAAGATAGGTTGATACAATTTTTAAATGTACATGATGTGATATTTCCTAAAATGACTTCCCTACAGCCTTTACATAATGCTCTATTGATTTTTACTGATGGCTCCTCTAAAGGGCGAGCTGGATATCTTATTGATAATCAACAAGTTATCATAGAGACTCCTGGCCTTTCGGCTCAGTTAGCTGAATTAACAGCAGTACTAAAGGTCTTTCAGTATGTACATAAGGCTTTTAATATCTTTACTGACAGTTTATATGTTGCACAATCAGTACCCTTATTGGAGACCTGTGGCACATTTAACTTCAATATGCCATCAGGATCCTTATTTTCAGAATTGCAAAACATCATTCTCGCCCGGAAAAATTCGTTTTATATTGGCCACATATGATCTCACTCTGGTCTTCCTGGACCTTTAGCTGAAGACAATGATTGCATTGACAGAGCTCTAATAGGAGAAGCCTTAATTTCAGATTCTGTTGCTTTGGCCAAACATGATCATGAAAGGTTTCATCTCTCTAGGCATACCCTAAGGCTCTGACATAAGATCACTAAGGAGCAAGCAAGAATGATTGTAAAAGAATGTCCTAAATGTATTACATTATCTCCAGTGCCACATTTAGGAGTCAATCCTAGAGGCCTTATGCCTAATCATATTTGGCAAATGGATATAACCCATTATGCAGAATTTGGAAAACTAAAATATATACATGTTTGTATCAATAATTGTTCAGGATTTCTTTTTGCCTCTCTGCATACAGGAGAGGCTTCTAAAAACATAATTGATCATTGCCTGCAAGCCTTTAATGCCATGGGATTGCCTAAACTTATTAAGACAGATAACGGGCCATCCTACTCTAGTAAAAATTTTATTTCATTCTGTAAGGAATTCGGTATCAAACATAAAACTGGAATTCCTTATAACCCCATGGGACAAGGAATAGTTGAACGTGCTCATCGCACCTTAAAGAATTGGCTTTTTAAGACAAAACAGGGGCAGTTATATCCCCCAAGGTCACCAAAGGCACATCTTGCCTTTACTTTATTTGTTCTAAATTTTTTGCAAACTGATATTAAAGGTCAGTCTGAAGTGGATCGCCACTGGCATCCAGTTACTTCTAATTCTTATGCATTGGTAAAATGGAAGGACCCACTAACTAACGAATGGAAGGGTCCAGATCCGGTTCTAATCTTGGGAAGGGGCTTGGTCTGTGTTTTTTCACGAGATGAAGATGGAGCGCGGTGGCTGCCTGAGAGATTAATTCGGCAGCTGAACACAGATCCTGAATCTTCTTGTAAGTATCACTCTGAGGACTAAAATTCCTCTTTTGCATAGAATTCAGTTGGGAACTCAGGCTCCCAGAAAAGCTGTTTTCTTTCTACTCTCAGAACCAGCTCCCCTACAGGAGGCTGGAGACTGAGCTTTAGCTTTACAATTTACAACTCTATAAAGTACCTGGACTTCCCCAAAAGAAGATTTGCATTGCTACTTTCTCATTGTCTGGATCTCATTTTCTTAAGCAAGTCAATCAACATCCTCCAGCTGGACTGTAGCGGGCATGCATCCCCGCCCCCAAGAGCGTACAGGTGGCGACTGCTATTTTCATTCAAAGGACATTCCAGAACGTTTTGTGCCTTTAGGTCTGATTTGAGATTTAGATTTACTATGAAGGCTGCTAGATAGGCAGATATTTCAAATATTAGAAGAGATTGGTTTTTATTCTGATAGACAGGCTTAGTCCCTTAGCTAGTCTCTGGTTTTTCACCCTTGCTGTTACTGCAAGGTCCTCTTAGTTTCTCAGGCTGTGGAAATAACAGAGATGAGAAGGGTGACCTCCAGCTCCTAATTTAGCCACAAATTGTGGTGTTACTAATGATATAATTCTTATCTAGGCCTTGCTAAATCTGAGGTTGACAATTCTCCTTTAGGAGCTGCACAGTACTCAGAACTGTGCATACTTATTTGTGATCATACAAATACAGTATGGGTACTGCTTGTGTGCAGAAATTTACTGCAGGGGAAGGTCCACCTTGACCATTTCTGGGTTCCTTGTGAGATGCACCCAGTTTGGATGGAAGTTGGTATCTAGTTCCAGTTGCAACCAAAAATATCTTTCTAAGGCTCTGCCTCTCCTCCCCAAAAGGTACCAAGAGCCACAAGTGTGGGTCGTGACAGAACCCACAGGAGGAAATGGGTCAAATCCCCCCCCCGCCCCCAAGCCAAGGTTAAAGCCCTCTCATCTACGGATGAGAAAATCATTTGATCACCTCAGTTAAGCGTGGCCTTATTAAACTTAATTAATGGGGGGGGGGGAGAGGTTGGAGGCCATACCATTAGAAGGGCAAGCCCTTCTCAGCCTCCCACCCTAAAAAGCCAATTGTCCTTGTACTATGGAGCCGGTCGTAACCCCCTCTTCTCTGTTCCCCCCCTGTCGTCCAAGAATGTGGAGGAATATCCACATACTCTTCTTCAGTGTTATTCATAATAAAGTGCCTTTCAAATTCATACAGTTAGCCTTCGCCAGGGTTCCAACACCCTGTAGCTGACTACTTAAAATTCAACTAGGAAGTTACCTATTCAGTAACTAATTAACATTATAAAAGACAAAGCCAACGGCTCAGGGCTAGTCTGCTAGTTGTTTACTAGGACAGAAAGGACAGTCTTATCCAGATACGGTTTACCATAAGAAAAGTTAGGAAATCTCACGGAGACGGGTTTCTTCATTAAGCCCTAAGAATTCAGGCAGAACTATTGAGCATAAATAAATTTTATGCCTCAGGCCAGCCTTTCCTTTTTTTTTTTTTTTTTTTTTTGATTAACAACAGGGAGGAGATGTAACTCACCCATCCCTCCCCTCAGGCTGGAACCCGTTTGCTCAGGTTTCACTGTATGCATCGGGGTAGAGCCTGCCGCTCAATTGTTCTGCCACACCTACTGCTGGAGTCTGCCGCCTTGCTGTTCTGGAGCCATACACGTGGTCACCCTGCAACTGGACCCCAAGATTATTTGGCGGGAATTAACCCTTTCCCCCTGCTTCATAACTTGGTGCACGAATTAGTAAAATTGAGCTTTGATTAGAATCTGATTTGACTTAGCTCCATTCTTTCTTCCATCCGTCTAGTTCCTTTCTTTCAGCTTGAGCTGCCATCTCAGTCGTACCATTCCTCGAGAGCTGCTGGTCGGCCCACAACAATTTTTCTTCCCAGTTTAGGTAGGACTGAAGCATTCACTCTTTGTTCTTCCTTCTTAAATTTCATGTAGTCTGTTAGTTGTATTGTGGGTATTCCATGCTCTTTATGTAATACCCACTAATCAGTGAGTACTTACCATATGTGGTCTTCTATGACTGAGTTACCTCACTCAGCATGATATTTTATATATCCATCCATTTACCTGTGAATTTCATGACATCATTGTTTGGTTTTGATTTTTTAATTAGATATGTTCTTTTTTACATTTCAAATGTTTCCCCTTTCCTGATTTTCCCTCTGAAAACTCCCTATACTCTCTGCTCTCCTTCTGCTCACCAAAGGACCCAATCCTGCTTCCTGGCCCTGGCATTCACCTACACTGGGGCTTAGAGCCTTCATAGGACTAAGGGCCTCTCCTCCCATTGATGAACGAGTAGGTCATCCTCTGCTACATAAGCAGCTGGAGCCGTGAGTCCCATCATATGTATTCTTTGGTTGGTGGTTTAGTCCCTGGGAGCTCTGGAGGTACTGGTTAGTTCATATTGTTGTTCCTCCTATGTGGCTGCAAAACCCTTCACTTCCTGGGTACTTTCTCTAGCTCCTTCATTGGAGACCCTGTGCTCAGTCCAATAGATGTCTATAAGCATCCTCTTCTGTATTTGTTAGGTACTAACAGAGTCTCTCAGGAGAGATCTATTTCAGGCTCCTGTCAGCAAGCACATGTTGGCATCCACAATAGTGTCTGGCTTTGGTGATTGTTTATGGGATAGATCCTCAAGTGGAGTAGTCTCTGCATGGTCATTCCTTCATTCTCTGCTCTACTCTTTGTCTCTGTAACTCCTCCAATGGGTATTTTATTCCCCCTTCTAAGAAGGATCAAAGTATCCACACTTTGGTCTTCATTCTTGAGTTTCATGTGGTTTGTGAATTGTATCTTGGGTATGCTGAGCTTCTGGGCTAATATCCACTTCTCAGTGAGTGCATATTATGTGTGTTCTTTTGTGATTGGGTTACCAAACTCAGGATGATATCCTCCAGATCCATCCATTTGCCTAAAAATTTCATAATTTCATTGTTTTTAATAGCTGAGTAATACTCCATTGTGTAAATGTATCAATTTTTCTGTATCCATCCTTCTGTTGAGGGACATCTGGATTCTTTCCAGCTTCTGGCTTCCTTAGACCCCAACCAGCATAGCAGGGAGTAGCTATTGAAAAATCACAGAGGTGTCCAAAGGTTAACCAAATCTGTAATTATAAAAAGTTCAGCCTAATAGCACTCAGGGAGTTGTGAATGTTATAGGATTATTGCCAAGCAGCAGGGTTAGGCTAATGAGGACCTAGGACTTAGGACCTAGCCAAAAAGAGTAGATGCAATCTCCAAATGAGGCTAGGCCTATCAGCTCCCACTTGGCAGAGCATTAGAGAGGGCATTATGATACCCCTTAGGATGAGACCAGAGACATCAACTAGCTATGGTTCAGTGACCATCTCAGCTTTGCCCAGGGATATGCAGGTACTGAAGGACACATTAGCAAGAAAAATTCCACTGAGCTAGCTGATGACTAGGCAGAAACCCATGTGGGCAGGAAGGTTAGTATGAATTCTGGACCTTCAAACATAGAGGAGGTTTGTGCTCAAGAAAGAATTTCTTTTTAAGGCCTCATGCTTCCAGGGAAGGTTTGGGGGAGTTCTGAGAGAAGTTCCATTTCAGTGATGCTGAAATGAGAAGCAGAAGAGTCACAGAATCCCTCAGACTCTATGGAGCAGTGACCAGAAGTTGTCACCACTATACCCATAAGGAAACTGGAAAACCCAAGCAAAGTATATGAGGCAGAGAATGATAAAATGTGACCTGGAAGTTTTTTGTTTAACAAGAACTTCAAAAGTGCTTTGGACACAAAAGGATGAGAATAGCAGCCATCCTAAGTCAGCTCCCTCTGGCTTTGTTAGTGCAAAGTTTCTATCTGTATTCTGTTTACTACTATCAATGCTTATTTATTGGGAAAAAATTGGAAAGATGTGTATAAAAATATTATCAGTTGTAAACACATTGATGGGATCAGAGAAATGCAAATGCCATTTTCTAAAGTTCTTCCAATTAATTACTTTCTTTGAGTTAAAATAGGTCTGATGTCGCATGGCTACCTACATTTTCTAGAAGAGCAAGCAGGCTTAGAGAGATCAAATGTCTAATCCAAGATTACAGAGAGACCTAAATTCACTAACACTAAGGTAAAGGAAAGTAATACATCTCTCTTCATTCCTATCCTCCTCCTCTGCCTCTTCCTCCTCCTCTGCTTCCTCCCCCACCTCCTTATCTTTCTTTTCATTCTTGTCCTTCCCTTTCTGTTCATCTCTCTCCCTTCCTCCCTCACTTTCTCTTTTCTGTTTGTTTTTCTTTTGGATTATATAGTTATATTATCTGTGTAGTTAGCAATACATAACACAGTATAATAAAGTATTTGAGTCTACTACAAATCTTAAGATCATAAACCTTTGGAACATTGGGAAAATTGTTAGCTTCACAAATAATGGCCAGCTATTTGTTTTCTGTGTTTAATGCCCAGTTGCACTTAAACTGGGACAGATATATTAAGAATGCACTAAGAATTAACACATTTTAGAAGAGTAGGTAGGCTCCTCATGGATCTTCTGCACTTGCTCTGATCTCCAGACCTTATTCTTAGGATTGCCCCTAGTGGTGAAATAGAACACCAGCTGTAACCTCCCTTCTCCCTGTCTACTCCTTCTGTGGATCCCACAGAACATCCTCTCTGGCCTCCGCTCCATGCTATTACTGTATATTCCCTGCCCCCCAACTTGGGCAGACATACCCTACTCAACCAAAGGCCAAAGCTGTCAGATGACCAGGTAGTCTAGCCTCAGACGTTTTCAGTTCTTTGTTCCCCACGACCTAATCCTCAGTCACACCTCGTGCTGCGACAGACCATCTCACCCTGGCCTTGCCCTTTCCCCAGCCTCCAACACCAGCAAGCATTCCCATGAACACAGCAGCCAAAGAGGCCAATAAAATTAACAAGGCATTCTCTGAAAATCCTGAGAGGAAACAGAATCTGTGGAACAAAACACCCACTCAACAAAGACAAACCCAGAAATCAGCACCTAGACCTATGGTTACCTCAAACTCAGATGCCTAGATGCCAGCATAAGAACACAATCAGTAACAGCTAGGGAAATATGTCTCCATTATAGCTCAGCTACCCAACCCCATCAGGTCCTGAATAATCCAACTCAACTGAAGCACAAGAAAAGACCTTTGCCCAGCAAAACTTTCAATCATTATAGCTGGAGAAAATAATGTATTCCGTGATAAATCAAATTTAAACAATGTCTATCTATAATTCCATTGCTACAGAAGATTCTAGAAGAAAAACCCCAAACTAAGGTTAACATTAACCATGGAACATAGGAAATGAACAATCTCATACAAGAAAAAACAAATGAAGGGAAACATGCATACATCCCCCCAACACAATAATAGGAATTAACAGTTATTGGTCATTGATATATCTCAATGTCAATGGCCTCAATTTTCCAATAAAAAGACACAAACTAGGAGATGGATGTGAAAGATGATTCATCCTTCTGCTGCATACAAGAAACATACATCAACATTAAATATATCCATTGTAGTAATAGACTCAGAGTAAAGGATTTGAAAAAGATATTCCAAGCAGAAAGAACTAAGAAGAAAGCTGGTGTAACCATTTTAATACCTAACAAACAGACTTTAAACCAAAATTATTCAAAAGAGGTGGGGAAGGACACCACATACTCATCAAAGGAAAAAGCCATCAAAACTACATTTCAATTTTTGATAGCAGTTCCCAAAACACAAGGGCACCCATTTCTGTAGAAGAAACACTACTACAGCTTAAGTCACATATTTCACTTTACACACTGATAGTGGGACACTTGAATACTCCACTCTCACCAACAGACAGGTCATTTAGACAAAATGCTAAATAGAAGTGCTGGAGCTAACTGCGTTATAAACCAAATGAACCCAACAGATACTTACTGAATATTCTATCCAAACAAAAAGATATACCTTCTTCTCAGCACCTCACATAAGTTTCTCCAAAACTGACCACAGAATCAGACACACAGCTAGTCTCAATAGATACAAGAAAATTGAAATAACTCCCTGCATCTTATCAGGCTTGGAGCTTTATATCAACAACAGAAACAACAGAAAGCTTACAAACTCATGGAAACTGAACAGCTCTCTACTCACTGAAACATAGGCCAAGACAGATCGACAGAAATTAAAGACTTCCTAGAATTCAATGAAAATGAAGTCACAGCATACCTGAGCTTATGGACACAGTAAAAACAGTGCTATTTGGGAAGTTCATAACACTATGTGCCTTCATAAAGAGAGTTCGTATACTGGCAACTTAGCAGAACACCTGAAAGCTCTAGAACAAAAGGAAGTAAGCACACCCAAGAGGAGATAGACAGCAGGAAATAAACTCAGGGATGAAATCAATAAAATAGAAACAAAGAAAACAATACAACGTATCAGCAAAAAACAAAGAGTTCTTTAAGAAAATCAAGAAGACAGACAAACACATACCCAAACAACTAAAATGTGTAGAGGCAATATCTAAATTAACAAATCAGAAATCAAAAGGGGGACACAAAAAGATACTAAGGAAATCTAAAAATATCATTAGGCCATACTTCCAAAATCTGTACTCTATAAAATGGGAAATTCAAAAAGTGATGTTCAATCTTTTTGGTAGGCACCACTTACTACAGTTAAATCAAGATTAGATAAACAATTTTTAATGGAAATGTGCTGCTTTTTTTTTTTTTTTTACAAAGAGTCTCATAACATGAAACTATTTAAAAAAGAAAGTTAGACAAACCATCCCTACCTGCAGAAGTAGGTGAGACAGGGTAACATGAGTTGTTTTGCTTGCCTGAGACTCCTGGGAAGGTATACACAGAACTAATAAAAAATGGCTTGTATTAACTTAGCCCAAATAAAGAGTCCCAAAAGACCCAGTCATCCCTTCTAGAAGCTCAGTAAGAACATCTGAGCAGAGCTCCTAAGTTGTTATTGAGCACTTCAGGATTTTGCCTTGTGGTTGTTTCCTTTCCATTCATACCTCGTATGGTTCAAAATGAAGACCTGGGACAGGATGAACAAAATAATTTTTGGGAAGAGCTCCCCAACACCACTGCCCCAGACTCTAGTCCCTATTTCCTATTTAGTCCCTGAGAATATTATATTTAATATATTTCATATGAATTCATAGAGAATAGAATAAAATCTGAGAGACTGTGGAAAAGTGAGGGACTTGGGGAACAGGCTAGAGCTGCAGATCTTGCTCAGGCCAGCTTGACCTCTTCTTTGACCCTTTTGGCATCTGGCTTCTGGCTTCTCCTCTTTGGTTTACCCTCTTCATTTTTTCTCTTCTGGATCTTTCTCTGTTTTATCCTCTGTTTTGACTCTTTTACCCTTTTTTTTTTTAATTAGAAAAGTTCTTGTGACCACCTTCACCCTCCTCATCTGAATTGGAAAAGTCTTTCTTACAGACAATATCCTTGTCAGAGAAGCAGATGGAGATGCGTTCATCTGGATCTTCCTTATCCTCTTTTTCCACTCCCATCTATGATGTCATCTTCAGGTATTACCTGCATTTGGACCCCAGGGGCTTGAGAGAGTATTCTCTAGTTCTCAAAAAGCAACTGCTTGATGTTTTCCAGGTTTTCATCAGTGTTCTGGTTAGTCATATTGGAAAGACTGTTGTGCTTAAAATATGGTCCAAAGTATTCAAAGTAGTCACTATATGGTAGCTCATTAGGGATCTCTGTGTTCAGGGTCAGAGCTGTCTCTTACATCTAGCACAGAGTGTCTTTATGGATGGCCCCTCCTTACAGCATTAACATAGGCAAGTTGAAACTCTTGACAAACTCCAAACATTGGGCATTCTATCTTTGATGGTCAGATAGAAACAATCTAACTACTTCATGTACCAGGAATCTGAGCCCCATTGTAAGGCCACTGCACTTGATAGGAACTTCTCCATTACTTTGGATATGTTGGGCTTGGAAATGGCTTCATGAGACTCATTATTGGTCTCATCTTATGTTAGTTAACAGAATAGTACTTGCCTTTGACATCCCTAATATTCTGTAGGCCCCCAGTTCCTGGGAAGTACTTTCGGTATTTATAAAAGGACACAGTCATGACTTTGTGGTACAGAAGACCTCTTCTGTGTCATCCCCATAGTGAATTTAAACGTCAATATATAGCACCCTTTGATGACACTTGAACAGCTTCAAGAAGACTGAAATAGTATCACCGATGTAACAGAAGCTAAATGCTTCAGACTTCTTTGTATGACACCTAGTTCACAGCAATGTGCACCTGCTGCACCTGTCAAAGAGCCATCAGTAGACAACCAACAGAACTCAAAGAAGCCATCAAATACTGGAAAAAACTCACCAACATTTAATCTTTATATCTGCATGCGATAGTCAGACATGTTGTCTGGGCAATATAATGTAAGAATTTAATGTAGTCATCACAGTGGTACTTGGCCTTTTCCTCAGCACTGACTTAGTTCAACTATAGTTGAACAGCAAATTTTGAGTCATGCAGATTCAGTGAGGCTTCATTGGGTGGCTTTGTCCATAAGGTAATTTCCAAGCATTCCTGTCATAGTAATAACAGACTTTCCTGCACAGACATGTTCCCTGCCCAGTTCTTCTATCAGTCTTCAGATAAACACATCAAAACAATAACATATCAAAAAGATTATCCACCATGATCAAATAGGCTTCATTCCAGAATGCAAGGACAGTTCAACATACAAGAATAAATCAATGTGATTCACCATACACATAAATGGAAAGAAAAAAACACATGTGACCATCTCAGTAGATGCCAAAAAAGCCTTTAACAAAACCCAATACCCCTTCATGATAAATTTCCAGGTGAGATCAGAGATATAAGAGACATACCTCAATGTAATAAAGACAATTTATAATAAGCCTATAGCCAACATCAAATTAAATAGAGAGAATCTCAAAACAATTTCACTAAAATCAGGAACAAGACAAGATTGTCTAGTCAATGTAGTACTTGAAGTTTTAGTTGAAACAATAGAAAACTGAAGGAGATACAAGTTGGAAAGGAATAAGCCAAAGTATCACTATTCACAGATGATATGATACTATATATAAGTGACATCCAAAATTCTACCAGAGAACTCCTCCAAGTTGATAAACATTTTCAGCAAAGTGGTTGGATGCAAGATGAACTCACACAAGTCAGTAACCCTCCTTTATACAAAGGACAAACAGAGTGAGAAAGAAATCAGGGAAAGAACACCTTTCACAATAGCCCCAAATAATATAAAATATCTTAGGGTAACTCTGATCAAGCAAGGGAAAGACTTGTTTGATAAAAACTTCAAGTCACGAAGAAAGAAACTGAAGAAAATATCAGAAGATGGAAGACCTTCCAGGACCATGGATAAGTAAGATGAGCATAGTAAAACTGGTGTTCCCATCAAAAGCAATCTACAAGTTCAACTCAATCTCCATCACAATTCCAACAAAGTTCTTTACAGATCTTGAAAGAACAATTTTTTTATTAGATATTTTCTTCATTTACATTTCAAATGCTATCCTGAAAGTTTCCTATACACTCCCCCCACCCTGCTCCCCAACCCACCCACTACTGTTTCCTGGCCCTGGCATTCCCCTGTACTGGGGCATATAATCTTTGCAAGACCAAGGGCCTCTCCTCCCAATGATGGCTGACTAGGCCATCTTCTGCTACATATGCAGCTAGAGATACAAGTTCTGGGGGTACTAGTTAGTTCATATTGTTGTTCCTCCTATAGGGTTGCAGACCCCTTCAGCTTGAAAGGACAATTTTTTAACTTCATATGGAAAAACAAAAAATCCTGGATGGTTAAAAGAGTTCTGAACAATACATGAATTCCTGGAGGTATCAATACTCCTGATTATAAGTTGTGCTACAGAGCTATAATAGTAAAAACATTTTATTGGCCGAAAAACAGACACATTGATCAATAGAATCAAATTGAAGACCTATACAGAAATCCACACAGCTATGGTCGGTCACCTGATGTTCGAAATATATAATCGGAAAAAGAAAGCATCTTTAACAAATGGTACTGGCCTAATCGGATGTTTGCATGTTGAAGAATGCACACAGATCCACATTTATCATCCTGCACAAAATTCAAGTCCAGTTGGATCAAAGACCTCAATTACAACCAGATGCACTGAACCCGAGAGAAGGGAAAGCAAGAAATAGCCTTGAAAACTTTGGCACAGGAGGCAACTTTCTGAAAAGAACATCAATAGTGCAGGTATCAATAACAATTAATAAATGCATCCCCATAGGTAAACAATAACATCAATCAATTGGATTCCCAAACGTCCCAGTGACTAAACCACCAACCAAAGAGTACACGTGGGATGACACATGACTCCAGCTAGAGATGTAGCAGAGAACTGCCTTAGCAGGCATCACTGGGAGGGGAGCCCCCTTGTTCCTGTGGAGGCTTGATGACCCAGGGTAGGGGAATGCTAGGGTGCTGAGGAAGGAGTGTATGGAAGGGTGGTAGAGCACCCTTATAGGGGCAGGGGAAGGGCAAAGGGATAGAGAGCTTGTGGAGGGGAAACTGGGAAGGGGAATAACAATTGAAATGTAAATAAATAAAATATCCAATAAAAATAAAAAAAATAAAAATAAGAAAAAAATAAATGGGACCTCATGAAATTGAAAACTTTCTGTAAGGCAAAGGTCACTGGCAATAAAACAAAATGGCAGCTGGCAAAAAGAAAAATATTTCACCAACTCCACATCTGATAGAGGTCTAATAATCTAAAACACAAAAAGTATTCAAGGAACTAAATATCAACAAACCAAATAACCCAATTAAAAATGGTACAGATCTAAACAGAGAATTCTCAACCAAGGAATTGCAAATGGTTGAGAAACAGTAAAAGAAATTTTCAGTGTTCTGCTCCTTACTGGCTGTAGCACTCTGGAGAACAGGCTCTGCACCTTGCCTAGGCAACACAGTGGAGCTGGCCCTGATGGTGAAAGCATGGACGAATCAGCTCTGAGAGTGTAAAAACAGGAGAGCTGGCTCAGCTCTTGCTCGCTGCAGCACTTGGGACAGTGGGGTCGGTGTCTCTTCTGGGCAACACAGTGGAGCTGGCTCTGGAGGTGTGGGTGCAGGTAAGCCTGCATGAGAGGGCATGAGAGCTGGAGAGTTAACTCTGCCTCCTGCTGATGGCAGCACTGGGTGAGCTAGCCAGAGCAGTGCTAGAGAGGTCATCCTGATAGTACAGATGTGAGAGAGCCAGTGGGTTGACCAGCTCAGCTACCACCCAGGCCCAGATCCAGGGCTTTGTGTTGGCCCACCCCAAACTCTACATCATTTGTGAACTATTGGAGTGAATGAAAGGTCTGGTTCTGCTAGTCCAAAGCTGCAGGATCACCATGACTGAGGGCAACAACAGGATTACTGGGAGAAGTCCCAGTGAAGATCCAAATAGTGATGGTGTGACAGAAGCCAGAGACCTCGAACCAGATCAATGACTCATTGCAATGACTATTTGCAAATGAAGATGTGTGGACAGAGGGATATACTATTGGACACACTGTGGCACACTACAGCTTCTGCCATGAGATGTTTTCTATGCTATGCTATGCTATGCTATGCTATGCTATGCTATGCTATGCTATGCTTTGCTTTGTTTCCTGCACTCTCCCACTCTCTGAAAGGGGAGGTTGCAAGGGCAGAGGGCAGATGGTACGGGACAGAGAGATGAGTAGGACTGGGGTACATGATGTGAAACTCACAGAGTTGATACAAAAGTTGAAAGAGAGAAATGTTCAGCATCTTTAGCCATCAGAGAAACAAAAGTCAAAATGACTTTGAGATTCCATCTTATACCTGTCAGAATGGCTATAAGATCAATAACATACATGGCGGCTCCTTCTGGAGAGGATATGGAGCAAGGGGAATTTTGGTGGTAGGAGTGCAATCTTGTATAGCCTCCATGGGATTCAATATGGTAGTTCCTCAGAAAATTGGGAATTCATCTACGTCAAGACCCAGCTATATCACTCTTAAGCATACACTCAAAGTATGCTCCATCCTACCACAAGGACACTTGATAGACTTCATGTTTCTAGTGGCTTTACTCATAATAGCCAGAAACTGGAAACAACCTAGATGTCTCTTAACTGAAGAATAGATAAAGAAAATGTACATTTACACAATGGAGTAATACTTGACTGTTAAAAAGATGACACCATGAAATTTGCAGAAAAATAGATGGAATTAGAAAAAAAATCATCCTAAGTAAAGTAACACAGACCCAGAAAGACAAAAATTCTATCTATTCTCTTATAATTGGATATTATCTATTAAGTAAATAATAATCAAGTTACAATCCCAGCCCCAGAGAAGTTGGGTAAAGAGGGAGGGTCTAAGGGAGACACATGGAGCTCCTAGGGAAGGGGAAATAGAATAAAATTTACAGGTGGATATGGATGGGAGGGGCTGGGAGCCAGAAGGATCAGTATGGAGGAGAACAGAGGGATAGAAAGAGAACCAGCTGAAATTGGGGGGCATTTGGAAGGTGTTATGGAAATCTAGTGTAATTGAAACTTCCTGGAATCTCTGAGTGTGATCCTAGTGGAGGTGAAGGAGTCCGAATTGGCCATCTTTTATAGCTAGGTAAGTCTTCCCGTGGCAAGACTAGGTTGCATTTGGTTGAGTTTGGGGCTGAGGGTATCCCATGAAGTTCCCTAAACAACTCAGGATGACTCTAGCACAGAGGGTCACTCTCTGAAACCTGACAATAGGGCCCCATTGCCGAGAACAGCATCCACAGAACTCATTGGGTGTGGAGAGTGCCTGCTTGGGGCCTTCACCTCTGTGTTCTAGTCTCTTTGAAGCAAGGAAGTACAATGTAGGTTTACAGAAAGAGAGACCTAGACACCAACCCACCCACAAAACCCTCTACCTACAACCTGTCCTGCATGCAAGACATTCTGGGGCAATGATGGCTCAGAACTTGTGGAAATGGCCAATTAATGTCTGATTGAATTTGAGGCTGATGCCAACCAGGAGAGGAAGCCCATTGCCTAGACTGCCTGGATGAATAGCCCAGAGACCTACGGTAGAACCAAACATAACTGGGTTGGGGGGAGAAAAGAGAGAAAAAAAAGAATCTAATAAATAACTAGCAATATTTTGTTTAGAATAATATCAGAATGACACCCCATCCCAAACACACACACACACACACACACACACACACACACCACACACACACACCACACACACACACACACACACACACACACACAGACACACACACACAGACACACACTGACACACACACAGACACACACACACACACACACACACACACACACACACACACACACACACACTGATGGAAACCATAGCAGTTTCTGTCTGAGAAATGTGTGTCCTGAACTCTGCAGCAAACATCTTTCTCTTAAGGCAGACCTCCAAGCCTAGATCAATGTAATCAATGTCAAATGTCAAGTTCTGTTCCTTTCTCAGTTCAGGTGTGGGGCCCGAGACTAGACTAGAGGCCAGCTGTAAAACAGAGTCTTTATAGCAAGGTTAGGCTATACTGCCACAAAATGAGAACAGGAATCTATGTACATGGTTTTCAGTTTTCTTAAAATTAAATTTTCTAGTACCAATTCTTTTCTAAACAGAAATTAATTTGAATAACATACCTTATTTTTCTCAACATATAAAAAGTATTACAATTTCCACAAATTAGTACAAAAATTACTGAGGAAGTATTTTGCTTTTGGGGTGTCTTTGTGCTAAGTCTTTTTACCGGTCTGTAATCCACCAGGCACCTCATGGCCCAGCTGGGTCAAAGGGTCAGTGCTAACATGTACAGGTACTTAGGATACTGAGGTACTGCGCCGTGTACGGAGAGGCAGAGTTGTAAAGTCTTGGGAAGGACTCGCTGCAGAGGGCCAGAGGCTGGGGCTTGGGGGTCTCCACTCCCCAAGGGACCCAGGAGGCTTTGCTTTTCAACCTCCAGAAGGTTCCCATCCCTTACAATTGTTTAGCAAAAGGCCTGGTGTGTGGTTTCCCTACAGAAAGACTTAGGAACATAGTGGAGCAACTGTTCTCATCTGGAACCACACTGCTGTGAGCAAGCATGGTCCCTCCAGGAAGTCACTAGGTGAGGCTCATTCTGTAAAGCTCTTTCTATTAAGGATGTCCTGTCTGGCAGGCTGAATGTGTTCTTTCAGTTGGAGAAGAGGAGATGCAGCTCAGAGGCAGATGGAAGATGTGTTGTTTACCTTGAACTATGATCAAGACTGAAGCACCAGACCAGGGACTTATATATCCTCTTATTTGCCGATGTACTCAAGTACCCACAGCAGCCAAATAAGGTTCCTGTTGCCAGCCTGTCTCTCCCTGCCTCACTGGTTTTTAGAGCAGAGATAAGAGAGACGTGGTCACTCCCAGAACCACTGTCTGAATTACCCAAAGCAGAGGACAGATGCTCTCCTTGACTGAGTTTGTTTATATTTAAAATGAATGTCACAGAATGGCACAGGTGACATACAGCTATAATCCAAGCACTTGGGATGCTAAGACGGGAAGGGTGCAAGTTCAGAGCCAGCCTGGATTACATCATGAATCTGAAGCTAGGTTGGGCTGCAGAAAACGAACCCAATTAAATAAGAATAAACAAATATATAAATGGTATAATATTTTCCATATGATTGAGTAGAGTTCAAGAAAGACATACCTGTGGTCGTGCCCCCCACCATGTCAACACACATTAAGCACAGTGAACATGAGCCTCCTTTCTGCCTAACCTCCTTTGTTTTACAGATGGAAAAGCTGCCAGGCACATGAGAACAGCTGCTAGACAGCTGCTATTGAACTTGTAACCCCATGCTTGAGGGCTAATCATGTCCACATCACAGTTGAAATATGGAATGTTCTCACTGGACTGTTACCTCTTGGAATCTTCTCGAGATTGAGAGATGCATTTAGTCGAGACTCTAAAGCCAAGCTCCCTAGACAGGCTCTGGGTCACACCTCTACTCTTCAGTTTCAGGCTTCATTTCAGGTATAGCATCAAAGCTCATCTGTCCTCTGGCCTTCTGGAAAAGAACTGGACAGGCTAAAAAAGAGAAAAAAAGAATATCGACTAAGTATAACCTATAGCCTGACCTGTCAACTCAGGGACTACTGAGAGGTGAGTCTCACAGGCCTCTCACACTCTCTGCTGCAGGTATCAGATGAGATACGGTAATGCTTATAACATTTCCTGCAGCAGTGAGCACTCTGAAATGTGAGCTCCACTTTTAAAAAAATCATTTGGAATTTATTTTTTTTAACTCCATTAATTTATTTGTTTATTTTACGTCTGGTTCATTGCCTCTTCTGGTTCCCTCTTCACAGACACCCTTCCCGTTCCTCCCTCTTCTTCTTTATTAGAGTGGGGTCCCCTCTGGGGGTCCCCCCACTCTGGCACATCAACATCAAGTCTCTGCAGGGTTAGGTGCATCCTCTCCCACTAAGGCCAGACAAGTCAGCCCAGTTCTGGGACAGATTCTACAGACAGGCAACAGCTTTAGGGGATAGCTCCCACTCCAGTTGTTGGGGTACACACATAGAGACTGAGCTGCACATCTGCTACATATGTGCCAGGGCCTCAGACCAGCCCGTGCATGCTCTTTGGGTGATGGTTCAGTCTCTGAGAGCCCCCAAGGGTCCAGGTTAGTTGACTGTTGGTCTTCCAGTGGAGTACACACCCTTCCCCCAACTCTTCCATAAGAATTCCAGAGCTCTGTCCAATGTATCTGTTTCAACCAACTGCTGGGCAGATCTTCTCAGAAGACAGCTATGCTAGACTCCTCTCTGCAAGCATAAACGGGTATCATTAATAGTGTCAGATATTGGTGTTTGCTCATGGGATGGGTCTAAAGTTGGGCCAGTTATTGGTTAGTTTTTCCGTCACTCTTTGATGAGCCCTACTTTTTCTTACTCTCTTTTCTTTTCTTTTCTTTTCTTTTCCTTTTCCTTTTCCTTTTCCTTTTCCTTTTCCTTTTCCTTTTCCTTTTCCTTTTCCTTTTCCTTTTCCTTTTCCTTTTCCTTTTCCTTTTTTCCTTTTCCTTTTCCTTTTCCTTTTCCTTTTCCTTTTCCTTTTCCTTTTCCTTTTCCTTTTCCTTTTCCTTTTCCTTTCCTTTCCTTTCCTTTCCTTTCCTTTCCCTTCCTTTCCTTTCCCTTCCTCTCTCTCTCTCTCCTCTCTTTCTTTCTTTCCTTCTCTCCTCCCTCCCTCCCTCCTTCCCTCCCTCCCTCCCTCCCTCCCTCCCTCCCTTCTTTCTTTCTTTCTTTCTTTCTTTCTTTCTTTCTTTCTTTCTTTCTTTCTTGAGACAGGGTTTCTCTGTATAGCCTTGGCTGTCCTGGAACTCACTCTGTAAACCAGGCTGGCCTCGAACTCAAAATTCTGTCTGCCTCTGCCTCCCAAGTGCTGGGATTAAAGGCGTGCACCACTACTACCTGGCTCTTTTTAATAGAATTTCCAAGTCTGTTCCTCAGGCCAGATATCCACTGTGAGGACTGAATATCTGTTGTGCCCAATCTGTTCCTACTGGGATGAGGAAAAGCAGAGTAAGAACAACTTTTCTGGAATGTTTGAAGAGGCGTTACTTGTCCTACTTTGCTTTCTGTTGCTGTGATAAACATGACCACAAGCAATTTGGGGAGGAAAGCATTGCTCCAGCTTACAGGATACAGCCCATCCTTTAGGGGAGTCAGGGCAGGAACTTGAAGCAGAAAGCATGAGGCAATGCTGTTATCAGCTTGCTTTCTTGTCTCATGCTCAGCTGGCTTTCTTTTAAATTCATGGTCATCTGCTCAGGGGTGGCATTGCCCACAATTCATTGGGGCCTTACATGTCCATCAACAAAAGGCCACACAGACTTGCCAACAGGTCAATTTGAGCCTCCTCAGATAACTCATGGCTGAGTCAAGTTGACACTGAAGTTAACCAGGAGACCAACAGTTTCCTCAAAGTCTGCTGCACATGTGGTTGGCTTGTGTGGGGAATTGGGCTATGCATAGAAAGGCTGGTCTCCAGTCGAGCTGGGTCTGAACCCCGAAGGGTGATAATCCACCTTCATGACATGGTAGGTGTTCCCTCATGCTCCTGGAACTCTGGCCCCTGCCTAAGTTACTGCCCACGACAGCCCCCATAAGAGAAGCATGGCTAGAAGTCAGGTAAGCAATGGCCCAAGCTTCTGACCTTCAGGCTAAACTCCTCCCCAGTTACCTAGCAACAGTGAAGACCATAAAAAGGGCTGTTCAGCCCCTGCTTGCTCTCTTACTTCTTGCTCTCTTACTTGTCTCCCTCTTACCCTTCACTCTCACCCTCTCCTTTCTCTTTGTCTTCTCCTCTCCTCTTTCCTTTCTTCTCCTCTCCTCTTACTCTCTTTCTCTCTAGTGCTCTCTCTCTCCTCTCTTTCCCCCTGCCTTTCTACAATAAAGCTTTAAAACCACAGAGAGTCTGCTCCAGTCAAGACCTGCTGTGCCACTCTCATCAGTGTTGGGAACCTCTTCCCTCATACCTCTCTCCTATAACCCCAGTGGCTTTAGCAAAGTAGCTCTGGGAGGCTTGCATGCTTACTCTTGAAGTTTTATGTATATCCATCTACAGCCTTTTCTTTTCACTACATCTACATATGATTTTAGAATATGACACGTTATCTGTGTCCAAAGTGGTTCAGTGTTGATTTCTAGCACTGGGCAGAGAAGGCTGAGGCATTCATTTGCTTTTCTTGTATTTGTGTCCAGTACTCCTGCCCAGTGCTGCCAGGATGGCCCATCAACTTTTGAATGCTGCTGTGTAAGCTGTAGGAGCTCCAGGATGGACCTTAGGATGCAGCTGTTTGTAGCCATGCCAACATGTTCAGGCATCACTATCATAACCCAGCCCCCATGCCAGAGAGTTTGAACAAGGTTTTTTTGTTTTGCTTGTTTTTTTTTGTTTTTTGTTTTTTGTTTTTTTTTTTCTGGTGAAAGGGCTAAGAACAGTCTGCATAGTGAACAATGAGCTGGGGGCACAGAAGTGTAGACTGTCACTTCTGAAGAGCCTAAGCACTTTGGGGCACTAAAGTGGTAAAAATTCCTAGGGAAGATGGCAGAGGTCTTAGAAGGTCTGTGGGATTATCTCATGGTTGTGTCATCTGCAGATGTTTGTAGACCTGACACCGAGGTAGGCTTGGGAAATGACAGCTGAGCCAGGTTCCCACTGACACTTGCACCTGAGCAAGTGCCAAGAGAAGACCTAACTTTACTCATTTTCTTCCCAGCAATGCCTCTTGTGAAACAAGACCACAAGATCCCCTTTCTCTTTCTCCTTTTCTTCCTTTTTTCTTTCTCCTCTTCTTTCTTTCTCCTCTTCTTTCTTTCTCCTCTTCTTTCTCTCTTTCTTTCTTTCTTTCTTTCTTTCTTTCTTTCTTTCTTTCTTTCTTTCTTTCTTTCTTTCTTTCTTTCTTTCCTCCCTCCCTCCCTCCCTTCTTTCTTTCCTTCCTTCTTTCGTTGTCTTTCTTTTCTTGTTTTACTTTTCTTCCTTCCTTTCTCTCTTCCTCCCTCCCTCCTTCCCTCCCCCTCTCTCACATACACACTTACACACAAACATACATACACAGATACACACATAGACACAGACATAGACACACCCACACACAAAACACATACACACAGATACAGTCATACCCACACATACACACAGACACATAGACATGCCCAGACACAGACACACATAGCTAGATACACAGATATAGTTACATATAGAGATGCATACAGATAGACACATGCTATATACACACATACACACAGACATGTCCATACACACACAGAGATACACACACTCACACACACACACACACACACATATAAGTAGACACATACAGAGACACATACACACAGATAAACATACTCAAACATAAATAGAGACATACATACAGAAACACACACACACACATAGACACACAGGCACACACAGAGACACATACCCAGACACACAAATACACAGACACACACAGACTCACACATAATCACATACATACATACATACATACATACATACATACATACATATACACCACACACACATACACACACACACACACACACACAAACAAACACACACACTCAGACACTCACAATTCTCTTCTGGGAGCTTGGATGATGGGCAGGCAACTGCCAAAGCAGTTCCTGGACATTTAAGAAGCAGTTACTTGGATGCTGACTTGTGCTGCAATCCCCGCAGGGTGTTTGTAATTCTGTGTTTTCACTCCTGGAGAGAAAAATTCACTTCTAATAGGATATTCAACTGCAATGTGCAAGGAGATAAGAATGGATCAGTTCTCATTCTCCATGATAACCACAGCTGCAGCGTGAGCAGGCTGGGCTGGGGGACTGTGTGGGAGGGAGTGGCCGGGCTGGGGGACTGTGTGGGAGGGAGTGGCCACAGCCATGGCAGAGGTGAGCAGGAGCTTCTCAAGGGCAAGGGGATGCTGGAAATCTTCCTGTGTCGGCCCCTTTGAAAGCTTTGTTGTCATATCCATTTGGTTTTAATCAAACAAATATTCCAATAATATTGACATAAACTGAAAACTGTTGTTTTTTAGAAAACTTTTTATTGGTTCTTTGTGAATGTCACATCATACACCCCAACCCCACTCATTTCCACCTCCCCTGTACCTAGCCCCTATCCCTTGCAACCTCCCTCAACAGAGAAAAAAATCTTATTGTAGAAGCCGTAGTGTATCCCACTGTGTCCCACTGTGTCCCACAGTATTCCCCTTTCTACAAATTTCTTTGCATTCAAAGTTCATTACGATTTATTGTTCTTGTAGGAGGCCTCTGGCTTCTGCTACTCTATCAGTACAGGAACATCACTGGGACTTCTGGAATATCTTGTTGTTGCCTTGAGTCATGGAGATCCTGTTGTTTTGGATCTGTGGTACCAGCCCCTCTAGTACTCCAGCAGTTTATCAGTGGGGTAGATGTTGGGATAGTTAGTCATTGTTTCCTGGCAGAAGGGGTTGGCAGTTTTCACAAGCCTTTCCCAAGGTAGTGTCGTGCAGAACTCCCTGTAGGATTCGGGAAATTTGTGATGTTCCGGGTGTTCACACTGAACAGCTCTCAGTCTTCAAGTCAAACCTTGTGATCCTGGGGCTGGAGGATGTTATAATGACGTCACTGAGGGATGCCAACAGGTTTTGGGGCTTGTAATTGGTGTTGTGGACTTGAGATGCTCAATAAGGAAGATCGACACTTTCACCTGGCGATGGCACTTAGGACTTTTTTAGTTACTGTTCCTTTATTCTTTCCTATCTTTAGGATTATGGTGTTCATGGGAAGGTGCTATTGAATGATATCATTCTTGCTAGAGAGCCCATAGATTCATCCTTGACTGCTAATATTGATGACCTGGAAAGACAGCTAGTACATAGCAAATTGTGGAACATGCTCCAGTCTACATGGGATATTTGTTTATCCACCAATAGCTGCTGGATGCTGTCCACTGACCTCCTATCCAGGTGGACCCTAAGGAGGTCATCTGCTTTAATTCTTCACCTCTCCTCCACCTCTTGCTGGAGCACTCTTTCCCAGTGCTGTGGGAATGAGTCAGAGCAATGGCATGTCATCATGCCAAGTCCATTAGTGACCATAAAACATCTGCTCTCTGCAACTCAGAATGCTAAGACCCTTACTGGATCTGCCTTTCTTTTTCAAAGCAACTGTCTTCTCCAAAGACTATTGAAGGATACTGTGAAATCCAAAGCTATCCAGCCACCCTTTCTCTCTTAATAAATTTCTTCTTTTTCTTCTTGTGGTAATAATGATAACCTGAGGGATTGCTGTAGAACAGAACATCCTGTTGTGTGTGTAGTGCAGGGAGTGGATGACAGAACAATGCAGAAAGGAACAAGGACTCCATGAGGTGGACTGGCTGACTTTACCCGGGTAACATTTCAGAGCAATGCAGAGGATAGCCATGGAATGGCCTAGTTGTTACCTGCCCAGCATTTATGCTTTCATTGTTTCCCTCAACTGAACTGAACTCTAACTTTATTCAGGTTTCTGACCTCAGAATCACATTTTCCAGGGAAAGTCGACATTGTGCCTTTTGCTTCAGTTGACCTCTGATAAGTGAGGGAGCATGTTGGTGGAGGAAGAATCACAAGATCAAAAGGGAGAGAGGAACCTAGCTGTGGGGCAGGGTTTTAACCTTTCAAATACCATTCCCAATGACATACTTTCCACAGCAAGGCCATAGCCACTCCAACCCACTCCCAAAGTACCACCAATAGGGACCTATGAGGAACATTTCTCATTCAAACCACCATGAGCACACATTTCTTATGGATTTCATAGGCCTACCTGTAGGGCTGAATCCATCTTTCTGATCCTGGCATGTATGCTCTCCACAGGTTTCTTACTGTTGAATTTCAGCATTTTATAGTTCCAATTCCTCTTAGCTGTGACAACCAAGATAGGAAAGAAAGTGTGTGTGTGTGTGTTTATGCATATATATTTGTTTGCAAGCATTTATGTTATATACTCATATGTGTTTATAACTATATCTTTCTGTCTTTCTATATATTTATCTACACATTATCTATCACTTGTCTATCATCTATCTGTCTGTCATCTATCTATCTATCTATCTATCTATCTATCTATCTATCTATCTTCTATCATCTCTCTACTTACCTGCTTGCCTGCCTACCTATGTACTTATGTACATGTATGTGCATATAAATTGTTACCAGAGTTGTAGCATTGGATTCTATGCCCTGAAAGCCATAACAAGCTAGCTTTGGCTCCCCATCTTCAGAAGCTAATTAGATTACAAAGAAAAGGTGGACAGCATTAAAGAGGCTTATTAAATACAGGCACATGGAGAAGAACAAATGGCTCAGAACCCTATAAGTACAACTTTGAGGTCCTAATATGAGGGTAGGGTCTAAATAGAAGGCAAGAGGAATGTATAGCTAAGCAGTCCTGTCAAGGTGTGGTAATGACTAACATGGTTGTTTCCCCCAATGTGTCTTGCTAGGCTGTCTGACAAACTTTCAGAACTGAGTGAAATCTGTTTATGGGTGAAAAGCTCCACCCCCACCCCCAGCAACTCAACATCAAAATTCCAGCTTTCTTATTCTGCCCGTGTGAGATACCTGGGGAAATCCAAATTTCTTGTAGTCAATTCTTTCAATGTTCAGATAACCACAAGGGATAGCAAATTGCCTTTAAAACATATTTATTGTTGCCAATATGGCTACATATCCTCTCTTCTCTTTTAATACTTTACTCTTTTTAATATTTAATGATTATGTACTACATGCTAAGAAATCTGGCCACACCAGGGAAAACAGTCAGCAAATTCTAACCATGAGATATGGAGACTCTATATTATAGTGGGTAGAGACAGAAAATAAATAAGCAAGAAAAATACATTGCTTTATTCCTTGATTCTGTATGTTCTTCTGACCTTTTATTTTATTAACTTCTAATAATCATTTTAACACTTCATTCTTGAGGTGATTTATGCTTATGTGTGAAACAAATATGGGACCAGAATCATAGGATAAGAGGTGAGGGGGGCACAAAATCTGCCCTAACACCTGAAGTAATTGGGACCAGCAGTATCCAGGCATCCAGGAACTCTGCCTGACCAGTGACACAGGTTCCTTCCTGTCTGGGCCGGTGCCCTGAGTAGACTTTGGGTGAGAACTCTACAGCCAGTCCCACAACACCCAGAAGAAGCGCCTTTCCCAGGCACTCTAACATGCCCAGGACCACAGCATCATAGGACCCAGAAGCTTGGTTACACCAGGATCTCAGGGTCGCAGAGGCAGCTTGACTCCCAGGAGCTAGGACACACCCAGGATCTCAGGATCCCAGGATCCCAGAGACAGCTGAAATTTAGGAGCTCTGACACAACCAGGATTATAGGAAGGACAGGTTCCAGCCAGATATAGTGAAGTCAGGTAGCACTAGAGATAATCAGATGGCATAAAGCAAGTGTAAGAACATAAGCAACAGAAAACATGGTTACCTGGCATCCTCAGATCCCAATTCTCCCACTGTAGCAAGTCCTGGATACACCATGACACTGTAAAAGCAAGGATCAGATCTAAAATCACTTCTCATGATGGTGATAGAGGATTTAAGAAGGGAATAAATAACTCCCTTAAAGAAATACAGGAGAACACAGGTAAACAGGTAGAAGCCCTTAAAGATGAAACACAAAAATCCCTTAAAGAAGTACAGGAAAATACAATCAAACAGGCAAAGGAAGTGAACAAAACCCAATGGAACTAGAAATAATAAAGAAATCACAAAGACAGACAAACCTGGAGCCAAATAACCTAGCAAAGAGATAAGGAGGCATATATGCAAGCATCACCAACAGAATACACAAAATAGAAGAGAGAATCTCAGGTACAGAAGATACCATAAACACATTGACACAACACTCAAAAAGAAAAGGCAAAAACCAAATACCTCCTAACCGAAAAAACCCTGGAAATCCAGGACAGAATGAGAAGACCAAACCTAAGGATAATAGGTATAGAAGAGAGTGGAGATTCCAAACTTAAAGAGCCAATAAATATCTTCAACAAAATTATAGAAGAAAACTTCCCTAACCTAAAGAAAGAGATGCTCAGGAACATACAAGAAGCCTACAGAAACCCAAATAGACTGGACCAGAAAAGAAATTCCTCCCATAACATAATAATCAAAACACGAAATGCACTAAAGAAAAATATTAAAAGCAGTAAGGGAAAAATGTCAAGTAACATATAAAGGCAGACCTATGAGAATTACACCAGACCTCACCAGAGACTATGAAAGCTTTAAGATCCTAGCCAGATGTCTTACAGACCTTAAGAGAACACAAATGCCAGCCCAGGTTACTATGCCCAGCAAAACTCTCAATTACCATCGATGGAGAAACTAAAATATTCCATGACAAAACCAAATTTACACAATATTTTTCCATAAATGCAGCCCTACAAAGGATAATAGATGAAAAACACCAACACAAGGAAGGAAACTACAAACTAGAAAAAGCAACAAAGTAATCTTCTTTCAACAAACCCAAAATAAGATAGCCATACAAACATAATTCCACCTTTAACAACAAAAATAAGGGGAAGTAACAATTATTTTCTTTATTGTCTCTTAACATCAATGGACTCAATCTGCCCCCACCCACAAAGACATAGACTAACAGACTGATACATGAACAGGACTCAGCATATTGCTGTATACAGAAAATGCACCTCAGTGAAAAAGGCAGACACTACTTTAGAGTAAAAGGTTGGAAAACAATTTTCCAAGCAAACAGTCCCAAGACACAAGCTGGAGTAGCCATTCTAATATCGAATAAAATCAACTTTCAACCAAAAGTTATCAAAAAAGTTAAGGAAGGACACTTCATACTAGTCAAAGAAAAATTTTACTGAGATGAACTATCAATTCTGAACATCTATGCTCCAAATACAAGGGCACCCACATTCATCAAAAAAACTTTACTAAAGCTCAAAGCACACATTGCACTGCACATAATAACAGTGGGAGACTTCAATACCTCACTTTCAGTGATGGACAGATTATGGAAACAAACTAAACAGAGACACAGTGAAACTAACAGAAGTTATGAACCAAAGGATTTAACATCTATCTATAGTACATTTTATCCTAAAACTAATGGATATACCGTCTTTTCAGCACTTCATAGTACCTTCTCCAAAACTGATTATATAATGAGTCATAAAACAATCCTCAACAGATACAAGAAAATTGAAATAATCTCATGCATCCTATCAGATCACCACAGACCAAGGCTGGTCTTCAATAACAACAAAAACAACAGGAAGCCTACATACACCTGAAAACTGAACAACACTCTACTCAATGATAACTTGGTCAAGGAAGAAATAAAGGAAGAAATTAAAGACTTTTTAGAATTTAATGAAAATGAAGCCACAACCTATGGGACAAAATAAAAGCAGTGCTTAGAAGAAAACTCAAAGCTCTGAGTATCTCCAAAAAGAAACTGGAGGGAGCATATACCAGTAGTTTAACAGCACACCTGAAAGCTCTATAACAAAAGGAAGCAAATACACTGAAGAGAAGTAGGCACAGAAAACACTCATACTCTGGGCTGAAATTAACCAAGTAGAAACAAAAAGAACTATACAAAGAATCAAGAAGCCAGGCAATAGTGGTGCATGCCTTTAATCCCAGCACTTGGGAGGCAGAGGCAGGCGGATTTCTGAATTCAAGGCCAGCCTGGTCAACAGAAAGAGTTTCATGACAGTCAAGGCTATACAGAAAAACCCTGTCTTGGAAAACAAAAAACAAAAACAAAAACAAAAACAAAAATAAAAAAATAAAAAACAAAACAAAGAAAAAAAATCAAGAAAACCATTAGCTGGTGTTTGAGAAAATCAGCAAGGTAGACAAATCAGACTAACCAGAGGGCACAGAGACAGTACCAAATTAATAAAATCAGAAATGATAAAGGAGACATAACAATGAAATATATCTTAAAATAATTATTTTGTTTGGTGAATATTAAGAGTTGAAAATATTAAAATCATGTTCTACAAAAAAAATTAAAACTGGTCAAAAACCCAAAACAAAACAAAAAAAGAAACAGATATGACAAATAGTTTACACATAAGAGCTAAGTTTTAAAAACAATATTCAGTTAGTGAGATGGTTTAAATTAAAATGTTCCCATAAGCTCATAAAAAGCACACTATTAGGAAGTGTGTCCTTATTGGAGTAGGTGTGGCATTGTTGGAGGAGGTGTGTCACTTGGGGCAGGCTTTGAGGTTTCAGATGCTCAAACCATGTCCAGTATCTCATACCCTCAGCTTCTCTCCAGGCCCTTGTCTGCCTGAACTCTCCCAATCTTACCACCACAATGATAATGGTCTAATAAACCTCTGAACTGTAAGCCAGCCCCAGATAAATGTTTTCCTTTAAAAGAGTCGCTATAGCCATAGTGACTCTTGACAGCAATGAAACCCTAAGAGAGTGACAGATTATGGTGTCAAGAAGTCAGTTGCTATCGTCTCCTTCTTGGCTTGTTTACTTGAGGCAGGGCCTGATTATGAATCTTAGGCTAGCCTCAAGTTTACCAACTTCTGTCTTTAGCTTCTCATATGCTGGGATTACAGCAAAGTACTACCAAGATCACACTGACATCATTTCTGCTCTGATAGCATCCTCTTCTTAGAACAATATATTTGGAGTGCATTGCTGACTAACTTCTGCATGGTTTTGTCTCTGCTTTTCCTGTGGATCTAATCTGATTGCATGTTGTGGCTCACACATGAAATCATGATTTCACATGATTCCAACATGTGTCAAGGAGTTAGTACCAATAGACCCTTTGTGGCTAATTTAACGTATTATAAAGCATCTTAAAACTATTGCTTACAGATGTCAATTGGCAATAGTTACTTACAAAGATAAAATAGGTGTGTATGTATATGTGTGTGTATGAACACATGTGTATACACATATGCATAAGTGTGTATGTTTGTGTGTCTGTACATCAAAAGCCATGACTCATCCCTTGATTCTTCAAGGCCCTGGGAAAGATTTTGTTTATGTTCTTGTCTCACACATACTGCATTATTTTTTCTCTTAGGATTTTGCCAGATGTTCCTTGGTTTATCTAACATCTGGCTCCTTGGATTCATCAGGATTCCCACTCACCCTCTTAGTCCTCCTTAACATTCTCTCCAGGTCAGACACTTTCCATCTTCCAGGCAATAGTCCTTAGCTTATTCGAGTATAGTATTAATGGTATATTGTACTTCCAAGCCATTGTACAATGAACCTTGCATGCATAACCCCGGTCACCCTGGGATGTGTGGTAATCCTAGGCCAGCTTTCCAATGCTGTTTCTGAGAACTACCAGCTTAGGTAGTGTCTTAGTCAGGGTTTCTATTCCTGCACAAACATCATGACCAAGAAGCAAGTTGGGGAGGAAAGGGTTTATTCGGCTTACACTTCCATACTGCTGTTCATCACCAAGGAAGTCAGGACTGGAACTCAAGCAGGTCAGAAAGCAGGAGCTGATGCAGAAGCCATGGAGGGATGTTCCTTACTGGCTTGCTTCCCCTGGCTTGCTCAGCCTGTTCTCTTATAGAACCAAGACTACCAGCCCAGAGATGGTCCCACCCACAAGGGGCCTTTCCCCCTTGATCACTAATTGAGAAAATGCCTTACAGTTGGATCTCATGGAGGCATTTCCTCAACTGAAGCTCCTTTCTCTGTGATAACTCCAGCTGTGTCAAGTTGACACAAAACTCGCCAGTACAGGTAGGTAAGCTGAGTTCTGAGTTTTTCATGTTACTATTTTGCTTTGTTTGTTTTCTAAAATAAACAGAGAGCACTGGGAATCTAGGACTTGAGAGCTGCTGCTGTCTGAGGCAGAAAATAAAGAATGTTAAATGTGTCATCTATCAGAGCAGGACAGGCATTTTCAACTCCATTACATTTCTGTAATTAGGGTGTAGTAATCCAGACTTAAGAATGCTGTGATTGTGTGCTACTGCCTGGGTGATGGGTTAAGTAAGCGGTTATCTTGGTTTGATTGAAATTTATTTCTTAAGGTTAATTCAGTGTTTAATTTTAGAGGCATATATCTCTCAAGGGGAAATATACAGCTCAAATTCCTTACTGGGTGTAACACTAATTCCTTTCATGAATATTACTTCATAATCAGTTTCTCAATATTGCTACAAAGTTCATTAACAGCCCTTCCTGCTAAAGGGAGCCACTGGCAGTTATATGTCAAGGGTTATTGTAGATGACCATAGAAAACAAGGAACCTCTTGATAATCTTCAAAATTTACTTGGCCAGTAGTTTCATCTTCAATTTTTTTGTCTAGATATAACTAAATAGATGTTTTTGTGCTCGTTTCTGTCTCTGACATGGAAGAAGTGGTATAAAGGGTCACATTTGCATTTACTGAGCAGATGAGGGTTTCCATCTCATTCAGTTTTCTGTGGCAGTTCTTAGATTCTGTTGCATGTGAGAATCTCCTAGGAGATTTCTCATAAATCCCAGAGACAGGGCTTCATCCCACACCAACCCACAAGTAAGTGATGAGCTCCCAGGATGCACACACGCCCACCTGCACACTGGCACCTGATGGATAGGAGTGGGCTGCAGAGGAAAAATCTAAATGCAGCTCTGGTCTGGAATGCTTGTACCTTTCACCTGTATATGGCCTCTCATGCTTACAAACAAACAAACAAACAAACAACAAAAGACAAAGCCCCCATTCCTTTATTCCTTCATCTCAGAATAGGGAATTAAAGTTAAGACCCTCAAATATACTAAGCCACATCCCCAGCCCACAGGAGGATTCTAGGCAGCAACATTGCTATCCACAAACTGATATATTAAGTATTATTTTAAATTCTCTTTTATTGTGATTGCAGCTGATTTCTAAGACTATATCATGGTGTCAAGGCAGTCATGCCAACCCCTGGGGTCCCTGAAGCAGTGGATGCTCCCCAGCCCCCCACTCCTACCCCCTCCCAGGAGCCTGAGGAGTATTCAGTTACATGGGTGCTTTCTTATTCTTTGTTGCCTGTTCCTCTGTGGATACACATAACTGCAGCATGGTCACAGTTTCATGTGCCTCCCAAGGATTTATATATTGAAATTCGATTCCCATTATGAGGCATTAAGTGTGTGGAAGTGATTGAAGTAAGGCTATGGTATTGAGAGGCGGGGTGTGTGGAGGCAGTTAAGTATATAAGATCCCTGGGCTAGAGCTGCATGTTTAATCTTGGTAACTTTATATGCTATATAAAAACAGAGGGTGCACACACACACTCATTCCTGTGCTCATGTTTCCTGCCATGTACCCCAAGCCACCTTGGTACTTTTCCAGGAAGAAATCCATCTCTACTTATGATCTTTGAATTTCCAAATCTGTGAGCTAAATCAGCTCACTCCTTATACAGTTACTTGGCCACGTGCATTTTGTTACAGCAATGAAAACCTGGCCAATGTACACGTCCTGAAATGGGTGCTCATGGGGACCCAGGTCTCCTGTGCAGAGCTGAGAGCCGGCACCTTTGCTCCTCTGGCTGAGGCCTGCAGGTGGCAAATAGAACCCCTGCTTGCTCCTTTCCTGCTATGCTGGGCAGTGATCACTGACATTTAGATAAAGGGATGTGTTCTTGGGTCTGTGTAGCTAATTTCCTCTTGTCATTTACAAACCTCAGGAGATTGCCTGGTGTGACAAAAGGCATTGCAGGAAAGTCTGAACTTTAAGGAGGAAATGGAGCAGTTGGCTTTTGTGAGAACAGCTGTGTAGAAAATGGGCTTCCTGTTCTTCTGATTGAGATATCTGAAGGGGAAGCCTTGCCAATTAGGCTCCTCCTCCCTGCCCTCAGGTTACACAGAGCACTGCTTGTTACTGAGGGTAAAACTGTGCTGCAGGAATGGAGGGCCTCAGGATAGAGGAGAGCATGATCCAGGCGATCAGTCCGAGAAAACAAATTATAAAGAATTGTAGGTACTTACTAATGCCAGGCCAGATGAGGGAAAATACCCTCTGTTTCCCATCAGCTGTTTTTTTTTTCAATGGTGTCCCCAGAGACTTCCTCTCTCTGGACCAGCCTTGCATGTTTTCAGGTAGGCCAGCGTCAGACAGTTTAGGCCACGTGTCTGTCCTGTTTCCAGGCCTTTCAAGAGCATGGAGCCCAGGGTCTATTTTTGCAGCCTGTTTCCAGCCTATAGTGTGGATTTGCTTCACTGGTGATGAAGGCAGCTGGGACAGGTGCCCTGCAGAACTGGTGGGTAAGGATTTTCTGCTAGCTTAATTTGAAGCGCACAGGGATTCCAGCAAAACAACCATGCCTATAGGGAGGTAGCTTCTGAGAAGTCTTGGTCTCTGCTTCATTTTGGTGATTGCTCGGCAGAGATAGGAAATTGTACAGGCAGCCTGCCTTCAATGGGGGAAGTCAGAACATGCTGGAGAATGAAACTATGTTAAGCACAGTGGGCTCTATTCTTGGTTGACAGAAGCATCTCAAGACACAAACAGATTTGTGGCAATGACCCAGGAATGTTACAAAGGGGTTAATTTAGCCTTTCTGTAGGAGTATAAAAGCCCAAAACAGCAGATTGTGTGACAGATGAAGGCAGGGCTAAAACCCTGTCCATGGACAGCCCTGCTAGTCATATATCAGGAAGGGACTCTTACCTATGATGTTTAAGCCTGTTCACCCTCAGGATGACTAGTGCCTATGACTTTCTCAGGAATTACAAATTTTCATGCCTTATAGATTTCAGTCCCAAATTTAAGTCCCAGACTAGCTGTGTCAGCTGGTTACACTAGGTGAGAGACACACTCGACTTTGCTTTTGTCCCCTCTAAGGGGCAGACATTTTGCCTACTGTCCATCAAATGAGTGAGACAGTAGCATGGAGGGGATTTGCAACAGACACCTCTCTGCTCCTTCCTGGAACCTGGCTGTCTACATAGATTTGGGTGGTAGAAGTGGGCTTTGCCTCATTTTCTTAAAGAGAGGGCCCTTGTGAAGTTTTTGCACCAAAATTTGGCTGGAGAGATTGCAAACCACCTCTAACAATGCCTCACACTTTGTGCTATGCTTAGCTGCTCAGAACTGTCTTCTGTTGTGCTTGTCCTCCAGATATAAACAAAGGTCCTGTTTCTTGTAGTTGAGCAACTGGCTTCCAATGATTGGAGAAGGATCCAGGGCTCCCCACCAGAACTTCTGGTTTCAAGCTGAGGCTGTAATCATTTATAATCTGGTAAGAAACACTTACATGGATATAATAACACAGGCACAACACACACAAATGTTTCAGTTTTCACTGAAGGCTTTGGTATCAGAAACAAAGATGTGGTAGCACGTTAGTGAGTTGCACCGTTCCTCAGATCAGACCTGTCTTATCCTCCAAATCTAACCCTGAGAAGGACACTTTCTGTGCAAGACCTGTTTAACTCTTACTCCTTTCCTTGTTTTCTGCACTAGATTTTCCCAGGGAACAGAAACAATAGAACAAATATAACTTACAGTTGGGATTTATTACACGGCTTGCACAATAGGTCTGTGTAGTCCCGAGTGGTTGTGTGAGCACTGGAGAGGCTCCGAATGTGGGATCCGTTCAGTTCACAAGGCTGAATGTCACAGCAGCGGGTCCCAGCCTGCTTCTAAAGGCTCAGGGGATTCCTGCAGGGTCATTGGAAGAGTCCACATTGGAAAGCTAAAGATGTTGGGTTTCTAGGTCATTGAAAGAAGGCAGCAACAGAAAACACAGAGTGAATGCACTCACCAGCAAGGACCAACGGCAGGCAGGCAAAAGCATCAATATTTTTCCCTCAACCTCTACATCTGGGCTGGTACTGCTCTCCCTTCTGGGTAGCATCTCCTCGAAGAGTAGTGTTGAAGCACATCTCTTGATTGATCCAAGATCCCATCAAACTGGCAACCAAGATAAAGATCCCCTAAGGTAAGCCTCCTTTCTGGAGGCTCCGGAAAGTTAAATTTCTTATGCAGAATAGTGATGTTCTGCAGAACAGTGCGAGTATGGCATGTGTTGACACATCTTTTCATGCCCCAGGCAGATGCTCTTGGGTTCTAAGGGAAATAGATCTCTGTTGAAACTGTTCATTCTGCTGCTTCTGGGTTAAAGTATTCTGGATGGTAGCCAGCAATCACGGCTGTGTCTCAATAAAATTTTTGTTTACAAAAACAAGTGCCTATCATTCCTACTCTATGTCACCCGGTCCTTTTAACTGCACTGAACATATTGTATGAGTCATGAATTGCTTCTTTTTACTAAAAAAAAAAAAAAAAAAAAAAAAAAAAAAAAAAAAAAAAAAAAAAATGGAGGCTCAGACTGAGATAAAAGGACTGCCCTGCTATGTTTTGGCTTTTGGTGTTTTGCTTGTTTTCTGTATTAATTTATTAGTTTCTGACCTTGTCTGTAATTATGGTAACCAACAGAGTTTGAGACTAATAATTCCTGTACAGCCATGGCTTGCCATCATCTCTAGTCTCAGCGTAAGAACCTCTGCTGCCTCTATTTGTAGAAGGAAGACTTCCAGACTGGACTAGGAGACAACATGGATCAGAGATGAGCTGCTGAGATGTTCTCTGAGTGGAGTTAAGAGAGCAGTTGGAAGTCCATGGCTCCTTAGGAGTTGGTTTTGGAAACCAGGTTGGTACTAAGTCTGAGTGTATCTGCGCTTTGGGATGCTGTTGGGTGAGTACAGATACTTTCCTAGAAACAGATGAGTAAGTACACAGGTAATGCCAGCCTAGAGCTCATGGGGACTCTGAGGCTCAGGGAGCAAGAAGTAGGGAGTTACTAAGTACCAGTTCCCAGAGCCCCATGCTCCATTTTATAGCAAAATACCCCTTGGCATTCTGAGTAAGTAAGCTAGTAAGTTTCCTTAAGTGCCTTTCTTTTCCCTATATCTTTACAGTTTAGCCTAAGGCTTTGGATCATCCTGGGTAACGTTTTGTACACTGTGTGAAGGGTTATCTCTGTATATTCAATTTTTAATTTTATACTTGCAGAACGCATGGCTCGTCACATTCACCTTCCTTATTTGCTGATTGGCTTAATAAAAAGCCTATGACCAATGGCTGGGCAGGAGTGGGAAAGTAGAACTTCCTTGTAGGGCAGGGGTCTCCGGGAGAAGGAGAGAGGGGTTTCATCAGCAGGACACATAAGGAGCAGACCTACCAGGGCTGCAAGAAAGGTAAAGAACTAGCCTTTAGGTAGGATGTGAGCTAGAATGGTCAGGATGATTTTGATGAGCTAGCTGAGAGTCTGCCTAGCAGTATGCCTAAGCTTTAATGAATATTAATAAGTCTCTGTGTCATGATTTAACCCCTAGCAGGCACGAGGAAGTTCTGCTAGCTATATTATTCCTCTTTTTCTTTTACTTTTGTGCTTTCAAAGCCATCAGTGACTTCTTCCTGCTTGGAACTGCTGACACTGTGTGAACTCCATAGATGCCTTAAAGTCAAGTCAGAGAATATAGAACATCACATGAATACAACACTGTAGTGTGGAAAGATCATGAGTTTGAAATAAGGGTCATCCAGCTTTGGCTGTGATGCTCCCAAGTGCTGTCCTTGTGGTCATAGGATAGTAGTGTGACTCACTTGAGTCTGAACAGCCTTGTCTGTAAAACCACACAGGCATTGGACTGTCTCATTGGACTGCAGTGGAGATGGAAGGAAAAGCTGCAGCAAGATGTCACAGTATGGTGTTGCCACCATGTTCGTGCTCCTGCAGATGGCACTGCAAACTTTCTACATCTGAGTTGGAAGATGGAAGGATGTGGATTGGTTTAATATTATCAAAGAACATCTATCTGGAGATGCTTAAGAGTTGAAATTAGTGATACAACAAAGCACAGTGAGATTGTGTAGGCTTGCAATATCCTGGAGAAAGAACCCAGTGCATCTGAAGGGAAGCAGCTCGCTCAACACATGAGGTAAATATTTCATCTGAAAGTTTTCTTCATGTGGGTGTGAGCCTGCCGTCTAAGCCTTCCTGATACACAGGACATTGTACTTCTCTGCAAAGGGCAACATTTGATGCCTTGCAGCTTCTAGGAAAAGGATAAGGTCTGTTGGGCTCCCTAATGAAGGACACATGGAGGCAAGCATCACTCACTGACTGGAAGCATCCTGGGACATGCCATTCAGGATATCATTGCTTCCTGCACATGGTAGAGTATGTGCTCACATGTTCAGGTTGGGCACACAATTTGGCCTTTGATACAAGCAAAAAACATTAGTCAACATGGACATGAACAGTAGGATTTTGCTGCTATAATAACACGGCATTCTTTTATAGTACGTTCACCTATATTTAGGTAGAATATTCTTATTCTTCTAGAACTGTAAGCTAATAATAATCTCTCTTCTCCTTTAGTGATCTTGATTATGATGTTTCATCACAGCAACATCAAAAGTGACTAATACAATTATCTTTTACTTTCCCTAGTATAGCTCCTGTGATATGGTATGGGAATCCCCATTGGCTCTTCAGGCCAGGGACAGTCCTCCCTGTGCTCATAGCCCTTTATACAAAGGGGGTATCAACTGGATGCCTCCCAAAAACTTGGTAACTGACAAATGGATGGGAGATTAGTGTTCCTGAGAGCAGTGGAGTGGTTTTGAGCCAGAGAAAGCACATGGACATGATAATATGTGGATGTCAGTATATGTCCTGCCCAGGACCCCAAGAATGTAACCCTGGTAGCTAAGTACTGACTTCTGGTCTAGGGCCAATGGTGGGTTTTCCTAAGGTTTTCAATAGAGTGAAAGAGAAAAAAAAAACAAAAAACAATAAAGAAAAGAAATCAAGTTCAAGTGATCATCATTAGGGTTTGCCTCACATGGGTACAATAAGCACACTGAGCTAATTAGCACATTGATGAGCCCCTGATTTGAATGAATGTCAGGCTTGATTGCATGCACTTGTCACTACTGCAAACCCCAAGTAAATCAAAGTTGAATAATCTTCATGTCAATGTCATGTAATGAACTTTAACCCATGGAGCCCTTGAGAGACTCAGTCTGTGTCCATCCTTATTCTAAGTCCACACTCACTTCCAGCATGGACCACAGCTTGCTGAAGCTCCAGCACAGAAATCCGTCATGTACATGGGGTATTTCAAATTCTGGTTGGGAGTGGGTCTAGAGCATTTTGCTGTCATTGTACAGTGACACTTCCAGTATTTATGAGGGCTTCTGGATAAGTGGACACTGTAACTTAGAAGTAAGCCATTTTTGTCTCTCTATCTTTTTAGGGGGAAGGGCCTGGGGGCATTAGAACAGTCCAGTCTCTGGGGGGGGGTACTCATTTGTGTTTGTTCAATGAACAAATGAATGAATGAATGAACAGCTGAGTAAAGGAATGGAGTTGTACATATGAGTAGGAGTGTTCAGGGGACACCCACATTCCCTGCATTTCTAAGTACTGGTTAGTGCAATGAAATCAATCATGCATCTTCACACTATCTTCCTGAAGATAGCATGTGCTGTTTTCCTCATTTCCACATTGCACACTGCACTGTAGGACCTAAAGGGAGTCAATTAAGCCTCCTTGTTCCTTGTTCCTCCTCACCAATGGGAAGAGAATCTAAGTATTGAGAACACTGCGTTTAACAGCATATACAAAGTGCTTGGCAAACAATGGACACTCAGTTAATGCTGTTTCTCTTCCTTAGGATTTCTGAGTAACTGAGTGGTCTGTTAGAGGTCATTGTTTGGAGGGTGTTCTTGGTGTAAAGATGTGGTCAATGTTTTCATTCATTCTCCAGGAGGAAGGTCATAGAGGCATAGAATGCTGTGACCATAGAACTCTCTACCCCAGAGCACAGTCACCTGAGAGCATGGCAGAGTAGTCCTTAAGCTGTGTTCACATGAACAGCAGTGAGGGAACTGCTTGGTAAGGTGACATGCCACCAACCTTCTCTCTAGGTGATGGTGCCAGGTCTACCCCCTGTGTTCTGCAGAAAGCCCTTCTGTCTCAACATGAAGGCAGAGACAGACATAGACAGAGGGCCTGTGTGCCAGTGTTGTCTCTGAAGTATGGCTGGGAATGTCACTGCTTTAGATTATTATATCTTCTGGAGAATTTAGGATCAGTCCTACCTAGTTCTTGCCAATGTTTTTAGGTTTTAAATTCAGAGTAACAAAACATCTGAAAAATGGATCACCACAAAAGTGATGGATATAGTGGTCAGAAAGGGCTGGAGGTGGGCTGAGATCTAACAGGACAAGACTTCCTTCTTGCCGGGAGTCATGGCTGAGGCCATGGCCTTGTGGAAATTTTCTAGCTTACATAAACAATACTGAGAGAACATTTGTGGTCACAATAGTAAGAATGTTTGTGGGTAAAGAGGATACTGTGACCATTGGTTCCAGGAGCTGAAGATTACCACCTGACATTTGGAGAACTCCTGGATTCTTTCCCGCTCCCTTGAAGCCTCCTCTTGCTTATGCTTATATTGCCACTCCTGAATAAAGTTTTTCAGGGATTGATCAGTATAATTGACTTGCTCTCATTCTTTGTGTCTCTTTTCCCTCCCACTCTCTCACTCCCTTGCCCTGGGTCCCCGCTGATTATCCCTGTAGGTCAGGGCGCCTTCTCTCGTTTCTCTTCTCCCTCAGCTCTGCTTTCAAGGCTCAACTGAACTCCACTCCCCAGGCTCTGCAAGAGATGAAACTCAAATCACAATGGTGGATGAGGCTGATGGTGTGGGAAGGACCTGGTCAAAAACACAGAGAGGGGAATCATAAGAAAGCAAGCTGGGCAGTGGGAGAGTGTCTACAGAATAGTGCTTTGCCATTTCCCACCATCATTTGCTGGTCTCCATTTGTACATAAGGTATGACTGTGCAATTGAGGGGAATAGAAGGCTGTTACAGCGAAAGAAGGAATCAAAGATAAAGGGGAAAGTTTATGAAAAGAATAAACAGAAAGTTCTATTCCCTGGTGTCTTTTCTTTGGTCAAAGGATGCCTTTGGCAAAAGGAGTTGCTGAAACATAAATACATCAAAATATGCTTTCAGATGTCTAAGTGTTTGGAATGAGTGTTCACCTGCTCACTGTGAAAGAGAGTCATGCTTCTGCTCTCAGTGTCTGAAAGGAGGAGAAGCAGCAGCAGTTGGAGCTGTTCACAAATTGCTGTTGGCCAATCTAGAGGAAGGTTAAAGGATACTTGTGAGACCCTCCAATAGAGTCAGAGTAGATTTGGTGTGAAGGAGAGTTCAAATATTGTGCTAAATAATTTAACATTATTGAGATGCTCAAATTAAAGGGATAGTCAAGGTGGGAGATATGAACCCCTACCTGTGACATTGCATACAGCATTGTCAATCTACTTGGATTCTAACAAAGAAAAAGTCTCAATATGACATTGTCATACATATATCATATCCCTTCCTTATATTTACACCCTATTTTCACAATTGTTAAACTTTATTAGTATACTAACTGTACAGAATAAGAAATTAAATGATTGTTTTCATACATATATTAATTGTTTACATTTATTTATATTACTGTGTGTATATGTGAGGCATGAGACCCATGTGCTCTATGTGAAGAGGTCAGAGGACAACTTACAGGAGTTGGCTTTCTTCTACCATGTGGGTCCCTGAGATTGAACTCAGGTCATCAGGTTTAGAAGCAAGTAACTGGGTGAGCCATCTTACCAACCCATCATACATACATATATTGTATATTCTGATCCTGCTCCCTTGTAACTGCATTAACGTACTTTTGATTTGTAGTCCCCTGAGAGTCAATGAGGTTGGATGGTTTTCATTGCGTATTCATTTGCCATTTGTACTTGTTTTTCCTCTTTTCTTCCTTCCTCCCTCCCTTCCTTCCTTCCTCCCCTCCCTCCCTTCCCCCTCTCTGTCCTTCATATTAGGATCTAACCTAAGGTCTAAATTGTGCTCTGCCATTGAGCTGTCCTTCAGTTCTGTACTATGTATTTGCAAGAGTATCTGATCAGTTCAATATACATTATTTATGCACTGTTAATTTGGTATTTAGCATTCAAATTTTAAGTTCTTTATATATACTGGATATTAACCCCCCTTAGGTTACATAGCTGATAAAGACTTTTCTGACCTTATTTGCTGGGCAGACACTTTCCCTCTGTATAATCCCACTTCTCTGTCAATTCTCACAGCTGTTTCTTGAGTTATCTGAGTAAATATTGTCTTGTGGATCTGGCAGGATTGCTGCCTCATGAACTCATAGTACCAGTTGCTGCTTCCATATGCCCTCCTTCATGACTCACATAGCATCTCTTTCCTCCTGTGCTCTCATGGTTCTGCATGTGTTCCTCTTTACTGGGTAGAATTCCTTTATATTTCTTCTGTAGTATGGCATATAGCTATGAACTCCTTTATTGACATATATCTTAGAAGGTCTGTTTTTTTCCTTCAGCTTGCTGGATATGGTGACCTGAGTTTAGTTTTTTTTTTTTTTTTTCATTATGTCATGGCCTCTTGTCCTTTAGTGCTTTTACTGAGATGTATTATTGTGATAACTTTGCCTTAGGATGTGAGTTAGCACTGCTCTTCTGTGGCTGGTCATATTCTTTCTTTGTATGGTTGGAATTTGATTTTAATACAGCCTACAGAGGATCTTTTTCTTGTTATACCCACTCAGGTGCTAGATGGCTCTTCTGCTTGCTGCCTACTTCTTTTCTGATGTGTTATTAGCTCACTGATTGGGGTTTCTTTGCCTTTAATCTGTACCTGAGCATCTTCTACACTAACAATATATAAGTTTGCTATTTTATTATCTCAGCAATATTTTTTGTTCATAGTTTCTTACTTTTTTCACTTACTACTGAATGTCTTATTTCATTAACTTGTTGTGCTTAATTTTTAAAAATTTGTTATTATTATTTTTACTTATTCACTTTACATTCTGCTCACTGCCCTCCTTCCAGTCACCCCCTCCCACAATCCTTTTCCCCATTTCCCTCCCTTTCTCCTCTGAGCAGGTGGGGGCTCTCTGAGTATCACCCAACCCAGGTACATCAAGTCTCTGTGAAGCTAGGTACATTTTCTCCCACCAAGGTCAAACAAGGCAGCCCAGCTAGAAGAACATATCCCACATACAGGCTACAGCTTTTAGGACCCCCCCCCCCAGTTGTTTGGGACCCACATGAAAACTAAGCTGCACATCTGCCACATATGTGTAGCGAGACCTAGGTCCTGCCCATGTATGTTTTTTGGTTGCTGCCCCGAGGGTCTAGATTAGTTGACTCTGTTGGTCTTCCCATAGAGTTCATATCCCCTTAGAGGCTGCATTTTTTATCAACTTGATGCATTAAAGTCATCTGGGACGAGTGAATCTCAGGTGAGAAAACACCTCCATCAGATTGGCCTGTGTGGCATTTTCACGATTGGTGTGGGAGGTGGGAGGGCCCAGCCCACTGTGGGTTGTAGCATTCCTGGGCAGTGGTCTTGGGTTGTATAAGAAGACAAGCAAAGCAAGCCACAGAGAGCAATACAGTAAGCTGCATTTATCTATTATCTCTTCTTTAGTTTCTGCTTCCAGGCCTGACTTGAGTCTCTGAATTTGTTTCCCTCAATTTTGAGACTGATCGGGGTGTATAAACTAAATCAAGCCTTCCCTACCCAAGATGATTTTGGTCATGATGTTTTATCACAAAAAGGTAAATCAAACCAGGACAATATATAAACCCTGAAATATTTTCTGTTTCATCTAGCTTGTTAGTAAGACTTTCCACTAGGTTTTAATTTGTGTTATTTTGTATTTCCAAGATTTCTGTTTATTTGTTTCAAAAATATTTATCTCTTTAGTAAACATCTCTTTCATATCATGCATCATATTCCTTGATTCTTTTAGCTATTGTTTTGTTGTTTTGGAATCCACTGATGTTTTATTAAAAAAATTCTTTGAATTATTTGTCTTGCATTTCATTAAGTTCAATCTCTTTGGAGTTAGTTACCAGACTTGTAACATTTGGAGGACATGTTTTTCATATCTCTTAACATTTGTTAGTTGATGTTTATACATCTACTTGGGTGCACAAATTTTGTAGTTTTACTTGAGGATATTTTAAATGATTATTGTTGTGTATGTGCCAAGTCAATCAGTTAACCTGTTAGTAAGTGCAATTCATTTTAAAAAAAATCTTAATTTAAAACTGTGTTGCCTCCACTGGAGTAGTTGTCTGGACAAGAGTGAATAGATATCCTTCTCTGACAGCCAGTATGTAATTCCATGTCCTTTGGGGCTCTGCTGCATCCCTTAAAAAGCAAACACTAAGGACTTGACAACCCTCTTTTATGGCACTGGTCACCAGTAGTTCAATGGGAGTGGTTTGAGATTCCAGTTAACTGGAATAATTTTGCTTCCCGGCTCTCTCCTATAAGGTGGTCTGAAATCAGAATGGTTTTTATTTATTTTTTTATTATTTTATTTTTTTGTGCTAGAATTTACTTTTAACAGCTTATTTCAAAACCCCTGAGATGGTCAACACTGAATGGGGCTCTGTCTCTGAACTGGAGCACTACATCTTTACTTCATGAACTTTACATGGAAGTTGAGGCAAAACTCTGAACTGTGAAGAGGGACCTACAATGTTCAATGCCCAAGACTAGTTTTCTGAGACCTAGTTCTTATAGGCAAACCCATCCATGGCTTAGCCCCCCTCTTCAATTTATCTGGCCTTAGAACTATCTCTAGAAGGAAAATGAGCTCTACTGTGTTCCAGGTTTCAATACAAGCCCCACTGCACAGATTCCTCAGTGAACTAACTTTCCTCAGTGGCATCCTACCTGTGCCATGGGGTAGATGCTGGCTGGGACTTTAGAACTCACTATGAGTTCCAGAAGAAAGGAGAAGTGTCAGATGCATGTTATTTTTAGACATGCTGGTTAGGTGTGGCCTTCCTAAGGTGGCTCCTGTTCTAACAGCGGCATTTATGTGGAGATATGGGAAGACCCTCTCCAGTGGAGCATGTGGGATCTCCCAGATAAGCAAATTCCATTATCTCATCCCATATTTGTTTCTGTGCCCATTGACTTCTGTGTCTCAGTCCTTTTATACTCCCCTCTGAGGGCTGGTGAGGGCTGCTGCCAGCTGGAGGTTAATGGTTGATTCCTCATGGTTCCAACAATCAATGTCTCCTGCTCTTTTCTAGGCTCTGTCTATCCCATATCAAACACATTCATGTTCCCACAGTCATTCATCTCATTGAGACGCTGTATTTTGGCTCTGATGATTATGAAGAGAAAATGTTTGCTTTCTTTTAATTGGCCATCTTGGCTCCTCAGTAAGATGTTTGCAGGAGCACATCTGGATTAGCACCTAGTCCCAGGAAAGTATGAACAGCTGGAATTGTGCTGAACTCAGTTTATGCCATCTAGAAGCACATGGCTGTCATTCTAAGCTACTACTGTGGCTTTGATCTATTTCCCATATTCTTAAGACAGTTTTAAAAGACTCTCCTATGAACACAGTACCCATACATATGAGGTTTATTTATGTTGACTGTAGACTAAGAATTTCGAATGGAATGGGACTAGTGGGTAAAACTTCACTTTTGTTCAAAGTGAAACTCAACAGAACAATGGGAAATTCTACCATCATTAGTTGACAGTGGCTAAAACTTTGTGTGTGAAGCTTTGAGTTACAAAAACATTGAAGAACCTTGGAAATTAGTATGTGAGTTTGCTGTTACCACATACCTGGTGATTGTAAAATCAGCAACCTGTTGGTCACTGGCTTCCCTTATTTTTTGATTCATTAAAATGCTCAGTAAAAAAATTATTATCATGTATTAGTTATACAAAACAATAGGTTTCCTTATGATATTTTATACATTCAGATAATGTACTTTGATCACATTTACCTCTCACTGCTGTGGCTTGCTTTTTCTTCCCCTCTTACTGGTAGTCCTACTCTTCCTAAACAGGCCACATTCTATTATATTTTCCTGGTTTTTCAAATTCAAACCCACATACAAGAAATAACATATTATTTTTTTCTGAGTCTGATGTATTTTGCTTGGCATTATGATGCCCAGTTCCATCCCTCTTCCTAAGAGTAACAAGATTTTATTCTTTATAAATAAGCAAAATTTTCATTATGCATATGTACCACATTTTAAATTAAATAACCCATCAATGAACATCAAGGCTGGCTCCACATTGTGGCTATTGAGAACAGTGGAGCCATCCTGGATACACAGAGTCTCTGTGGTGTGCTGACTTGCACTCCTCTGGGTATATACTCACGTGTAGTATAGCTGTATACCTATTGACATAGTATACCTATGTCAATTCTAATTTTAGTTTTGTGGAGGTGCCTCCATGTATGTGCTACATGCTGATTGTCAGTGGTTATGGAAGCCAACCTCTCTGCCAGCATGTACTAGGCTTCCTCTTTCCCACCCCTCCAGCACAGGTTGTCCTTTACCCACTCGGTAGTGGGCATTCTGACTGGGATGAGTAATCTCACTGAGGTCCTATTTTTCATTTCCCTGATGGCTAACAATGTTGAGTATTTTTATGTGTTACTGACCATTTGCGTTTCTTCTGAGAATGTCTGTTTGCTGCTTACTGTCTGGATGGTTGTCCTTCCTCGCCAGCTCTACTGCCCTATGGGAGAAACTCTGGTCTCATCCACCTCCTTGTTTTCTGGGTTAATGTCAGTCTGGATCGGCCAAGGCCCGATGCTCTTTTAGACTCTGAATGATGGGTCATGTGGGGACAAGAAATTTCATAGTTCCAGAAATGGAAAATTCAAGTGCTTTTACAGAGTGATTAAACTCCGTAACTAATCCATTATTGAGGTAATTACTTTTTAATTTGCTGAAATGTTAGAGCACAGCCAGCTGCCACACCAGGACAAAAGCAACTGCTTGGGGGTGTTAGAGTCAAAGAGAGTAAACAGAGAATGACAAGAGCAGAATGTTTTGCTGGGGCGGGTGGTAGGGTGGGCTGAGTATCACTGCTGCAAGGACACAGACACAGACCATGCCCCTCTCTTCAACTTTTAAGACCATCACACAGTGAATTTCCTCCCTGAACTGAACACAAGTCACAAAGGACGACTTTGACAATCACTTCCTCTTTGCAAGCTGTGCCCCTACTTTCCAACCCCTGCCTCCTCTTAAAAAGGAAAGCTTGGTATGAACACATTCTGTGTTGAAGCTGTATGGTGCTCAGAAGGTCTAGTTAAGGAGATGCCATTCACAGAGCATGAATGGAGACCCTGAAAACTTTTGGAGACTGAGTGGAGCCCTGGGATGATCAACAGGAGCTCTCATTAGCACTGTTCCTGATTAAGATTTGTCTCAAAGCATCAGCTGACTGCCTGTAAGGCAAACTGGGAGACTTGTTGCCTTGACTGTGAGATGTTATGGATGGGGAGGAAGGCAGAATAGAAGAGAACAGAGTTGAAGGTGCACTGTGTGTCCATCAACCCCTGAGCAGCACCTTTTGGTGGCCTCTTTTGGTTTTGTCGTAGCTGGCTATAGATAGCACAGCAGGCATAGGACCTGCTGAGATTCAGAGAAAGTCACATGTGAATCACCTGTTAATTTTTCAGTGGTGTCACCTTAAGTTCATCATATAATTTTGAGGTATAGTTCAAGTATAATGTTGGAAATTTAATATCTGTCTCACATATGAGATCTAAGTTAAAGTTGAAACAATACACATGGGGAAGTATCTCAGCTTCAACCTGACCTAAGCCCCTGTGGCTTTCAGCTCCTGGTGATGGGGTTGTCTCAAAGTAAACGTATTCGCAGGGATTTTAAGGGGAGGCAGGGTTGACCCACTCAACTTTTTGTGTGGAGAGAAATCTGATTGTAAAAGGAAGCTACTTAGAATTCCATAGAATTCTGGCTCAGAATATCCAAGATACAATTCACAGACCACATGAAACTCAAGAAGAAAGAAGACCAAAGTGTGGATACTTTGGTCCTTCTTAGAAGGGGGAGCCAAATACCCATGGGAGGAGTTACAGAGACAAATAGTGGAGCAGAGACCATCCAGAAGGAAAGGCCATCCAGAGACTGCCCCAACTGGGGATCCATACACACAGTTAACAAACCCAGACACTATTGTGGATGCCAACAAGTGCTTGCTGACAGAAACCTGATATAACTGTCTTCTGAGAGGCTCTACCAGTTCCCGACAAACACAGAGGTGGATGCTCTCAGCCAACCATTGGACTGAGCACAGGGTCTTCAATGGAGGAACTAGAGAAAGGACCCAAGGAACTGAAGGGGTTTGCAGCCCCATAGGAAGAACAACAATATGAACCAACCAGTACCCCCCCCCCCCCCCCACCCAGAGCTCCCAGGGACTAAACTACCAACCAAAGTGTGCACATGGAGGGTCCCATGGTTCCAGCTGCATATGTAGCAGAGGATGGTCATGTTAGTCATCATGAGAGGCCCTTGGTCCTGTGAAGGCTCTTTGCCCCAGTGTAGGGGAATGACAGGACAGGAAACCTGGAATGGGTGGGTTGGTGAGCAGGGAGTTAGGGATGGGATAGGGGGTTTTTGGAGGTGAAATCAGGAAAGGGGGATAACATTTGAAATGTAAATAAAGAAAATATCTAATACAAAAGAAAGTAGATACAAAAAAAAAAGATTTCTAAGGGAGAAAGTCTTGTAGTTTTAGAAACTTGCACATAATCCATGCAAGCCTGTGCCTTTTTGTCTCAGGGGCGTTGGTTGAAAAGGAAAGTTAAAATAAAGCATCAGAGACCAAGGAGGAAAAAGCCAGTAAAGATGAGCTGAAATCCATGACTATTTCATCCATGGGCAGAAGGTTCTCTGCCCAAGGTGTTGTTGTCTTATCCTCTGCAGCCAAAGCATCTTGGTCCAGGACTGAGTAATGCAGGAGGAAAAGGCTCAATGGAAGCAGAAAGAGCAAACTATCTGAAGCTCTCACATAGTCAGGTGAGTGTGTGCTGGGAGCAGTGACATAGTACATGGACCAGCACCTGATACAATTACCTCAGAGCTTAGCAAAACTGCTCTCTGTATATTTGTACCTTTTATATCTGAGCGACTTTCTCTGTAGTCAAACTAGAGCCACTTAAGGGAATTTGGGGGTGTCATTTCAGCTTAGAGAAGCTGGCAAGCAAAAATCCTATATGAATAGTGCTTTAGGAGGCTGCTCAAAGAAACAGAGCACAGAGCACAGAGCACAGAAAAGGGAGCACAGCCTGGCCCAGACTCACATGGAGTCAGGACAGGACAGTTAGACAGGGAAAGAATATGGGCAAGGAGATAACAAAACAGAAGTGCACTCTGGGTACCAACTTAAAAATACCAAATAGATTACTAACTGTAAATTTTGTCAATGATGCAGCCAGACCACATGGATTTATTTCATAAGTACCAGTAAAACTTGATGCTTCAGTGTCAAATGTTCCTATTAATATCTCAGAAAATAAAAGCAATTACACTGATATGACAGCCTACATGCTTCAAAGAAACAAGTATCTTTTCTTTAATTTCATCTTTTGTATCTGCTTCATGCCTGCTAGGAGCTGAGTAACTCTTCCTATGGAGGGCTCCTGCTAATCAAATAAAGACAGGACATTTCTTATTACAGTTTTCCATTTGAAAATGTTAGGTGGCAAGCTTAAAGGGAAGATAGCCTTGAAAGAGGGACCTGGGGTGGAAATTTAATGCCTCCTGATGCCTATTTCCACTTCTAGTGTGTGACATGTAGGGATCTGAGCATCTGTGGGGGGAGTACCAACCTGACAAAGTAGGGTGGAGTTCATCTAGGTGAACAGTCTATGCATATAATGAGCTGAGGAAAAAGACACCTAGGCTTTGTCAAGGCTTCACCTCTGGAAGCCACATGCCAAGTCCTACATGTTTGGGAACCTCAACTCTTAGGGTAGGTCATACTGAGTGACATTTGTCACGTGGCTAAACTCTCATGACTCATGGCATTTAATAGACATACTTTGTGATAATTTTGGTAACTGATTTTTTTTCCATTTTAATGTGAGTAAAACAAATTCACTTGCAAAGTAAGAAGAAATGAGAGGCCAGTATCATGAGTAATTACGTCATCCTTGAACGCTCACTATTACTGTTAGATTTATGAGGCAGCATCTAGAGACAGAAGGCAGAAAAAGACCAGAATCTACCTTTCAACAGTTGGGACTGTGTTTATTAGCACATATAGCAAGGGGAAGCCTGTCTCCCTTGGGACATGGAGGGGTCTGCTTGGGGGTGTGGAAACTGGCTGGGGTGAGGGGCTTGGAAGTGATGAGGTTGTTGTAGCTTTAGGGAGCTATGTGGGTTTTACTACGTCCTTCCTGAAATTGTTTGCCCAAGGTTAGCAGATGATCTTGGGATACAGGCTGTCCCAACAGACATTTCTCTCTGGGCTGACTGTATAAGGCCAGCTGTAATCTCATAGGAGTCCTGTTTTTATAACTGAGATACTCTATCAATTACTATTTTGCTATATTTCCTTCCATGTAGTCTTGTCATTTAAGTACCAAGCTGTTGATTTTTCCAGGTGTCTTGTGTGGGGCCTAACATATAATACACACACACACACACACACACACACACACATATATATATATATTTTATATATATATGGTTCATATATATATGTGTGTGTGTGTGTATGTAGTGCCAATATATTATTTATTACAAATTATCTCTTTTAAAAGTTACAATCATAACTTTTATAAATCATTTTAATAATTAACATAAAATTCTCTGTATGTATGTATATATATATACATATATACACATATATATGATATATAATACATTTAATAACTCCCCAGCACTCCCTGTTATGGATTGTATAAAAATCTCTTGCATGCTTGGTCACTTTCAAGTTCTTGTCATTAAAAAGAATGCTAATATACAAATCTTGGAGCAAAGTCTTTGCACACTACCTTAATTGTTTTGTTTGTTTGTTTGTTTTCTTTTTTTTTTATCTCAAGGCAACTCTAAGAGTGGAAACAATGGATCAGAGACTATATGCACTTTAAACAGTAGTCTTGTCTGTCACCAAATTGTTTTCCAAGAAGCTTATATTAACTCCTTCCTGTAGAAGAAAATAATCCTAGCAAAAGGGATTCCTGTCATTTCTGCTATATAGAATGAACATCTGCCGTGTAAATGTGTACTGGGCCAGCACCCCTTTACCCCTCTGCTAATATCTGCAGGGTGATTAACATTTCAGGAAGAGGCCATGGTAGCCAAGGTTTGTTGAGACCGTCTGGCAGTTGCCAGCAGTAGGTCTTAAGGGCACCAACTGAACTCAAGTCTCAGCGACATTAGCTAAGTGCTATGATCTCCGTTGATCTTAGTCATTGCCTGTTCTGAATGGAAATAATGAGAGGATCTATACAAAGAGTTGTGTAAAATTTAAACATGACATGTAAAGTATACAGTGTTTGGCCTACCATGGAGAAAGCATCATGACTTAAAAGTGTTCAGTGTTATTACTTCAACTAAGGGAAACTTAGAAGAAACAGGAAAACTAGAAACAGAACAATCTACATAGTTTACTTGTTAAAAATAAGTTTATTGAACTGGATTGAAGTGGCTCATAGCAAGTCAATACTGTCATTCTAATGCCTTTCAGAATTTGGGCTTTTGCTGTACAGCAATGTGAAGAAAAGCAAGGCTATAGGTGCATATCAAGACAAGGGCAAGTGTTAAGAGGGGTCAGGGGAGCAATACCTCTTGGAAACCATAATGAACTTCACAAGGACACCTTGTTAGAGTGAAGGAGTGCTGTGGGGGCAGGTTTTGTAAATCAGAAAATCAAAGGCTCTATGCAGGTGGTGCTGTTCCAATCTGGGAGCTTGGTGGGGTTTGGACAGGCTTCTGCAGAGTGAGTACTGGGACTCAGAGATGAGGGAGGGACTCCTAGCTGTTAGCTTATTGAGATCAGAAGTGATGGAGAGTTGAACAGAGACAAGAGCTCTTTATAAAGTCAGACTAACAGCAACTGGAGACAACAAGGGTCACTGGCAAAACCCTGGGGCTGCATGTTACCTGGACAACCAACTTTAGCCAACTGGTGTAATTCTCCTGAGAACCAGCTCTTTCCTTTCTCATTTCCTGTCTCTGCTCCCCAATTTCGTCTCTGCTCCCCAATTTCGTCTCTGCTTTCCCCTCTTTTTCTTTTTTTCTTTTTCTTAGCCTAGCTAGAGGTCAAAGAAAGAGAAGACTGGCAATGCCCTTCAAACAGAGTCACTCTGGTGTCTGTGAAAAGAAAGCTAAAGCTGTTAGCCAGCTCCCTTTGCCTTTGTTGTTGGATTTAATGAGAGCAGTAAAGGGTTTTTTGATGGGGCTGGAATGACTTCTCACCAGTTAAGAACAGAGGACCCCAGATCCATTCACCTCGATCATATCAGATAGCTCACAAGTACAGCCCCAAAGGATCCAACAACCCTTTCTAGCCCTGACCCCCCCCCCCCACACACACACACACACGCACACACAATTTGTTTTTAAAGATTTTTATTTTTGGAATAATCTTAGTTCATAGGAGAATTACACAGAGTGAACAGAATGTACATCATCAGCCAGTTTCACCACTGCCAAATCTGCAAATCCAGAATCACTGTGAAGGAAAGAACAGATAGAGCACGTGTCACTGGACCTCACCACGTCCCCTATGATCGTCCCCTTCTCTGTCCATGTCTGCCTGCCTGCCTGCCTGCCTGTCTGTCTGTCTGTCTCTGTCTGCCTGTCTGTCTGTCTGTCTGTCTGTCTGTCTCTGTCTGCCTGCCTGCCTGCCTGTCTCTGTCCCACCCCCTTATCTGTATGTCTATGTCTATGTCTATGTCTATGTCTATGCCTATGCCTATGCCTATGCCTATGCCTATGCCTATGCCTATGCCTATGCCTATGCCTATGCCTATGCCTATGCCTATGTCTATGTCTATGTCTATGTCTATGCCTATGTCTCACTCTGTCTCTCCTTCTGCTCCAGGGTCCAATTCTGGGTAGTACATAGTATTTAGAGGCCACTTCTCCCATTTTCCATTGGTCCATGAGAGATTTCAGAGCTCTCTTTATTTTTCTTTATAGTCTTGAAGTCTCGGCTAGTTACTCTGTAGCATGACTGTAGTGCTTTGAATAGGTTTGGCCTCTAGAGCCTTATATGCTTGGCCCACAGGGAATGATACTATTAGGAGATGTGTCCTTGTTGAAATAGGTGTGTCCTTGTTGGAGTAAGTGTGTCACTCTGCAGGTAGGCTTTACCAGGCTTCTAGTGGCCTTCAGACCAAGATGTAGAACTTTCAGCTCCTCCTGCTCCATGCCTGCCTGGACACTACCATGCTTCTGCCTTGATAAAAATGAACTGAATCTCTGAACCTGTAAGCCAGCTCCAATTAAGTTGTCCTTTGTAAAAGTTGCCTTGGTCATTGTGTCTGTTCACATCAGCAAAACCCTAACTAAGATAATGGCCCATCTAATTTTTCCTGAACAGCCCATCCTACCCCATGATAAACCAAAATTATGTTTTTTTTAAAAATAAATAAAACTACAGGGTTAAAGTGGCCCTCTGGTTGAATTCTGTCAGCACATACATGGTGAATAAAAAAATGAAATAAAAGTTGGGAGACACGTGTAGAGAAGAATTTTATAGTAGATTTAAGGGAGGAAGCAGGCAGAGGGAAGAGTCCAGGCTGAACATGGCTGTCAGACTAAACCTGACTGTAAGTGGAAGGAGCAGGAAGGAAAGCCAGAGAGGCAAGAGAGGCAGCTGAGGCAAGAGAGCAGCTGAGGCAAGAGAGGCAGCTGTAGCCAAATGGTTGGTGTGTGTGTGTGTGTGTGTGTGTGTGTGTGTGTGTGTGTGTATGCATGTATATTTATCAAGCTGGGGAGAGTGAACCAGAAGCCCTGCCCCAGGGAGGGAGGGGTTTAGGGTAGAGGGCTGGATGAGAAGGGCTAGGAAGAGTCACAGGTACTTAGTGAAACTTGTCCCAGGCACTTGTCCTTGACACATGGTATTTATCCAGTTCAGAAATTCAGATTTACACTGACTGCCTGTGTGGTTTAGAACATTTGGTCCCCATTGTTAGGGTCGGAGGATTTAGGAATAATCCACTATGAAACCCAATCGAGCCAACAAAAGTTTCTTTATTCAAAAAGCTGACATATCAGGGAGACAGCTGGGTTTGGGATCCAAACTGTATCAACAAAAAGGCAGAATAGAGCAACCTTTTAAAGCAAAAAAAAAAACATAAACCAGGAGAGGTGAGGCCAAGGGTTGGAGTCCCCAAAGGGGTACATGCTGTATGCTTCCAAATGTTTTTTTTTTTTCCTCCTGGCATCCTGAGCAGGTTACTGCTTGTCAAATACTCAGAGGGCTTCCCTGATAACCTGGCCTAGATCACATTCAGCCAGCCAGAGCAACCATGAGGTTTCAGTCCTAACCAACAAGATGTGAGGCGAGACACTGTGGTCTAGTTCATAGGGACACCAGGGGCCTATGTTTCTGGGAATTTAGCTGTTTTTCAGAATTCAGCCTGGACAAGATGGCAGTTATATACAAAATGGGGTTTCTGAGGCTAATGCAGCCTCTAACACCCACCAGAGTCACGGTTTCTTTTGCTCTGGTGGGAGAATGGATTCTCAGGAAAAAGAAAAAAAGCACAGAACTCTAGGATACTGGAACTGCAGATATATAAGTTTGAGGTTCAGAAGTCTTAGCTGTAGAAGTATGTCCTAAGATTAGAGTTCTTAGCCTCTAGTGAGCCATCCACTGGCCACTGATAGGCTCAGGGCTCAGACACTCAGAAGCCTCCCCTAAGCAGTTCCTTTAGCTAGACATCTACACAGAGGAAGTCACAAGCCAAGTGCTATTGCAGTGCTGTGAGGTGCCTAGTGGGGTTGGGACGTCACTCACAGTGCCTGTCACCTGTGTAGTGTTGCCTCCAGCTGCCACTTCCTGCAGGCAAAGACTTTAGACAGCTCAGCAGGCTCTCCACTGACTCTCCCTTGCTCCTGTGTTGTCAGCCAATTGCCTCAGTAGAATTATCCTCTCAGGTTCTGATTAGAGAAACTGAGTCAGGACAATGGTGTTGTTGAAACCAAGGGTGAGCCTCTAATCTGGAGCAACACTCCAGGTCTAGAAAGCAGTTAGTTAAATCTTGTTTAATTTGTAACCACTAAATTTTATTCCTTTTAAATTCTGGTTGACATTATAACATTTGGGTAGTACAAAGTATTTAGAAGCCACTTCTCCCATTTTCAATTGGTCCATGAGAGGTTTCAAAGCTTTCTTTATTTTTCTTTATAGTCTTAAACAGAATACTTTACCCCAGGATTCTGAAAGGGACTGCCACTAGTAGGTAATTGTTATTATTTGGATAGTCTGATCAACTTGCTCTAGCAAGCTCATCCTGTGACACTGCAGGAAGAGTGCCTTTGGCTTACAGGGCCGGTTGTTGTGTTCAACCTCTATGGGAGGCAGAGAAGCTGAACTGATCTTCAGGTCCCATGTGGGAGTTCATGAAGTGAAGTTTCCAGAGGTTATGGATCCCAGAAGTGGTTTTTGTTTTCTCCCCCAAGTCTGTCTTTTCAGCCTTGGTTTGGTTTCTGCTACTATGCTAAGCACCATGGCTGACAGTAACTTGGAAAGAAAAGCATTTGTTTCATCTCATAATTACACATCAAGATCATTCCCAAAGGATGCTAGAGTGGCATCCCAGAGGCTGGAACTACAGAGATCACAGAGGAAAGCTGATGTCTGGCTTGTCTGCAGAGCACCAGGTGGTGGCCAGCCTGGACCTAGTCTTAGATCCCCTTTGGCCACAGCTTTCTCTGTGCTGACCTTAAGGAAACACTTCCTAGAAGATTTCATCTCAATAATGCTTATTTCTCATCCATTAAAACTGATTCTTTACCATTCACCATACAGAAACCACAGATTCTTAATTCAAATTACAGGACTAACCCTAGTGGACTATACTCTCTAAGGGACCCTCAGATACCAGTCATGCTGCCATTACCAGGATTTGAGGTTAGAAGTTATGAGCTTTAGCAGGGAACACAGAGGAATCCCTTGTTGGACACAGAATCTGTGCCTTAGCTGAGGACTCTCAGCTTTGGGCCTCATGCCTGGCTTTTCTGGGTTGCCATCTGAAGTCTGAAGCTGGAAAGAGCTCCCACCATGGTTCAAGCTTGGTACGTTCTCCTGGAGAGTTTGACCTGGATTCTAGAATCCCACAGAAAGTCAACAGTATTGTAGATGGCTTCCTACAATAACAAAATGAGAGAAAATAAGTCAAAGTAAATTTCTTCACGATTTATTTGTGTACAGAGCATATTTGCTTGGTTTCTGGATCTCTGCTGTCAAGTACAAGTCCACAGAAGGTTGGCACTGCTCTTTTTGTATGAAAATAGTATAGTGATGGAAATAGAGCTGTCTGAGTAATTGTAAATAAAACCTCTAACCCTAAAGAAAGTATTCAACGTGTCTCTTTTTTGGTTTCAGGGCCACTTTGTAAATTTAAAGATCATTGGGACACCTTACAACAGAGTTTTTTCATGTTATATTGGGAAGAAATTAAAATTCTTATTATCAATAAAATCATTGCACAGTTATACATTATTTTATGCCTCCCTGTTTTCTCAAGGAAAAGAAGAATCTCTTCTATTGGCATTTTATGACTTCTTTTTCTTTTCCTTTTTTCTTCTTTTCTTTTTTGAGATTTATTTATTTATTTTATGATGTGAGTACACTGTAGCTGTCTTCAGACATACCAGAAGAGGGGATCAGATCCCATTACAGATGGTTGTGAGTCACCAAGTGGTTGCTGGGAATTGAACTCAGGACCTCTGGTAGGAGCACTCAGTGCTCTTAACTCTTGAGCCATCTCTCCAGCCCTTGTGATTTCTTTAATTTCTGTCTCCATAGAAAATGGCGGGGATCAAATAATCCGCTTTATTTTTTTATAGAACCTGCTGTGGTGTGTTGTTTTCATTAAAGATATGAAAAATATATGAAAAAAGAGCCTGTTTTCTCACATGTGTATAAATCAGACAGATAGAACCATTACATCATGGAGGCCTCACAGCATTGGTGCAACCCCGGGAAATCCCACACTGAGAATCAGTGCCCTAGCAGCCAAGAGCCAGGAAGGTTCAGATTTGAAACACGGAGGATCTTTCTTTCCAGACAGAGAACAACTCACTGGGAGCCTCCACAGTCAGCCACACACAAAGCAAAATCAGCCATGTCTATGAAGGAGGCATCCCACAAGTTGTAGCGGCTAGTATGCTGAAAACTAATGATAAAAGGCATATACTTATTGTTAGGAATGTGTATGAGTTCCCAAGAAAATAATCCCACAATTCAAAATATTTTGACAAATCAAAAGTTTTGCCTTTGCAAAAGGATGCTCAGCTACTTAGATATCAGGACCAGTAGGCCACCCAGGAGGAAGTCAGCTAAGTTTTGAGCGTAAACTCAAAGGGTCCTGTGCATCATTCTGATTGGTCAGAACAGGGCCTCACATTCTTACATGATTGACTAATAAGAATGGCGACATTTCTAGGAAAAAATGAAGCCTGAGCATATATGTTGATTTTAGGTATTGCTGACTCAGGGGAGTTCCACCAAGAAGCATCTAAGTGTGGCCTTGTCTTAGCTACTTTGGTTTGTTAAAAACTTTCTAGGCAGGGCTGCATTTTCGGCACCTAGAAAGGGCTTGGGTTGCAGAGGAAGGTATATTGTTCAACTCAGAATAGGTAGCTATGATTCTGTCCTCATTTTTTAGATTAATAAACCAGACACTAAGAAGTCAACTTCGCAGGGTCACACAGCTAATAGTGGCAGAGTTGGGATTCAAGGCCAGGATATGAGTGTCCAGAGTCAATGTTCTTAGCCAGTGTACCATATTGCTTCCTAAAAGGAGAGTGGCTAAGGATTAAACTACAGGTTTCTGTTGGGGACACTGCATTCATTGCAAACTGGTTTTGAGGGTAAATTCTTTTCTAAAAGGACTCAGTTCCAAAATCCAAGTTATGCATGTGGGGTCAGTTAGAGGTTAAGAAGTACTGAATAGTTTCCATCTGGCTACAATCAAGGTGTCAGCAGAGTTCATGAGAAAATCTATTTCCTGCCCTTTGTAGCCTCGGGGGTCCACTAGAAGTCACTTGCTGGCAGCCTGCTCTTCTAGCTTCGAGGCCAACAGCATAACATCTCTTTTATTTTAACTGTTCGGCTTCCTTCTGCGATTCCAGTGTCGCTTTTGGTTGTACTGGGATAACTCAAGGGAATCCCAAATGATCAAAGTATCAAAGTCCCCTCTGCCATGTGACATTTAGTTTGCTTTCCATTGCTCTGATAAAACATTTGAAAACAAAACAAAACATCAAAACACTTAGTAAAGGGAAAAGTGTATTTGGCTCACATTTTCACGTCACAGCCCACCATCGAGGGAAATCAGAGCAGGACCTGAAGCAGAGACTCTGGAAGTATGCTGCTTACTGACTTGCTCTCTTGTGTCTGCTCAGCCTGCTTTCTTCATAACTCAGTATCAACTGCCTAGGGGAAACACTGCCCACAGTGGGCTGGGCCCTTCCACATTAATCACTAATCAAGAAAATGCCCCACAAGCCAATCAGATGGAGAAATGTTCTCAATTGAGGTTTCCTTTTTCCACATGACTCTACCTTGTGTCAAGTTGACAAAAACTAAGCAATGCAGTGACATAATCACAGGGCATGGATACCTTTAGGGCCACTCTCTGCATCCAATGGAACAGAGTGAGCAGAGAAGCTGGCTCTTTGGGGTTGGCAGAGCTTTGCTGGGCACAGGCTAGGTCTGGGTTAGGTCGTTGAGAGAAGAGCCTTGTCACGAAGTATGAGACTGATTCAGATAGTGCAGAGATATGAGTCCTTAGCATGGAACCGGGAAGGTTTACAGGCATTGTCTGCTGGTTTTAGGAATGTGTAAGAGTTCAGCTAACTAACATCTTTTTTTTTTTTTTTTTTTTTTTTTATTCTTTTTTTTTTTTTTTTCATTTTTTATTAGGTATTTAGCTCATTTACATTTCCAATGCTATACCAAAAGTCCCCCTTACCCACCCACCCCCACTCCCCTACCCACCCACTCCCCCCCTTTGGCCCTGGCGTTCCCCTGTACCGGGGCACACAAAGTCTGCGTGTCCAATGGGCCTCTCTTTCCAGTGATGGCCGACTAGGCCATCTTTTGATACATATGCAGCTAGAGTCAAGAGCTCAGGGGTACTGGTTAGTTCATAATGTTGTTCCACCTATAGGGTTGCAGATCCCTTTAGCTCCTTGGGTACTTTCTCTAGCTCCTCCATTGGGAGCCCTGTGATCCATCCATTAGCTGACTGTGAGCATCCACTTCTGTGTTTGCTAGGCCCCGGCATAGTCTCACAAGAGACAGCTACATCTGGGTCCTTTCGATAAAATCTTGCTAGTATATGCAATGGTGTCAGCGTTTGGATGCTGATTATGGGGTGGATCCCTGGATATGGCAGTCTCTACATGGTCCATCCTTTCATCTCAGCTCCAAACTTTGTTTCTGTAACTCCTTCCATGGGTGTTTTGTTCCCACTTCTAAGGAGGGGCATAGTGTCCACACTTCAGTCTTCATTTTTCTTGAGTTTCATGTGTTTAGGAAATTGTATCTTATATCGTGGGTATCCTAGGTTTTGGGCTAGTATCCACTTATCAGTGAGTACATATTGTGTGAGTTCCTTTGTGATTGTGTTACCTCACTCAGGATGATGCTCTCCAGGTCCATCCATTTGGCTAGGAATTTCATAAATTCATTCTTTTTAATAGCTGAGTAGTACTCCATTGTGTAGATGTACCACATTTTCTGTATCCATTCCTCTGTTGAGGGGCATCTGGGTTCTTTCCAGTTTCTGGCTATTATAAATAAGGCTGCTATGAACATAGTGGAGCATGTGTCCTTCTTACCAGTTGGGGCTTCTTCTGGATATATGCCCAGGAGAGGTATTGCTGGATCCTCCGGTAGTACTATGTCCAATTTTCTGAGGAATCGCCAGACTGATTTCCAGAGTGGTTGTACAAGCCTGCAATCCCACCAACAATGGAGGAGTGTTCCTCTTTCTCCACATCCTCGCCAGCATCTGCTGTCACCTGAATTTTTGATCTTAGCCATTCTCACTGGTGTGAGGTGGAATCTCAGGGTTGTTTTGATTTGCATTTCCCTGATGATTAAGGATGTTGAACATTTTTTCAGGTGCTTCTCTGCCATTCGGTATTCCTCAGGTGAGAATTCTTTGTTCAGTTCTGAGCCCCATTTTTTAAGGGGGTTATTTGATTTTCTGAGGTCCACCTTCTTGAGTTCTTTATATATGTTGGATATTAGTCCCCTATCTGATTTAGGATAGGTAAAGATCCTTTCCCAGTCTGTTGGTGGTCTTTTTGTCTTATAGACAGTGTCTTTTGCCTTGCAGAAACTTTGGAGTTTCATTAGGTCCCATTTGTCAATTCTCGATCTTACAGCACAAGCCATTGCTGTTCTGTTCAGGAATTTTTCCCCTGTGCCCATATCTTCAAGGCTTTTCCCCACTTTCTCCTCTATAAGTTTCAGTGTCTCTGGTTTTATGTGAAGTTCCTTGATCCACTTAGATTTGACCTTAGTACAAGGAGATAAGTATGGATCGATTCGCATTCTTCTACATGATAACAACCAGTTGTGCCAGCACCAATTGTTGAAAATGCTGTCTTTCTTCCACTGGATGGTTTTGGCTCCCTTGTCGAAGATCAAGTGACCATAGGTGTGTGGGTTCATTTCTGGGTCTTCAATTCTATTCCATTGGTCCACTTGTCTGTCTCTATACCAGTACCATGCAGTTTTTATCACAATTGCTCTGTAGTAAAGCTTTAGGTCAGGCATGGTGATTCCACCAGAGGTTCTTTTATCCTTGAGAAGAGTTTTTGCTATCCTCGGTTTTTTGTTATTCCAGATGAATTTGCAAATTGCTCCTTCTAATTCGTTGAAGAATTGAGTTGGAATTTTAATGGGGATTGCATTGAATCTGTAGATTGCTTTCGGCAAGATAGCCATTTTTACAATGTTGGTCCTGCCAATCCATGAGCATGGGAGATCTTTCCATCTTCTGAGATCTTCTTTAATTTCTTTCTTCAGGGACTTAAAGTTTTTATCATACAGATCTTTCACTTCCTTCGTTAGAGTCACGCCGAGATATTTTATATTATTTGTGGCTATTGAGAAGGGTGTTGTTTCCCTAATTTCTTTCTCAGCCTGTTTATTCTTTGTGTAGAGAAAGGCCATTGACTTGTTTGAGTTAATTTTATATCCAGCTACTTCACCGAAGCTGTTTATCAGGTTTAGGAGTTCTCTGTTGGAATTTTTAGGGTCACTTATATATACTATCATATCATCTGCAAAAAGTGATATTTTGACTTCCTCTTTTCCAATTTGTATCCCCTTGATCTCCTTTTGTTGTCGAATTGCTCTGGCTAATACTTCAAGTACTATGTTGAAAAGGTAGGGAGAAAGTGGGCAGCCTTGTCTAGTCCCTGATTTTAGTGGGATTGCTTCCAGCTTCTCTCCATTTACTTTGATGTTGGCTACTGGTTTGCTGTAGATTGCTTTTATCATGTTTAGGTATTGGCCTTGAATTCCTGATCTTTCCAGAACTTTTATCATGAATGGGTGTTGGATCTTGTCAAATGCTTTTTCTGCATCTAACGAGATGATCATGTGGTTTTTGTCTTTGAGTTTGTTTATATAATGGATTACATTGATGGATTTTCGTATATTAAACCATCCCTGCATCCCTGGAATAAAACCTACTTGGTCAGGATGGATGATTGCTTTAATGTGTTCTTGGATTCGGTTAGCGAGAATTTTATTAAGGATTTTTGCATCGATGTTCATAAGAGAAATTGGTCTGAAGTTCTCTATCTTTGTTGGATCTTTCTGTGGTTTAGGTATCAGAGTAATAGTGGCTTCATAAAATGAGTTGGGTAGAATACCTTCTACTTCTATCTTGTGAAAAAGTTTGTGCAGAACTGGAGTTAGATCTTCTTTGAAGGTCTGATAGAACTCTGCACTAAACCCGTCTGGTCCTGGGCTTTTTTTGGCTGGGAGACTATTAATAACTGCTTCTATTTCTTTAGGGGATATGGGACTGTTTAGAAGGTCAACTTGATCCTGATTCAACTTTGGTACCTGGTATCTGTCCAGAAATTTGTCCATTTCGTCCAGGTTTTCCAGTTTTGTTGAGTATAGCCTTTTGTAGAAGGATCTGATGGTGTTTTGGATTTCTTCAGGATCTGTTGTTATGTCTCCCTTTTCATTTCTGATTTTGTTAATTAGGATTTTGTCCCTGTGCCCTTTAGTGAGTCTAGCTAAGGGTTTATCTATCTTGTTGATTTTCTCAAAGAACCAACTCCTCGTTTGGTTAATTCTTTGAATAGTTCTTCTTGTTTCCACTTGGTTGATTTCACCCCTGAGTTTGATTATTTCCTGCCGTCTACTCCTCTTGGGTGAATTTGCTTCCTTTTTTTCTAGAGCTTTTAGATGTGTTGTCAAGCTGCTAGTATGTGCTCTCTCCCGTTTTTTCTTGAAGGCACTCATAGCTATGAGTTTCCCTCTTAGAAATGCTTTCATTGTGTCCCAAAGGTTTGGGTACGTTGTGGCTTCATTTTCATTAAACTCTAAAAAGTCTTTAATTTCTTTCTTTATTCCTTCCTTGACCAAGGTATCATTGAGAAGAGTGTTGTTCAGTTTCCATGTGAATGTTGGCTTTCTGTTATTTATTTTGTTATTGAAGATCAGCCTTAGTGCATGGTGATCTGATAGGATACATGGGACAATTTCAATATTTTTGAATCTGTTGAGGCCTGATTTGTGACCTATTATGTGGTCAATTTTGGAGAAGGTACCATGAGGTGCTGAGAAGAAGGTATATCCTTTTGTTTTAGGGTAAAATGTTCTGTAGATATCTGTCAGAACCATTTGTTTCATCACTTCTGTTAGTTTTAGTGTGTCCCTGTTTAGTTTCTGTTTCCATGATCTGTCCATTGGTGAAAGTGGTGTGTTGAAGTCTCCCACTATTATTGTGTGAGGCGCAATGTGTGCTTTGAGCTTTACTAAAGTTTCTTTAGTGAATGTGGCTGCTCTTGTATTTGGAGCATAGATATTCAGAATTGAGAGTTCCTCTTGGAGGATTTTACCTTTGATGAGAATGAAGTGTCCCTCCTTGTCTTTTTTGATGACTTTGGGTTGGAAGTCAATCTTATCAGATATTAGGATGGCTACTCCTGCTTGTTTCTTCATACCATTTGCTTGGAAAATTGTTTTCCAGCCTTTCATTCTGAGGTAGTGTCTATCTTTTTCTCTGAGATGAGTTTCCTGTAAGCAGCAAAATGTTGGGTCTTGTTTGTGTAGCCAGTTTGTTAGTCTATGTCTTTTTATTGGCGAGTTGAGACCATTGATGTTAAGAGATATTAAGGAAAAGTAATTGTTGCTTCCTGTTATTTTAGTTGTTAAAGGTGGCATTCTGTTCTTGTGGCTGTCTTCTTTTAGGTTTGTTGAGGGATTACCTTCTTGTTTTTTCTAGGGCGTTGTTCCCGTTCTTGTATTGGTTTTTTTCTGTTATTATCCTTTGAAGGGCTGGATTCGTGGAGAGATAATGCGTGAATTTGGTTTTGTCGTGGAATACTTTGGTTTCTCCCTCTATGATAATTGAGAGTTTGGCTGGGTATAGTAGCCTGGGCTGCAGTTTGTGTTCTCTTAGTGTCTGTATAACATCTGTCCAGGCTCTTCTGGCTTTCATAGTCTCTGGTGAAAAATCTGGTGTAATTCTGATAGGCTTGCCTTTATATGTTACTTGACCTTTTTCCCTTACTGCTTTTAGTATTCTATCTTTATTTAGTGCATTTGATGTTCTGATTATTATGTGTCGGGAGGAATTTCTTTTCTGGTCCAGTCTATTTGGAGTTCTGTAGGCTTCTTGTATGTTCATATGCATCTCATTCTTTAGATTTGGGAAGTTTTCTTCAATAATTTTGTTGAAGATGTTTGCTGGACCTTTGAGTTGAAAATCTTCATTCTCATCCACTCCTATTATCCGTACGTTTGGTCTTCTTATTGTGTCCTGGATTTCCTGGATATTTTGAGTTAGGATCTTTTTGCATTTTCCATTTTCTTTGATTGTTGTGCCGATGTTCTCTATGGAATCTTCTGCACCTGAGATTCTCTCTTCCATCTCTTGTATTCTGTTGCTGATGCTCAAATCTATGGTTCCAGATTTCTTTCCTAGGGTTTCTATCTCTAGTGTTGCCTCGCTTTGAGATTTCTTTATTGTGTCTACTTCCCTTTTTAGGTCTAGTATGGTTTTGTTCATTTCCATCACCTGTTTGTATGTTTTTTCCTCTTTTTCTGTAAGGACTTCTACCTGTTTGATTGTGTTTTCCTGTTTTTCTTTAAGGACTTGTAACTCTTTAGCAGTGTTCTCCTGTATTTCTTTAAGTGATTTATTAAAGTCCTTCTTGATGTCCTCTACCATCATCATGAGATATGCTTTTAAATCTAGGTCTAGGTTCTCAGGTGTGTTGGGGTTCCCTGGACTGGGCAAAGTGGGTGTGCTGGGTTCTGGTGATGGTGAGTGGTCTTGGTTCCTGTTAGTAAGATTCCTCCGTTTACCTTTCGCCATCTGGTAATCTCTGGAGTTAGTAGTTATAGTTGACTCTGTTTAGAGATTGTTCTTCTGGTGATTCTGTTACCGTCTATCAGCAGACCTGGGAGACAGATTCTCTCCTCTGAGTTTCAGTGCTCAGAGCACTCTCTGCTGGCAAGCTCTCTTACAGGGAAGGTGCGCAGATATCTTGTATTTGGACCTCCTCCTGGCCGAAGAAGAAGGCCCAAAACAGGACCTTTCTCAGACACTGTGTTGCTTTGGCAGTTCCCAGGTGGTACAGACTCTCACCTAAGCAGACTAAATTCCTAAGTTCCTTGGAGTCCCGGGACCAAGATCGCTAACTAACATCTTGATTCGCATCCTGCTGTTGGTTGTTCCACTTTTCAAACTGACCAGATACCATAGAACCCACATGTACCTCATGGTCAACCTCATACCAGTCAACTAGTTTTCTTTTTGGCAGTATGTCTTTCTTGACACCTGAGTTCATGATGTATATGTTCACATGTTCGTTGGCCAAAAATTTTGTTGGGTTCACCCTTCCTTCCTCTCAGCATTATGTACATTCCACACCCTTACTGTATATCTATCATGTACCTTACAATATGTACATTCTGCATCTCTTACTATAAATACATACCTTATCTCCTACTACATATACATTCCTTATCTCTTACTACATATAGATTCCTTATCCCTTACTATAGACACATTCCACATCTTACTATATACACATTCCATATCCTTACTATATACACATTCCACATCCTTACTACATACACATTCCACATCGTTAGTATATATACATTCTACATCCTTACTATATACACATTCCATAACCTTACTATATGTACATTCTACATCGTTACTACATATACATCCCATATCCTTACTATATATACATTCCGCATCCCTTTCTATCTTGTAATGACTTAACACTGAAGCATTTGTCACCCCAGAGTTTCCCTGACCCTTCAGCATCAGTTGCCCACAGTGGTACTCAGATTGATGCTAGATGGCTAGGTGATTCCTTTTCTCCCCTACCCTCCTTGTTCTCCCTGTATATTGGAATACCTCCCAGACTAATTTCTTTCATTGACCCTTTGTCATAGAGGAACTTAGGTAAACCAGACTTCCACCAAATCCTCAATTCAGTCTCTTTACGGGTAAAAATAAATCAAGGAGAGAGTGTTTACTAGACAAATTGGCAACAATATGTATAAGGAGAAAAGGGAAAAGGATGTTATAATACATGATGAAAATGTTTTTTTAGGACTATTAAAAGTTGTAAATATGAGCCAACAGTCAGGGTAAGCATGACATAGAAAGTAGATCTGTCAGTCACTATAGAGTGATTCTACTGAGAGGACTGGGATACATTCTGATTTCCTAATCAGCCCAATCTTGTAGTTTGTATACTGGAAAGAGGTTGGCTGAAGTCTGGCTTTACATTTTTAGCTTGCCTGTCACTATCATGAACCAACACTATGTGAGCCAGGACAGTTTTCTACAAAGCCAATCACCTGGAAACTCTCAGGGAAGATCCAAATGAGTGCTCTCCTTGTTGTCTGAAAGACTCCCTCTCCCACAGATTCCAGGTGATGCTGAACCACTGGGTACATGGTAGTTCCTGATCTACCAAACAAACAGATAAAGGCTTGCTCCTGATACATATGCCTTATCTGGTGGATTGATCAAGTCATCTGTTATCAAGCAATGTCTTGCTGGAAACTTTCAGACTTCTCCTCATGATGCAAAGTGTGGTGCCATCAGAGGAAATAAGTAACCCTGGTGTGTAATAGCATGGACAAAATGCTTCAACTGCAGAACAACATTGCAGATATCAGAACTATCTGTGGTTTTGGCTCACTTTGATTATGAGAAAGTACTTTTTTGGTTGTCTTATATCCAGTAATGGACTCATCTCCAACCTTCCTGGCCGGCACATTAACTACATGAGTAGCAGAGAAGGTCAACAGGTCCAAAGGATCACCATGAAACCAGTGCCATTTCACTAAATTCTTCAGAAGAGTGACATGTCAGGATTAGTTGCGTTGGGGACCCTTGACTGACTGGCTTGAGAGCAGAACTGGCAATTCACAGCTGCCTCCCTCCAACAGATTTTCTGAACAAGGGAAGTCAGGAGCTAGGACTTTGCCTACCCATCCTCAGCTTTCCATTTCCTGGATGGGTCCTTCTTTTGATCCCTGGCCTGCATGAAAGGCCTGGAGTCTTAATTATTTAACTGTAAGTTGCTGTGGTTAGTTCTATCGTGCTATCCCCAAACACAGACATCTTTCTGATGGTAGTTCAGGAATTCTCTGACAGCAATGGTCAAAGAAATGCATGAGTTTTATGTTCACACAAGGTTTGCATAAATAAAAACGTATTAGTAAAAATATCCCAGTATCTTAAATATTAAAAGGAAAATGACTAGTTGGCTAAATAATTTTATATATATATATATATATATATATATATATATATCAAATTGTTTGAGAAAATTGAGCAGTCTGTTGGACATGTGTTAGGTCCAGGGTCCAGATCTTAATTGTTGGTTTTGTTTATTTGTTTGTTTGGTATGAGTGTGTGTGTGTGTGTGTGTGTGTGTGTGTGTAATGGGGACCAAACCTGTGTGTGCTAGGATGTCCTCACACATGGAGAGAAACCTGCCCCAAATACTCTTTCTTATTTCTATTATTTTTGCTTTTAGGAAAACTAACAGAATATATATGAATTGGAGAAAAACTGGGGCTATTTTGTGTGTGTGACTTCTGCTTAAGAAGTGCAGTGGAGAGAAGCTTGGGGAGTTTTAGAGGGTGGTGCATCTGTGCTGGGTGTCCAATGACTCTGCTGAGGCTCCTCACTCTGAAAAATGCAGACTTAATGGGACTTGACATGGACCCACAGGGATTTTTAAAGAATATGAGTGGCATGATCAATATGGTGAATGGCATCTCTCCAAAGGGGGCTTCTTATCATGATTTCTTTGTCATTCACACATACTACAGGACAGAATAGGTTGAATCTTATGAAATCAGGTCTGGCTGTTTTAATATATAAAAACACATACTTTAGTTTTATGTAATTCTACTTAGTAAATTCTAAGTTAAGCAACTAGAGTCAGCTAGAAACTTCTGGGCTGACTCATGTCATTTGGATTATCAGCTGGCATCAGGGGAGGGCTCTCCAGTGTGAACACCCTCCCTTTCCTGCCCCAGCTTGGTAGAGTCAGCTTCAAGAGAACTTCAGAGGACTCCTGCTAAGTTAGTTCCAGTTTCCAAGTCATCAAGGGGACTCGAGGCCAGCTGGTGCTTCCTGTCTGTAACTTCCTAGGTGGGCAGCTGGCCTGTCAAAGGATGGTTGGTGCCCTGTGGGATCCTCCAGAGTGTCACCAGCCATCCCAGCATCAGAAGCAGATGGCCTTTCATGTCATCTTATAGATGTGTGAGGAAGGAAGGAAAAATTGGCTAGAACGAGGGAAGAGTGAAGAAGAAAAGGCATGGGGGTAGACATGGAAATCAGGCTTGGAAATGAAGATACTTTTCAGCGGGATGCCTGCATGAAACTCTTGTGTAAGGAAATGACGGGAGCTAAACTCCACACATCCCAAACAGAAAATAATGTATTCAAAGACTTATTTTTCTGGACCTGAATCTCCCTCTCCCTCTGTCTCTCTCCATCTCCCTCTGTCCCTCTGTCCCTCTGTCCCTCTGTCCCTCTATCCCTCTGTCCCTCTGTCCCTCTGTCCCTCTGTCCCTCTGTCCCTCTCCCTCTCCCTCTCCCTCTCCCTCTCCCTCTCCCTCCCCCCCTCCCTCCCCTCCCTCCCTCCCTCCCTTTTCTTTTAAATAAGTTTCCCACTATAGGCCAGACTGGCCTTACTCATGGCACTCAGCCGGCTTCTGTCCTGACAGGTAGACTCACAGGCTTAAGTCACCACACTTAATTCTGACTTTCCTCTGTTCTCTCCTGCAGATACCAGTATTTCAGTCACGGCCTGGTACAGCCACAATACTTGCTTGTTGAAGATAATGGTCCTTGAGAAGGAGTTGAGAGGGCTGAGCTCTGGATCTCCCATGGCATTATGGCCATGGTGCTTCTAGAATCTGGGTCTTTTTGTTTTGCTACAGCTTCTTTCTTAATTTGGAGACTCGAGCCTTTGGATGAAAATCTTTTCTATTCTGGCTACATTTTACCTCAGAGTGACCCCCAAGATCTCCATGTTTCCAAACACTTCTATTAGATCACTTGCTTACAATCCAGGCAACTTACCCCTGTCAGTGAAGACGTCTCATTGTTGATGGAAAAAAAAAAAAGACAAACAACCCCCCCCACACACACAAAATTAGTATGTCTGCTAATAAAGGCATTTCCTTTTTTATATTTTATTTTATCTTGTTTTATTTTATTTTTCTGAGAGTATCTGGTAGACATGGACTGATTCAATATTTTAATGTAATAGCCTGAGAATTAGATTTCAGAAAAAAATGAAGGAGATTGATGGAAACACTGTGCCTGCCAAGGTACTAAGCCGTCTGTGGGAGAGTACTGTTACCTTTCCTCACTTGAGGAGAGATTCATTTCTACTTTCTCTCAGTGCAGCAGAGGGAAGGCTGAGGTTTTGCTTGAGAAAGCACTCTTATTATCAGCCCCTATTTTTAGAACTTTTAGATGGCTGGCTTATTGATGTGAGTTTATAATTTAGGTTCCATCCTTCAGAAATGAAACTTCCCTTTGCAATTTCTTATGTGTTTTTAGCACAGAAGAACCTTGGCCCTGCACTTTAGACTAGAACTTTGGCCCTGGACTTCCCAGCATCAGTACTGTAATGGTATACTCTAGTTATATTTAGATTTCTGTATGTGGAGTTTAATCACAACAGCAGACTAGACGATGCTGGATCAAAGGCTTTTTTTCCCCCAAGACAGGCCTCCATCACAGAAGTTGTAGTCAATGGCCGATGCCTTTTCCTTTCTTTCAGGTTTGCCACTGATCACAGTCACAGTGGAGAACCAACACTTTTCCCAAAATTAATCAAGTGCAGATTCACCCATCATCCAGGGGCTTGGGACTGCAAACGTCAGTGGGCTCAGTCTTAAATCTTTTCCCCACCCAGGCAGCTCGTCCTGCTTCCTTTCTCTACCAACTCACATGTGCAAGAATCCTCACCATGGGTTCATAGGGAGCATAAACTAAGTCACTACTGTTTATTTTGTTGATAAATCTTAAATATTATCTTAAAATAATTTATATTCACTGGTGAAATAAGAAAATAAAAATAGGATACAAGGATTGCAAGGGTGAATAAATGATTCTAGACTTCAGAAGTTTTCATTGTTGGCGTAACCAGATATTTATTTATTTGGAAATGTTCTGTGGCTCTCATATTCTTGGCCCTCCACAGACTCTGTCTCTGTTTGTGCCATGCTTCTTCACGACATTAGTGTTTTTTTCAGGCATTGTGCAAGCAGAGGCTTGGCATGGGCTTGTCTCCGGGCCTGTGCTTGCCAAGCTCTCTATCCTTTAGTTCCTGATGCTCTATCATTGTGAGCTTGATTCCTGGGGACACGGCCTCTCAAGGACTAGCTGATTCCCCCTGAGATGAAGTGCTTCCCATAAGTGTGTCTTTGATATACAAACCAACTGGACCAAAGCCCATACCCCAGTGTTCTCCTTTATAACACTCCTAACTCCAAGCCAATGCTGTCCTGAACTGTAAGTGCCATGTACCAGCCTTATCATTAGCTAAACTCTCTAACCATAAGCTTACTCTGTGCCTACTCTGTCTCAATCCATTGCCAGGAAATTCCAGTAAGGGTTCCAGGTCATTGTAATGGTTTACCTTTGCTATAAACATGACTGGACTTAGAAGCCCACTAGGAGACATATCTATAGGCATGTGTATGAGGGTTAACTGAAGAGAGATTTAGCCAGAATATGACTGTCACCATCCTATGACCTGAGAGACCAGACTTAATAAAAGAGGGAAAGAGAAAGTCAGAGAGTGTTAGCATTCTACAACTGTTGCTTCCTGATTCACTGAGACCTGAGCATTCCAGCAGAATGTGCCAGCTCTATTACGTCTCCCACTTACAGGACCTTCAAATGGGAGTCAAAGTAAATCCTTTCTATAGAAAGTTGATTCCACCAAGAATTTTGTCATGACAAAGAAAAGAATAACTGATATAGCTATGCTCTCTACTGTTCCTGCTGCTTTCAGATTGTCTGCTGCTGCTTCATGTGGTTCTGTATCCACACAACTTCAAAGGTTTCCTGTTCATCAGCCTCTTTGCTCATGGTCATTTCCTGCCTGAGTGTCTTAGGCTATCAGAGCCAACTCTCAAGAGAGTTTTAGAACAGGATTCTTATCACACATCCTCCACAAAGCCAGCTCCCACACATAAAGCAGTTTAGGTGACACTACTGCCTGAAGAGTTGAGAAGCTATCAAAGTGTTCTGAATGTCACTGCACAGGTAAGCTCAGCTCTAGCCCATGGGATAGAGCTGCAACACAGATCCTGCCTTCCCATGGAATGCAGACCAAAATATCACTGTTTTCTTAAAACCCTTGAGTTTTGAAGTGGTTTTCCATGTAGCAGCAGGTCCCTGAAACAATGTCATACAGAGGAATTGCCTTTTGGTTAATCAGAGTACATCTCTCCATCCCATCAATCTAGGAAAGGAAAGGAGCTAAATTCAGTAATTCAACTCTGTTAATTGTAGCGTCTGCTAAGGGGCCAAGTCCCACACAGTTAAATGTTTGTTTATGACAAGCATTCAGAAACCTCTTACTCTACATAGTAAGACCAAGAAGACAAATTTAGGACTCACACAGGCAGTTACCTATGGTTGTAAAGATAAGTATTCACAAAACAGTTGGATACTATCAGTTTAGCAAAGTAGTGATACTAAGTGATGTGGATCCATAACTTCTCTAGGCACAGATTCTTGGTTAGATTTGCCACACTAGGCATCAGTTCCTTGCTACTGGTCAGGTCTTAAGTCTAATTATACAGCTGTTGGTGGCTTCTAGGACAGTAGTGCCACTATTACACTGATAGGACCACTGTGAGCAAGTAATAGTTGCTGAAGAAGGCAAAGTCAGTTTTTCTTTTAAAAAAATTTATTAGATATTTTCTTTATATACATTTCAAGTGCTACCCCTAAAGTTCACTATAACCTCCCCCCACCCTGCTCCCCTACCCACCCACTCCCACTTCTTGTCCCTGGCATTTCCCTGTACTGGAGCATATAAAGATTGCAAGATCAAGGGGCCTCTCGTCCCAATGATGGTCGACTAGGCCATCTTCTGCTACATATGCAGCTAGAAACACAAGCTCTGGAGATACTAGTTAGTTCCTATTGTTGTTCCACCTATAGGGTTGCAGACCCCTTCAGCTCCTTGGGTACATTCTCTAGCTCCTCCATTGGGGGCCCTGTGTTCCATCCAATAGCTGACTGTGAGCATCCATGTATGTGTTTGCCAGGCACTGGCATAGCCTCACTAGAGACAGCTATATCAGGGTCCTTTCAGGAAAATCTTGCTGGCATATGCAATAGTGTCTGCGTTTGGTGGCTGATTATGAGAAGGATTCCCAGGTGGGGCAGTCTCTGGATGGTCTATCCATTTGTCTTAGCTCCAGATTTTGTCTCTGTAGCCCCTTCCATAGGTATTTTGTTCCCTATTCTAAGGAGGAATGAAGTATCTACACGGTAGTCTTCCTTCTTCTTGAGTTTCATGTGTTTTGCAATTTGTTTCTTGGGTATTCTAAGTTTCTGGGCTAATATCCACTTATCAGTGAGTGCATATCAAGTGACTCCTTTCGAGATTGGGTTACCTCACTCAGGACGCTATCCTCCAGATCCATCCATTTTCCCCAAGAATTTCATAAATTCATTGTTTTTTATAGCTGAGTAGTAGTCCATTGTGTAAATGTACCACATTTTCTGCATCCATTCCTCTGTTGAGGGACATCTGGGTTCTTCTCAGCTTCTGGCTATTATAAATAAGGCTGCTATGAACATAGTGGACCATGTGTCCTTATTACCAGTTGGAACATCTTCTGGATATATGCCCAGGAGAGGTATTGCTGGATCTTCCGGTAGTACTATGTACAATTTTCTGAGTAACTGCCAGACTGACTTCCAGAGTGGTTGTACAAGCTTGCAATCTCATCAGCAATGGAGGAGTGTTCCTCTTTCTCCACATCCTTGCCAGCATCTGCTGTCACCTGAATTTTTGATCCTAGCCATTCTGACACAAAGTCAGTTTTCATATTTTTTACATGTACATTTTTATTGGATATTTTATTTATTTACATTTTAAATGTTATCCCCTTTCCTCGCTTCCTCTCTGGAAGCCTCCATCCCATCCCCACTCCCAGCTTCTGTGAGGGTTCTCCCCCACTCCCCCACCCTCCTACCCACTTCTGCTTCCTCACCCCCTAGCATTCCCCTACATTGGAGCATCGAGCCTTCCCAATACCAAGGGCCTCTCCTCCTATTGATGCCCAAGAAAGCCATCCTCTGCTACATGTGAGACTGGAGTCATGGGTCACTTCATGTCTACACTTTGGTTGGTGTTTTAGTCCTTGGGATCTTTGGGGGTTCTGGTTGGTTGATATTGTTCTTCTTCCTATGGGATTGCAAACACCTTAAGCTCCTTCAGTCCTTTCTCAAACTCCTCCACTGGGGACCCTGTGCTCAGTCACATGGTTGAGCTTATTCTATGATCCTGTGGTCCTTGGAGTGTCAGAGAACCTGGGAGTCAGGCTTTCTCTGGATGTTGTAGGAGTGGGTGCAGAGCCAGCATCCCAGGTCTGCTCCTGGTGCAGGTTCAAACCAGAAGGGCAGTTTTCATGATTAGTGTCCTTGATAGTTTGCCTGAGTTCAAGTGATCAGCCCTAAGCACATATGGGGAGCAGTAACTGGATACAGTGGGTCTTATATAGATAACAATATTTATGAAGGACAACAACATGAATTTGTGAGGATGGTATTGAGAGACAGGGATGGATATATAAAAATACACTGAAAACCAAAATACTTCAGATTCTACAGTCTAACCTTCTTCAATCTAGGAAGGAAAGGAAACACAGTTTTTAAGATGAAAATTGTTATGCTGTTGCTACAAGAATGCTGAGCTTGGCTCTGCTGTCCTACTTCACTGACACTTTTCATTATTCTCTACTTCTTCTCCACTTGATCTTAGTCAAAAGGCCAAGAAGTGATCTACTTCCTCCCAATTGTCTTTTTTTTCCCAGAAACATTGATTGTTTTGTTCTTGTTTTTGGTTAAAATAAACAATTATATTGAAAGACAAAAGTCAGAAGTACACTCATTACCAGAAATTTGGTATGAGTTAAACAAAATGATTCAGATAAATGCATGGACCCGTCATGTCATTAACTTCCAATAGAAGGTAAAGTGTTAGAATATGTAGAGTTTGAATATGTCACAAACATCAAGAGTCCATGCTTTCAGACCATGGAAAACCTTTCCCAGGACTCTGCTTTAGTCTACATATGGAACAGTATTAAGGTCTGTGTATCATTTTCTAAAGCTTGGGAGTATCAGACATAGAAAAATTCTGAAAAAGAAAGACTTGATGTGGTATTAGAAATATGATTGACACCTGCTGATAACCTGCTGCACTGGGCTGCTTGATCACCTTTTGGTGTCTGAGCCTTTGATTACAGTTTGAGGAGGGCTTTCTCATTGGATGTGAAGTATGTGGTGACCTAGCACTTATTTTGTTTCTAAGATGCAGTGGCAGTAGGGACCAGCAAGAGTCTATCTTGAGAGAAAATGCTGAACAGTTTTCTTCTTTCTATCTGTCCCTTGATCCATCTCCCTTTCTAACTTCATGGTGGCTTTTTTCAGCTTTGCGTCTGCAGAATGAACAAGCCCTCGATGGTGACCAGCAGTCACCTTCCATGCTATGTGAACAAGGGCCAATTGCATATTTGAACATTCCTCACCTGGAACATTTGCTTTAGATTTTAACCCTACAGCTTGAAGTGGTTGTTGTGACTACTTTGCAAAAGTGAATTTAATTCAGATTGCCCATCAAATGAACATTGAAGTTCTAAAAGAAACTATGGTTTACATAAGGTATCATGAAGGCAGGCGTTCTTCTCTGGGGCTGACTCTTTTGTACCTCTCAGGAGGCAGAACTCAGCAGTAGAACCAATGCTGAACTTGTTTTCTGGTGGCATCATGGAACAGCCCTTATTACAAGGCACCCATTTAACCTGTGTATACTAAATAATCAAGACCTTTAATTAGAAATTGATAATTTTACAATTCTCAGATGAGTTTATTTAAATCTCACTTTTTTCTTTAATTAAAATTTCTTGTAATGCATTTGTTACAGCTAGATGTCTGTCTTTCAGTATAATGTAGTATGTTTTTATTTATCTTCTCAAACTTTTCTTGTTTCTGCTTGTTAAATATTTAAAAATTTTTATTCATTTATTTTATTATATGAGTACACTGTATCTCTCTTTAGATACCAGAAGAGAGCATTGAATTCCATTACAAATGGTTGGTGCTAGGAATTGAACTCATAATCTTTGACAGAGTAGTCGGTGAGCCATCTCTCCAGACCCCTTGTTTCTGCATGTTAACAAGTTTATTTTTGGAGAAGAGATGGTATTCTTCAGTTTCATTACTTCGTTCTTTTCTTCATAGTCCTTAAATGTGAGTTCTGGGCATTGTCAAGCAACTTTTTGAAAAGCTCTTCTCATCCAAGTAGGAGTTCCTCCCAGGACTCAGCTTTAGATTTCTCTTCCCCATATTTTGTGTGATTATCTCTTATCAGGGAGCCTCAGATCTTGGTTTTACAGGGTCACTTGAGTAGTAGGTGCTTTGGACCACACTCCCTGGATTCTACTTTGTAAAAGCAATTATTTCTTGTAGCATTTCTAAGGCTGTCAAGCAGCTTTCCAATTTTTGACTCTGAAAATTACAGTTGGTACCTGAAGAAAGCATAAAACAGAGTTTGAAAGACAGTAGTTTTAGTAATCAAAAAGGCTAGAAGACTAAAGGTTAGATTAAACTATATTAGATTAGGTTAGACTTAATTAGGTGCAGATTAAGAAAAGAAACATGGGATTTTCTTTGTAACTTCAATCAGCTATTACACATGGCCATCAGCACTGGCCCTCTTTCCAGTTGAGAGTGTTGCCTGTTAGCTCTGTGACAGGACATTGCCTTCCTCAGTAGATACTTGTTAATTCACCCAGCTCCACATTTTCAAGTGTGTCTCCCCTGCCACTAAGGTTTGCAGAATGATCTCTTAAGAAGAAGGGTCACAATGGGTGCTAAAATGAACAAATTATCCCATTAGCCACTAGCTTGTAATGGCTTTTCCTACTACTAGTTTTTAGTTGTGATGAGGTGTCCATTCCATGTTTATTAAGCACAGTCCACCTATTAACCTACCACCCAAAAGGCTGGGAGATTGGGGAATATTATTATTTACAGTTTACATGTAGGGAAACTGAGGCTTATCAAAATGAATAAGTTACTGGCCCAAAGGGCAACACTCAGTAGATGCAGAACTTAAGTTTAGATTAGACTAACTTACACAGTATCTGCTCCGTTGTTAAGCTACTATGGTCATCACCACGCTAAGAATTTGGCCTCACCAAACTTAATAGTTGGTGGAGAGTGTCTCTATCCCTGCTTGGTAAATGGGAAGCCTGAGGCTGATGTATTCTGGTGTTGGTTTTCTTCTGGGCTGCAGTCTGGGGACTTCTAGCTATACTCCCCCCATGGCAGAAAGAGAGCAGAGTGGGGCACAGATTGTCACAGAATTCCCATCTCCATGACCTCCCTGCTTCTCAATAGTTCAATCTCCAGATACCACTGCACTGGCAGGTAGATACCAGCGTGTGAGATCTGATAGGGGAAGATTCTGCTGCAGCAGGGTGGCTTCTTCTTCAAAGCCAGTGGGACCTCTGACTTCAGTCTGCTCTGTGTAATATCATCATTTCTTCTGACTGAAAGCAAGTCATAGGTTGGAAGGGGCCCACACAAAGGCAAAACTCATTAGGTGTCATATTAAATTAATTTTGCTTCCTTTGGGAATCCAGTTTAGAGTGGATGTATGTAGCAGGTTACAGAAATTAACCTTTCTCTTGGATCTTAAGCTTGGTATTTAACACTAGAATTGCCCAAGGATCGTTAACCAAGTGGCTTTATTCCCACAGAGTCTGATTTCTTGAGTCAAGATATGACCTGGCCATCACACCTTACAAAATGTCTTCCTGATATAGACAGGGAAGCTGGACCACTCTTGGGAAGGTTTATAATTACAGCTACTTAAGAGGTTTGAAGCAACCTGGGAGAGTTATTGGTTGAGTTCAAGGCAAGCCTGGGCAACTTAGTGAACTGCCCCCTTTCAAAACAAAAAGTGAAAAATAGTTGGAAATGTGGCTAAGCAATGGAGTACTTGTTTATGAGGCCCTTGTTTTAATCCCTAATATTGAAGACAGAAACTAGGGCTGGAGAGATGCCTAGGCAGTTAAGAGCACTGGTTGCTCTTCCAAAGGTTCTGAGTTCAATTTCTAGCAACAACATGCTGGCTCACAAACATTTATAATAGAATCTGATGCACCTTCTGCAGGTGTGCATGCAGGTAGAGTACTCATATACGTAAAATAAATTAATAAAATAAATCTTTAAAAATAGAAATCAGAAACTAAATATCAATCACAGATGAATCTAGCCAGGCCGGGGAACACTGACCTATTGCAACTGCTTTATTTTACAGACATGAGAAGACTCAAGTCCCTGGTAAACTATTTATTTTTGATATCCACATCCAGAGGACACCACGTTGGTTTCTTAAATATGACATGCATTCCAAAAACTTAGAACAAAATATATTCCCCGCTGCCCAGCAGTCACTATCCTAGAACTCACTCTATAGATCAGGTTGGCCTTAAACTCAGAGATCCTTCTGTCTCTCCCTCCCATGTGCTGAGACTAAAGGCATGCACACCTGCAGACACACTAGCCATTACCTGGCAAGAAAAAGATATTTGTAGAATTTGCCATGAGATCCCTCAAGAATAACAAATCTCTTAATTGTAGGCAGATTTAGCGAAAGCCAACGCAAGTCCTTCTGTAGTGTAGACAGCTTAGTATTGACGTGATTCTCAAACTCTTTGCTGTCCCCAGGTTCCAGAGAGGGAAGTGTAAAACACATTTGTAAAGTAGATAGCAAAATAATCTCTGCCATTTGGAAGAAACAACTTCATCCCTGTGATTTAAGCTGTATAGAATTTTATGCTTTTGTTAGAGGATATATTGTATGACATGGTTGGAACTGTGTCATAAGTGACAGGGCTGTGCCATTTAGAAAGGTGGGCAGATGTGTGTTTGCAGTGAAATATCCTAAATCTGCAAGTGATGCCCACTGAGGACTAATGGATTCTGAACTCTGAACTGATGATTGGTGTGTAAGAACTTTCTCTGCTTTTGCCCATGTCCCCTTATTCTCCTCAGAGACCTGCGCAGCCTGCGCTGCCATGGAACCTGTCACTTAACACAAATGCTTTCTGAGTTTGGAAGAAAATGCCACAGATTCCTGAGACACCACATTCTACTGCTGTTATTAGAGTTTAAGAAGCCCGTACCCTGTTTGCATCTATATCCTGACCATGAAGCTTGCCTGGCTTAAATGTCATTCTGGAGCAATCTGGAAAAGTTGGCCCTTTTTTGGCCACTGAGGTCTCCCCATGTTGTGCCTAAGATGATGGAATTCTTTTGGAGTGCAACACAAAGAAAGATGATAGAGGTCTTGCAATAGAGGACTAGCCTTGTATGCTTGTTGATCCTTGATCCTTTAGCAGGCTGCTACCAGTAGTGGTCCTGAGCTAGACAAGTGATCTCAAAGGCATTCCAGATTGTGACAGTGGAAGTGGTTGTCCTCAAAATTACCCACAGCAAGCTCAAGAACATGAACCCAACTGCAAGTGTTTAATCCAAAGCCAGAATGAGTGTGGTACCTATTTCAGACTGCGAATTCTTACAGTTAAACTGAAATATGTTTGCAATTTCCACAGAGTCCTAAATATACAATTAAACAGCAGGTAATCATGACAATCACTGTGAAAGTGGCGTGAGTCCCCAGGAGCCTTCAGGCCATAGTAATTATGCTCCTGCTGTTTATTCAGGGATTTTTTTCCTATATGGCAATTTTCTCTCCTCTTCATTAAAATAGTTACCAGTCACTGAGAAATGCAGCCTCAGTCTGGAGAGATGCATGAGTCAGAGAGGAAGCCCTTTATATAACCAACTCTCTGGCCTGGTGCAGGGCATCAGAACTGCCAGGCTTAGTGCAGTCTCTCAGAAGATGGGCAGTGGTGCAACCTCTGCAGGATTTTGCCTTAATTACCATGTTATGCTCCCCTCTGGATTACCAAGCAAAAACACAGATTTTTCAGAGTGTTATTTCTGTTCTTCTTCATTCTGGTGGCTGTAGATGTATTTGTCATAGAAAAGGCAACTCTATTCAGATCTGTTCATATGATAAGATGGATCACCCATAAATGGATGATTAACAAAATTAGCAAGAAAACCATATGCTGGAAAATTGGCTCAGTAGTTAAAGGCACATGCTTCCAATCCTGCTAATGACCTGAATTCAGTCCCTTTGACTCACAAGATGGAAAGAGGGAACGAATTTCAAGTTTTCCTCTAACCTCTGTGATATGTAACCATCTCTCTCTCTCTCTCTCTCTCTCTCTCTGTCTTTCTCTCACACACCATCTCTCTCTTTCACTATACAAAATAAGTAACTATAATAAAAATTAAATTAAAAATGCATGCTATACACTTAATGCAGTGTTTATATAATGAAGGCTTGAAAAAATTGAGTCATAACTGATATGACATTGCAATAGGACAGTATTCATGACAATTACTTCTTCCTCCTCCTTTTCCTCCTCTTCCTCCTCTATCCCTTCTTCCTCCTCCTCCTTCTCCTCCTCCTCTTTTTTCTCCTACTTCAGGATCTGTGTCATCAATATTTAACATATTTTTAACATTCCAAACAATATTACTGTACCATTTGATAGGCAATCATAAGGCAAAGGAAATATAGTGGACTGGCTACCATAGAACCAGGGGAGAGATTAACAGGTAGTAGAATTCAGTTTAGACCAGAGTAGAAAAAGACAAACAAACCAGGTTTATTGAAAATCGTGCGTATCCCTTGTCTTCTTGGGGTGGTGGTGACCACAGGCCCGTGAGGGTGAAAGAAACAGAAGCAGGGGGCAGGGTTCGGATGGCCATGAGTTTGACAGGACTTCTGGAGAGATCTTCAGTAAGATGGCTCTATTTTTTCCCAGGAGTAGGGTATGTAAGGGCTTTAAGGGGCATGGTTGGAAAGATGTGATTATTCATAACACAGTATCAAGTTATCATATGGACGGGTTGATTTTTTTTATAACAGCATCTAATTATCATATGGGCAGGTAGCTAGATTGGGACTTATGTACTGAGTCATGCAGCATTTGGGAAAAGCTCTGCTTAGGGTCATACTTCAAACAAGGTCAGGCATCTGTGCTCAAAGATACTCTCCAACCAACATCAGGTAGAGAAAGGGAAGCCTTACTGAGAAAGGGAGTCCTCTATTTTGTGCATAGATTGGAGAACTATGCAGACATGGTAGACTGTGACCTTAATAACAGGATTCTCCAACAGAAAACACTACAAGGGGTGATGGGTGGGCAAAAACAAGAATATTATCTGTGGCATTACTAATGTTGCATGATCTGTCATCTCTGCCAGCCTAGGCTGTGTTGCAACCTAGATTTCATCTTCTCAGCTTCTTGCAATGGCCTCTCAGGGCCTCCTTGCAAGGATCTGACAGTTGTTACTCCAAGAGACTTTCTGGATCCTTGCTATAAATCTCTATAACCCCAATGCTTATTAAATTTTTCACCCTGAACAACTATGTGGACAATGCAGATAAGTTCTGCTGCCAGTTCCAGATGTCCTTCTTAGACCTCAGCTACAATGGCCTCTGTGTGCCTTTAGGCCGAATCCAAGAAAACACTTCCCTGGGTAGGTATTTTGTAGCAAGAACCTCTTCAAATTTCTCCTTACAAATAAATTTACATTTTCACAAGGTCAAACCTTGATGCTGTGGTCTTGCTCTCAGAGCCTTTCCTATTGACCTAGAATAAAGCATGAACTTTCTCTTTAATGGTTTTAATGAAAGCTCTAGCTTCTTCACCTTCCTTGCGTGGAATTTTAAACTGGCTTACACTCCTTTCTCTGTCAAACTTCATTTTTTTCCATTTGCTTGTTCTCATCTTAGACCCGAGTAAGAGCAGTGAGAGTAAACTAAGCCCTGTGCTGCCACGTCCCTGCCCCCATGTGCAGATGTGTATATACATTCCTATTTAGGAATACATAACTCCTAAATATACCTTACCCAGTCTGTATAGAGCTACTTGTATGGTTGTTTCCAGGGCTGATCATTTGGTATTTGATAACCAATCAGAATGCTCCTTCTTTAGATAACCAACCAGAATGCTCCTTCTTTAGATAACCAATCAGAATGCTCCTTCTAGGAGAAGACTGTTTTTTTTCTGCTCTCAGAATTCCTTAGTTGCCTGTAGTTCTTCGTGTAGGATGGAGGACTTCTGGGCTTTCCCCTTCCCACATTGGCATGTCTATTGGTATGTCCTGTACAGCTCATGTTTAGTCTGTCATGTCAGTGGGACTTTATGGGTATAGCTTTGATACACAGTCTCACAAAAAACTCCCTGAACTTCTAGCTTTTATAATCTTTAGACCACTAAATCTACAATGTTCCCTGAACAATAGTTATGTGAGTCCATTGAGATTAAGCTCCACAATTTGCCATCTTGATTGTGGTTTTCTGTAATGGTTGTCATCTATTGCAAAGAGAAGTTTCCTTAATGAGAGGTAAGAAATGCACTTCTCTCTGAGTTTAAGAATAAATATTTAGAATATACTTGGGGGTTATGCTGATTTAGTAAATGGTTGTTGTAGGTTGTAGGTTCTCCTCCAATGTCTGTGATTTTTTCATCTCCGAGTAGGTGACTAGGTTTCCATTACCAAATGTGATTCTCCTCCTGTTAAGCAGGTCTTAATTCAATTACATGATGTTGTTTACTACCCAGATATACATGTCATTACTCCATTCTTTTTTTTTTTTTTTTTTCATTTTTTTTTATTAGGTATTTAGCTCATTTACATTTCCAATGCTATACCAAAAGTCCCCCTTACCCACCCACCCCCACTCCCCTACCCACCCACTCCCCCCCTTTGGCCCTGGCGTTCCCCTGTACCGGGGCACACAAAGTCTGCGTGTCCAATGGGCCTCTCTTTCCAGTGATGGCCGACTAGGCCATCTTTTGATACATATGCAACTAGAGTCAAGAGCTCAGGGGTACTGGTTAGTTCATAATGTTGTTCCACCTATAGGGTTGAAGATCCCTTTAGCTCCTTGGGTACTTTCTCTAGCTCCTCCATTGGGAGCCCTGTGATCCATCCATTAGCTGACTGTGAGCATCCACTTCTGTGTTTGCTAGGCCCCGGCATAGTCTCACAAGAGACAGCTACATCTGGGTCCTTTCAGTAAAATCTTGCTAGTGTATGCAATGGTGTCAGCATTTGGAAGCTGATTATGGGGTGGATCCCTGGATATGGCAGTCTCTACATGGTCCATCCTTTCAACTCAGCTCCATACTTTGTTTCTGTAACTCCTTCCATGGGTGTTTTGTTCCCACTTCTAAGGAGGGGCATAGTGTCCACACTTCAGTCTTCATTTTTCTTGAGTTTCATGTGTTTAGGAAATTGTATCTTATATCGTGGGTATCCTAGGTTTTGGGCTAGTATCCACTTATCAGTGAGTACATATTGTGTGAGTTCCTTTGTGATTGTGTTACCTCACTCAGGATGATGTTCTCCAGGTCCATCCATTTGGCTAGGAATTTCATAAATTCATTCTTTTTAATAGCTGAGTAGTACTCCATTGTGTAGATGTACCACATTTTCTGTATCCATTCCTCTGTTGAGGGGCATCTGGGTTCTTTCCAGTTTCTGGCTATTATAAATAAGGCTGCTATGAACATAGTGGAGCATGTGTCCTTCTTACCAGTTGGGGCTTCTTCTGGATATATGCCCAGGAGAGGTATTGCTGGATCCTCCGGTAGTACTATGTCCAATTTTCTGGAACCGCCAGACTGATTTCCAGAGTGGTTGTACAAGCCTGCAATCCCACCAACAATGGAGGAGTGTTCCTCTTTCTCCACATCCTCGCCAGCATCTGCTGTCACCTGAATTTTTGATCTTAGCCATTCTCACTGGTGTGAGGTGGAATCTCAGGGTTGTTTTGATTTGCATTTCCCTGATGATTAAGGATGTTGAACATTTTTTCAGGTGCTTCTCTGCCATTCGGTATTCCTCAGGTGAGAATTCTTTGTTCAGTTCTGAGCCCCATTTTTTAAGGGGGTTATTTGATTTTCTGAGGTCCACCTTCTTGAGTTCTTTATATATGTTGGATATTAGTCCCCTATCTGATTTAGGATAGGTAAAGATCCTTTCCCAGTCTGTTGGTGGTCTTTTTGTCTTATAGACAGTGTCTTTTCATTACTCCATTCTTAAGGTTATCATGTCATTCTGGTCATGGTGGTTCATAGGCATCATAGCTGGGGATGACTGTTGGTTGCTTCCCTCCTTTCCAAGTTTGCATGACATCTTTTTTTTTTTTTTTAATTTTCTTAATGATTTTATTTTTATTTTAAAATTTCATGCCAAATTTGTTTTTTCCATTTATTTATTTTTTATTAGATATTTTCTTTATTTACATTTCAAATGCTATCCCGAAAGTTCCCTATACCCTCCCTCTACCCTGCTCCCCTACACACCCACTCCTGCTTCTTGGCCCTGGTATTCCCCTGTACTGAGGCATATAAAGTTTGCAATCCCAAGGGGCCTCTCTTCCCAGTGATGGCCAACTAGGCCATCTTCTGCTCCATATGCAGCTAGAGATACAAGCTCTGGGGGTACTGGTTAGTTCATATTGTTGTTCCACCTATAGGGTTGCAGACCCCTTCAGCTCCTTGGGTGCTTTCTCTAGCTTCTCCATTGGGGGCCCTGTGTTCCATCTTATAGATGACTATGAGCATCCACTTCTATATTTGCCAGGCACTGGCATAGTCTCATATGAGACAGTTATAACAGGGTCCGTTCAGCAAAATCTTTCTGACATTGTGCAATAGTGTCTGGGTTTGGTGGCTGATTATGGATGGATTCCTGGGTGGGGTAGTCTCTGGATAGTCGATCCTTTTATATTAGCTCCAAACTTTGTCTCTGTAACTCCTTTGGTGAGTATTTTGTTCCCTATTCTAAGGAGGAATGAAGTATCCACACATTGGCCTTCCCTCTTCTTGATTCTCTTGTGTTTTGCAAATTGCATCTTGGTTGTCTATGTTTCTGGGCTAATATCCACTTATCAGTGAGTGCATATCTAATGACTTCTTTTGTGATTGGGTTACCTCACTAAGGATGATATCCTCCAGATACATCCATTTGTCCAAAAATTTTCATAAAACCATTGTTTTTAATTGCTGAGTAGTACTCCATTGTGTAAATGAACCACATTTTCTGTATCCATTCTTCTATTGAGGGACATCTGGGTTCTTTCCAGGTTCTGGCTATTATAAATAAGGCTGCTATGAACACAGTGGAGCAGGTGTTCTTATTACCAGTTGGAATTTCTCTGAGTATATGCCCAGGAGAGGTATTGCTGGATTTTCCAGTAGTATTATGTGGGAAGCCACATGTGCCGTTGCAGAGTGGCACTGACTACTGCTGGCCACCATGCGTAAGTTTGGACAAACAACCAATGTGTACATATGCAGTAAAGTTTTTTGCAAAGACACTACCTGGCCCGGGCATGATAATGAGGCTTTGAGAGTATAACCAATCAGATGGGAGACATGCAAATGAGGTATGACAATGAGGCTCTGTGAGGTACAGAGAGAGAGAGTAGCCAATCAGATGAGGAACATGCAAATGAGGCTTAGTGCATAACCAATCCGGGTGTGAGACACGCCTCTCCTAAGCCTATATAAGCAGCACCAGTTCTGGGCTGGGGTCTCTTCGCCTCTACAATCAAGCTCTCCCAATAAACGTGTGCAGAAGGATCCTGTTGCAGCGTCATTACTGCTGGCCAGTCCGGCGCTCGCAAGAGTATTATGTCCAATTTTCTGAGGAACCTCCAGACTGACTTCCATTGTGGTTGTACAAGCTTTCAATCCCACCAGCAGTGGAGGAGTGTTCCTCTTTCTCCACATCCATGCCAACATCTGCTGTCACCTGAATATTTGATCTTAGCCATTCTGACTGGTTTGAGGTGGAATATTGGGGTTGTTTTGTTTGCATTTCCCTGATGATTAAGGATGTTGAACATTTTTTCAGGTGCTTCTCAGCCATTCGGTATGCTTCAGTTGAGAATTCTCTGTTTATCTCTGAACCCCATTTTTTAATGAGGTTATTTGAATTTCTGGAGTCTAGCTTCTTGAGCTCTTTGTATATATTAGATATTAGTCTCCTATCAGATTTAGGATTGGTAAAAATCCTTTCCCAATCTGTTGGTGGCCTTTTTGTCTTATTGACAGTGTCTTTTGCATTACAGAAAGTTTGCAATTTTATGAGGTTCCATTTGTCAATTCTTGATCTTACAGTGCAAGCGATTGATGTTCTGTTTAGGGATTTTTCCCCTGTGCCCATATCTTTGAGGATTTTCCCTACTTTCTCCTCTATTAATTTCAGTGTCTATGGTCTTATGTGGACGTCTTTGATCCACTTAGACTTGAGCTTTGTATAAGGAGATAGGAATGGATCAATTCTCATTCTTCTACATGATAACCACCAGTTGTACCAGCACCATTTGCTGAAAATGCTGTCTTTTTCTCACTGGATGTTTTTAGCTCCCTTGTCAAAGATTAAGTGACTGGAGCTGTGTGGATTTATTTCTGGGTCTTCAATTCTATTCCATTGATCTACATGTCTGTCATTGTACCAGTACCATGCAGTTTTTCTCACAATTGCTCTGTAGTATAGCTTAATGTCAGGCAAGGTGATTCCAGCAGAAGTTCTTTAATTGTTGAGAATAGTTTTTGTTATCCTAGGTTTTTTATTATTCAAGATGAATTTGCAAATTGCCCTTTCTATCACAGTGAAGAATTGAGTTGAAATTTTGATGGGGATTGCATTGAATCTATAGATTGCTTTCGGCAGGATAGCCATTTTTACTATATTAATCCTGCAAATCCATGAGCATGGGAGATCTTTCCATCTTCTGAGATCTTCTTCAATTTTTTTCTTCAGGGACTTGAAGTCCTTAGCATACAGATCTTTAACTTCCTTAGTTAGAGTCACACCAAGGTATTTTATATTATTTGTGACTATTGTGAAGGGTGTTGTTTCCCTAATTTCTTTCTCAGTCCATTTATCCTTTGTGTAGAGAAAGGCCACTGATTTATTTGAGTTAATTTTATATCCAGCTACTGCACTGAAGCTGTTTATCAGGTTTAGGAGTTCTCTGGTGGAATTTTTGGGGTCACTTATATATACTATCATACCATATGCAAATAGTGATATTTTGACTACTTCCTTTCCAATTTGTATCCCCTTGATGTCCTTTTGTTGTCGAATTGGTCTGGCAAGAACTTCAAGTACTATATTGAATAGGTAGGGAGGAAGTGGGCATCCTTGTTTAGTCCCTGATTTTTAGTGGGATTGCTTTGAGTTTCTCTCCCTTTAATTTGATGTTGGCTACTGGTTTGTTGTAGATTGCTTTTATTATGTTTAGGTATGGGCCTTGAATTCCTGATCTTTCCAAAACTTTTATCATGAAGAGGTGTTAGATTTTGTCAAATGCTTTCTCAACACCTAATGAGATGATCATGTGGTTTTTGTCTTTGAGTTTGTTTCTATAGTGGATTACGTTGATGGATTTCTGTATATTAAATCATCTCTGCATCCCTGAGATGAAGTCTACTTGGTCATGATGGATTATCATTTTATGTGTTCTTGGATTCGGTTTGCAAGGATTTTATTGAGGATTTTTGCATCAATATTCATAAGGGAAATTGGTCTGAAGTTCTCTTTCTTTGTTGGATCTTTGTGTGGTTTAGGTATCAGAGTAATTGTGGCTTCATAGAATGAATTAGGTAGGGTATCTTCTGTTTCTATTTTGTGGAATAGTTTGAGAAGAGTTGGAATTAGGTCTTCTTTGAAGGTATGATATAATTCTGCACTAAATCCATCTGGTCCTGGGCCTCTTTTGGTTGGGGGATGATTGATGAGTGCTTCTATTTCTTTAGGGGAAATGGGACTGTTTAGATCGTTAATCTGATCCTGATTTAACTTTGGTACCTGGTATCTGTCTAGGAAGTTGTCCATTTCATCCAGGTTTTCTAGTTTTGTTGATTACAGCCTTTTGTAGTAGGATATGATGATGTTTTGGATTTCCTCAGGTTCTGTTGTTATGTCTCCTTTTTCATTTTTGATTTTGTTAATTATGATACTGTCCCTGTGCCCTCTTGTTAGTCTGGCTAAGGGTTTATCTGTCTTGTTGATTTTCTCAAAGAACCAGCTCCTCGTTTGGTTGATTCTTTGAATAGTTCTTTTTGTTTCCACTTGGATGATTTCAGCCCTGAGTTTGATTATTTCCTGCTACTCCTCTTGGGCGAATTTGCTTCCTTTAGTTCTAGAGCTTCTAGGTGTGCTGTCAGCCTGCTAGTGTATGCTCTCTCTAGTTTCTTTTTGGAGGTACTCAGGGCAATGAGTTTTCCTCTTAGGACTGCCTTCATTGTGTTCTATAAGTTTGGGTATGTTGTGGCTTCGTTTTCATTAAACTCTAAAAAGTCTAATTTCTTTCTTTATTTCATCATTGACCAAGGAATCATTGAGTAGAGTCTTGCTTAGTTTCCACGTGACTGTTGGCTTTCTATTATTTATGTTGTTATTGAAGACCAGTCTTAGTCTGTGATGATCAGATAGGATGGATGGAATAATTTCAATATTTTTGTATTGAGTCCTGTTTTGTGACCAATTATATGGTCGGTTTTGGAGGAGGTACCATGTGATGCTGAGAAGACGGTATATCTTTTTGTTTTAGGAAAAAATATTCTGTAGATGTCAATTAAATCCATTTGTTTCATAACATCTGTTAGTGTCCATGTGTCACTGTTTAGTTTCTGTTTCCAGGATCTGTCCATTGGTGAAAGTGGAATGTTGAAGTCTCCGACTATTATTGTGTGAGGTTGCAATGTGTGGTTTGAGCTTTACTAAAGTTTCTTTAATAAATGTGGCTGCCCTTGTATTTGGAGCATAGATATTCAGAATTGAGAGTTCATCTTCATATGAAGTGTCCCTCCTTGTCTTTTTTGATAACTTTGGGTTGGAAGTCAATTTTATTCGATATAAGAATGGCTACTCCTTGTTTCTTTGGACCATTTGCTTGGGAAATTGTTTTCCAACCTTTCACTCTGAGGTAGTGTCTGCCCTTTTCCCTCAGGTGGGTTTCCTGTAAGCAACAAAACGTTGGGTCCTGTTTGTGTAGCCAGTATATTAGTCTATGTCTTTTTATTGGGGAATTGAGCCTGTTAATATTAAGAGAAATTAAAGAAAAGTAATTGTTGCTTCCTGTTATTTTTGTTGTTAAAGTTGGGTATTTGTTCTTGAGGCTATCTTCTTTTAGGTATGTTGAAGGATTACTTTCTTACTTTTTCTAGGGTGTATTTTCCGTCCTGTGTTTGTGTTTTCCCTTTACTATCCTTTGAGGGGCTGAATTCGTTGAAAGAAATTGTGTGAATTTGGTTTTATCATGAAACACCTTGGTTTTTCCATCTATGGTAATTGAGAAATTTGCTGGGTATAGTAGCCTGGGCTGGCATTTGTGTTCTCTTAGTGTCTGTATAACATCTGTCCAGGATCTTCTGGCTTTCATAGTCTCTGGTGAGAAGTCTGGTGTAATTCTAATAGGCCTGCCTGTATATGTTACTTGACCTTTTTCCCTTACTGCTTTTAGTATTCTATCTTTATTTAGTGCATTTGTTGTTCTGATTATTATGTGTCAGGAGAAATTTCTTTTCTGGTCCAGTCTATTTGGAGTTTGGTAGGCTTCTTGAATGTTCATGGGCATCTCTTTCTTTAGGTTAGGGAAGTTTTCTTCTATAATTTTGTTGAAGATATTTGCTGGCCCTCTAAGTTGAAAATCTTCATTCTCATCTACTCCTTTTCTTCATAGGTTTGGTCTTCTCATTGTGCCCTGGATTTCCTGGATGTTTTGAGTTAGGATCATTTTGCATTTTGCATTTTCTTTAATTGTTGTGCCGATGTTCTCTATGGAATCTTCTGCACCGGAGATTCTCTCTTCCATCTCTTGTATTCTGTTGCTGATGCTCGAATCTATGGTTCCAGATTTCTTTCCTAGAGTTTCTATCTCCAGCATTGTCTCACATTGGGTTATTTTTTTTTATTGTGTCCACTTACCTTTTTAGGTCTTGTACAGTTTTGTTCAATTCTATCACCTGTTTGGATGTGTTTTCCTGTTTTTCTTTAAGGACTTCTACCTCTTTAGCAGTGTTCTCCTGTATTTCTTTAAGTGAGTTATTAAAGTCTTTCTTGATGTCCTCTGCCATAATCAAGAGATATGATTTTAAATCTGAGTCTTGCATTTCGGTCGTGTTGTGGTATCCAGGACTGGCTGAGGTGGGAGTGCTTGTTTCTGATGATGGTGAGTGGTGTTGGTTTCTGTTAGTAAGGATTTTAGATTTGCCTTTGCCATCAGGTATTCTCTGGAGTTAGTTGGTATAGTTGTCTCTGGTTGGAACTTGTTCCTTCTGGGATTCTGTTAGCCTCTGCCAGCAGACCTGGGAGTGTAGCTAGCTCTCTCCTGAGTTTCAGTGATCAGAGTACTCTCTGCAGGCAAGCTCTCTTCTTGCAGGTAAGGTGCACAGATATCTGGCATTTGGACCTGCCTACTGACTGAAGATGAAGTCCTGAAACAGGGCCTGTCCCAGAAGCTGTGTCACTTCTGCCTGTCCCAGAAGCTGTGTAGCTTCTCTAGTCCACACTCTCACCCGTGCAGACTGTTGCATGACGTCTTATCATGACAATGAAAGCTTGTTTTCAGTGGGTAGTCATTCAGGTCAGTTCCAATTTAGGGGCCTCTGGGCTGTGTGTCTGACTTGCATGATGTCTTTCACTACAGATATTTACCTTCTACAACCAAGGACAGTACCAATAGTCTACAGTGTTTATGGAGTCTCTTGGACACCTCTGATCAACTCAAAAGAAGACTTCTCATGCCTGATTTTGGCGTATTTGTTAGGTGGTCTTTGGCTCTCAGAAGAGGCATTGTCAGACTGATGAGAAAATTGTATTTGAACTATAAATGAATATTTATACACAGACTTACATGTAGTATTTCTCACTATAAAGTAGATGAGTTAAACTGTGATGCCTTATGATTTATTTTACCTTCTTTCCTCCTCCTTTTGTTTTTATATCTCTCCCTCTTTTAATAGACTTACCACCTTTTTGTCATTTTCCTTCCATTTCCCCCTTTATTGTTCCTCAGCACCCACAATGCTCTCTTTTCGCTTCCCCCATTTATGTAGTTACCCCAGGCTATGTGCTCACATCCGAAGATCTGTAACTAGGTCTGAGTTACCCCACTCAATAGGATCTTTTGTAGTTCTATCCATTTACCTGCAAAATTGCTGATTTAATATTTCTTTAGAGTTGAATAATATTGTGTAGTGAGTACATACTACATTGTAATTCCTGACATTCTTCATTCATTCTCTATCTGTTACGTAACAAATAATAATTTGATGGATCTAAATTGCCATAGACATTGTTGAAGAAATTGAGATTAGTGAAGTGGTCTGGACCACTCAAGAGCTTGTGGTATAATACTGTGTGACAAATGTTCTATAAATAGAAAGAGAAGATTGCAGGCCCAGAGAGAAACGGACTAAGAAAGGCTTGGGGGAAGAATGTCTGAATGTTGCTGATTCAAGGAGATCCATCTTCACTTCACTGTTTCTTCCACAAGGTGGCATGGGAAATGCAGGTTCAGTGGAGGTAGCGACCACCCTGCTTGGATAGCTTCAACAGCATTTAGGGGACACAGGGACTAGTAACATATTTAAAACTTCAGAAGAAAAGCCATACTTGGCAAGGTATGAGGTCATCAGGAACTGGAAATGGATATAAAATCTTCACTCTTCTGTGCCAGAGGTGTGAAGAACCTGTGGATTAGAACTACGAAAGCTCAGGCCATTTTCTGCCCTCTTTAGTTAAGTATTTGTACATTATAGAATTAAGTAAACTCAATACACATACAAATAAATTTTGAGATCTGAGGAAGGAATATAAACAGCGGAAGAAATCTGTGTTACACATGAAAAACAATCTCAATTCAGTGATGGGGCCTCTGATCAGGAAATTATGGATTCTGCAAAATTGAAGACAAAAGGCATCACCCACAAACACTACTCTAATGGAGAACACATCTCATTCCTCCCCTCCCAGGGCTTTGTATATGCTAAATAAGTGTTCTACCATTGAGCTATCCTCCACCAGCCCTGTATGTATAACTTCTGTCCAGTTGTTTCATAAAGTGAGGCAGGCTATTAGTTATGATGCTGTAGTGGTTTGAATATACTTGGCCCAGGGAATGGCACTATTAGAAGGTGTGGCCTTGTTGGAGGAAGTGAATCACTATGAGGGTGGGCTTTGAGACCCTCCTCCTAGGTGCTCATGGGACACTCTGTTCCTGGCTTCCTTTGGGTGAAGATGTACAACTTTCAGCTCCTTCTGTGCCATACCTACCTGAATGCTGCCATTCTTCCTGCCTTGATGATAATGGACTGAACCTCTGAACCTGTAAGCCAGCCTCAATTAAATGTCCTGTATAAGAGTTTCTTTGGTCATGGTGTCTCTTCCCAGCAATGGAAGCCCTAACTAAGATAGATTCTTCCCAGTCCACACAGGAGTTGAAGTGACAACTAAACATATAGTAGGGATCAAGGTCCAGTATTTTCAAAGGTACAGTGGGAGTTTATGGATAACAGTGGGGAAGCCACTCGAGCCCCGGGCTACCTTGCCAGCAGAGTCACCTGACACCCGCAAGGGCCCACACAGGATTCCCCACAGGATCCTAAGACCTCTGGTGAGTGGAACACAGCGCCTGCCCCAATCCAATCGCGCTGAACCTGAGACTGTGGTACATAGGGAAGCAGGCTACCTGGGCCTGATCTGGGGCACAAGCCCCTTCCGCTCCACTGGAGCCCCGGGCTACCTTGCCAGCAGAGTCACCTGACACCCGCAAGGGCCCACAAAGGACTCCCCACGGGATCCTAAGACCTCTGGTGAGTGGAACACAACTTCTGCCAGGAGTCTGGTTCGAACACCAGATATCTGGGTACCTTCCCTGCAAGAAGAGAGCTTGCCTGCAGAGAATACTCTGCCCACTGATACTAAGGAGAGTGCTACCCTCCAGGTATGCTTATAGAGGCTAATAGAGTCACCTGAAGAACAAGCTCTTAACAGTGACAACTAAAACAGCTAACTTCAGAGATTACCAGATGGCGAAAGGCAAACGTAAGAATCCTACTAACAGAAATCAAGACCACTCACCATCATCAGAACGCAGCACTCCCACCCCATCTAGTCCTGGGCACCCCAACACAACCGAAAATCTAGACCCAGATTTAAAAACATTTCTCATGATGATGATAGAGGACATCAAGAAGGACTTTCATAAGTCACTTAAAGAATTACAGGAGAGCACTGCTAAAGAGTTACAGGCCCTTAAAGAAAAGCAGGAAAACACAGCCAAACAGGTAGAAATCATTAAAGAAAAACAGGAAAACACATCCAAACAGGTAATGGAAATGAACAAAACCATACTAGAACTAAAAAGGGAAGTAGACACAATAAAGAAAACCCAAAGCGAGGCAACGCTGGAGATAGAAACCCTAGGAAAGAGATCTGGAACCATAGACGCGAGCATCAGCAACAGAATACAAGAAATGGAAGAGAGAATCTCAGGTGCAGAAGATTCCATAGAGAACATCGACACAACAGTCAAAGAAAATACAAAATGCAAAAGGATCCTAACTCAAAACATCCAGGTAATCCAGGACACAATGAGAAGACCAAACCTACGGATAATAGGAATTGATGAGAATGAAGATTTTCAACTTAAAGGGCCAGCTAATATCTTCAACAAAATAATAGAAGAAAACTTCCCAAACCTAAAGAATGACATGCCCATGAACATACAAGAAGCCCACAGAACTCCAAATAGACTGGACCAGAAAAGAAATTCCTCCCGACACATAATAATCAGAACAACAAATGCACTAAATAAAGATAGAATATTAAAAGCAGTAAGGGAGAAAGATCAAGTAACATATAAAGGAAGGCCTATCAGAATTACACCAGACTTTTCACCAGAGACTATGAAAGCCAGAAGAGCCTGGACAGATGTTATACAGACACTAAGAGAACACAAATGCCAGCCCAGGCTACTATACCCGGCCAAACTCTCAATTACCATAGATGGAGAAACCAAAGTATTCCACGACAAAACCAAATTCACAAAATATCTTTCCACGAATCCAGCCCTTCAAAGGATAATAACAGAAAAGAAGCAATACAAGGACGGAAATCACGCCCTAGAACAACCGAGAAAGTAATCACTCAACAAACCAAACAGAAGACAGCCACAAGAACAGAATGCCAACTCTAACAACAAAAATAAAAGGAAGCAACAATTACTTTTCATTAATATCTCTTAATATCAATGGACTCAATTCCCCAATAAAAAGACATAGACTAACAGACTGGCTACACAAACAGGACCCAACATTCTGCTGCTTACAGGAAACCCATCTCAGGGAAAAAGACAGACACTACCTCAGAGTGAAAGGCTGGAAAACAATTTTCCAAGCAAATGGACTGAAGAAACAAGCTGGAGTAGCCATTTTAATATCGGATAAAATCGACTTCCAACCCAAAGTTATCAAAAAGACAAGGAGGGACACTTCATACTCATCAAAGGTAAAATCCTCCAAGAGGAACTCTCAATTCTGAATATCTACGCACCAAATGCAAGGGCAGCCACATTCATTAAAGACACTTTAGTAAAGCTCAAAGCACACATTGCACCTCACACAATAATAGTGGGAGACTTCAACACACCACTTTCTTCAATGGACAGATCGTGGAAACAGAAACTAAACAGGGACACAGTGAAACTAACAGAAGTTATGAAACAAATGGACCTGACAGATATCTACAGAACATTTTATCCTAAAACAAAAGGATATACCTTCTTCTCAGCACCTCACGGGACCTTCTCCAAAATTGACCATATAATTGGTCACAAAACAGGCCTCAACAGATACAAAAATATTGAAATTGTCCCATGTATCCTATCAGACCACCATGGCCTAAGACTGATCTTCAATAACAACATAAATAATGGAAAGCCAACATTCACGTGGAAACTGAATAACACTCTTCTCAATGATACCTTGGTCAAGGAAGGAATAAAGAAAGAAATTAAAGACTTTTTAGAGTTTAATGAAAATGAAGCCACAACGTAACCAAACCTATGGGACACAATGAAAGCATTTCTAAGAGGGAAACTCATAGCTCTGAGTGCCTGCAAGAAGAAACGGGAGAGAGCACATACTAGCAGTTTGACAACACAACTAAAAGCCCTAGAAAAAAAGGAAGCAAATTCACCCAAGAGGAGTAGACGGCAGGAAATAATCAAACTCAGGGGTGAAATCAACCAAGTGGAAACAAGAAGAACTATTCAAAGAATTAACCAAACGAGGAGTTGGTTCTTTGAGAAAAATCAACAAGATAGATAAACCCTTAGCTAGACTCACTAAAGGGCACAGGGACAAAATCCTAATTAACAAAATCAGAAATGAAAAGGGAGACATAACAACAGATCCTGAAGAAATCCAAAACACCATCAGATCCTTCTACAAAAGGCTATACTCAACAAAACTGGAAAACCTGGACGAAATGGACAAATTTCTGGACAGATACCAGGTACCAAAGTTGAATCAGGATCAAGTTGACCATCTAAACAGTCCCATATCACCTAAAGAAATAGAAGCAGTTATTAATAGTCTCCCAACCAAAAAAAGCCCAGGACCAGATGGGTTTAGTGCAGAGTTCTATCAGACCTTCAAAGAAGATCTAATTCCAGTTCTGCACAAACTATTTCACAAAATAGAAGTAGAAGGTACTCTACCCAACTCATTTTATGAAGCCACTATTACTCTGATACCTAAACCACAGAAAGACCCAACAAAGATAGAGAACTTCAGACCAATTTCTCTTATGAATATCGATGCAAAAATCCTCAATAAAATTCTTGCTAACCGAATCCAAGAACACATTAAAGCAATCATTCATCCTGACCAAGTAGGTTTTATTCCAGGGATGCAGGGATGGTTTAATATACGAAAATCCATCAATGTAATCCATTATATAAACAAACTCAAAGACAAAAACCACATGATCATCTCGTTAGATGCAGAAAAAGCATTTGACAAGATCCAACACCCATTCATGATAAAAGTTTTGGAAAGATCAGGAATTCAAGGCCCATACCTAAACATGATAAAAGCAATCTACAGCAAACCAGTAGCCAACATCAAAGTAAATGGAGAGAAGCTGGAATCAATCCCACTAAAATCAGGGACTAGACAAGGCTGCCCACTTTCTCCCTACCTTTTCAACATAGTACTTGAAGTATTAGCCAGAGCAATTCGACAACAAAAGGACATCAAGGGGATACAAATTGGAAAAGAGGAAGTCAAAATATCACTTTTTGCAGATGATATGATAGTATATATAAGTGACCCTAAAAATTCTACAAGAGAACTCCTAAACCTGATAAACAGCTTCAATGAAGTAGCTGGATATAAAATTAACTCAAACAAGTCAATGGCCTTTCTCTACACAAAGAATAAACAGGCTGAGAAAGAAATTAGGGAAACAACACCCTTCTCAATAGTCACAAATAATATAAAATATCTTGGCGTGACTCTAACTAAGGAAGTGAAAGATCTGTATAATAAAAACTTCAAATCTCTGAAGAAAGAAATTAAAGAAGATCTCAGAAGATGGAAAGATCTCCCATGCTCATGGATTGGCAGGATCAACATTGTAAAAATGGCTATCTTGCCAAAAGCAATCTACAGATTCAATGCAATCCCCATCAAAATTCCAACTCAATTCTTCAACGAATTGGAAGGAGCAATTTGCAAATTCGTCTGGAATAACAAAAAACCTGGGATAGCAAAAAGTCTTCTCAAGGATAAAAGAACTTCTGGTGGAATCACCATGCCAGACCTAAAGCTTTACTACAGAGCAATTGTGATAAAAACTGCATGGTACTGGTATAGAGACAGACAAGTAGACCAATGGAATAGAATTGAAGACCCAGAAATGAACCCACACACCTATGGTCACTTGATCTTCGACAAGGGAGCTAAAACCATCCAGTGGAAGAAAGACAGCATTTTCAACAATTGGTGCTGGCACAACTGGTTGTTATCATGTAGAAGAATGCGAATCGATCCATACTTATCTCCTTGTACTAAGGTCAAATCTAAGTGGAGCAAGGAACTTCACATAAAACCAGAGACACTGAAACTTATAGAGGAGAAAGTGGGTAAAAGCCTTGAAGATATGGGCACAGGGGAAAAATTCCTGAAAAGAACAGCAATGGCTTGTACTGTAAGATCGAAAATTGACAAATGGGACCTAATGAAACTCCAAAGTTTCTGCAAGGCAAAGACACTGTCAATAAGACAAAAAGACCACCAACAGATTGGGAAAGGATCTTTACCTATCCTAAATCAGATAGGGGACTAATATCCAACATATATAAAGAACTCAAGAAGGTGGACTTCAGAAAATCAAATAACCCCATTAAAAATGGGCATCAGAACTGAACAAAGAATTCTCACCTGAGGAATACCGAATGGCAGAGAAGCACCTGAAAAAATGTTCAACATCCTTAATCATCAGGGAAATGCAAATCAAAACAACCCTGAGATTCCACCTCACACCAGTCAGAATGGCTAAGATCAAAAATTCAGGTGACAGCAGATGCTGGCGTGGATGTGGAGAAAGAGGAACACTCCTCCATTGTTGGTGGGATTGCAGGCTTGTACAACCACTCTGGAAATCAGTCTGGTGGTTCCTCAGAAAATTGGACATAGTACTACCGGAGGATCCAGCAATACCTCCCCTGGGCATATATCCAGAAGATGACCCAACTGGTAAGAAGGACACATGCTCCACTATGTTCATAGCAGCCTTATTTATAATAGCCAGAAGCTGGAAAGAACCCAGATGCCCCTCAACAGAGGAATGGATACAGAAAATGTGGTATATCTACACAATGGAGTACTACTCAGCTATTAAAAAGAATGAATTTATGAAATTCCTAGGCAAATGGATGGACCTGGAGGGCATCATCCTGAGTGAGGTAACCCAAACACAAAGGAACTCACACAATATGTACTCACTGATAAGTGGATATTAGCCCCAAACCTAGGATACCCAAGATATAAGATACAATTTGCTAAACACATGAAACTCAAGAAGAATGAAGACTGAAGTGTGGACACTATGTCCCTCCTTAGAATTGGGAACAAAACACCCATGGAAGGAGTTACAAAGACAAAGTTTGGAGCTGAGATGAAAGGATAGACCATGTAGAGACTGCCATATCCAGGGATCCACCCCATAATCAGCTTCCAAACGCTGACACCATTGCATACACTAGCAAGATTTTATTGAAAGGACCCAGATGTAGCTGTCTCTTGTGAGACTATGCCGGGGCCTAGCAAACACAGAAGTGGATGCTCACAGTCAGCTAATGGATGGATCACAGGGCTCCCAATGGTGGAGCGAGAGAAAGTAGCCAAGGAGCTAAAGGGATCTGCAACCCTATAGGTGGAACAACATTATGAACTAACCAGTACCCCGGAGCTCTTGACTCTAGCTGCATATGTATCAAAAGATGGCCTAGTCGGCCATCACTGGAAAGAGAGGCCCATTGGACACGCAAACTTTATATGCCCCAGTACAGGGGAACGCCAGGGCCAAAAAGGGGGAGTGGGTGGGTAGGGGAGTGTGGGTGGGTGGGTATGGGGGACTTTTGGTATAGCATTGGAAATGTAAATGAGCTAAATACCTAATAAAAAATGGAAAAAAAATTACAAAAAAAAAAAAAAAACAGGGGGGAAGCCATGACTGGTGTGGTAAGGAATTAGAGTTGAGAGTCATCCCAATGAATCCTGCTTGGCTTGGTATTCAGCTGCTCATATATGAACTGTTTATAGGCAGGTATATGTACACAGGTTAACTTTAAGCACACATAATTTTGCTCTCATTACTGAGAACCTAAAGCCACAATATCAACCAACTCTCATAGTCCTAGTTCCTAGTTTCATTTGCAAAGAATCAGGGGAATCTGAAGAAATGACTTAGAGAATTGGGGGAGAAAATACACAAGGTGAGCCTGGCTTGTTCTGCAGTGTCAGATAACATGCAGCCACTGCTTAGCAGCAGAAGACTGGGGCCCTCTGTGAAAGCTCCCAGCAGCCAATGCTAGACAACGTAAGGAAAAGGAAACTAGCACACAAAATATATACACACAGGTGTATACCTGTGTCTGTGATGATAAAAATGATGGAGCAAGTTAATAAACAAGGGGAGCATCACAGTTTTAAATGTCCCCACAGGCTCACTGGTGGATGCTGGGTCACCCACTGAGGGCACATGTAAACAGCAGACCCTAGACCTAGAGATGGAAGGCAATCCCTGGGAGGCTGGGATGCTGGAATGCAAAATGGTATCCTAGTTACTTCCCATCTCTCTGTTTGATTATCACAATATCATGGCTCAGAAACTGCAGAGTCAATGGTCCACTGGATCCGAGGAACCGTGGGCAGAAATGTCTGCAACCACAGAGTAAATATGTACTTCATTCCTTTGAGCTATTTATCTCAGGGGCTTGTTACAGCCACAGAAAACTGACAATGGTGGGAGAAACAATGGTTTTCTGATGGAATTCTAGGTAGTTGTGTAGACATTTCACCCGGAAGGAGCAAGAGCAGAAACCCTCTGGTGCTCCAGATATCACTGTTCCAGGTGACTTCATAAAGCATTAGCTCAAGTGTAGAAACATGGCATACAAGTTGCATATCCATGGATTGTCACTGAAATAACCATGTTAATCCTTTATTTAAATGGAGGGAGGAAGGCACGAGGAAGGGGTGATTACTTTCATATATTTATGAATTGAGTTTCTGATTTGTCCTCAGCACCACCCCCATATAACAATATTCCAATGAGCAGCTGTAAGCACTAGTGATTAATAATTTTGTCCATGCTGCTCTCAAGCAGTGCGCAGGTTTGTGGGAGGAGTTGGGTATCTATGGAAACAAGCACAGTCTATGTATCCTCGTTCTGTATGAATTTGTATGAAGTAATGAGATGAATGACCATTCTGCAGGGTTTTTGTTGTTGTTGTTTGTTTGTTTGTTTGTTTGTTTGTTTTTTGAGACAGGGTTTCTCTGTATAGCCCTGGCTGTCCTGGAACTCACTTTGTAGACCAGGCTGGCCTCAAATTCAGAAATCCACCTGCCTCTGCCTCCTGAGTGTTGGGATTAAAGGTGTGCACCACCATGCCCGGCTTCTGCAGGGGTTTTAAAACCAGTCCTTGTATCTTAGCTTCCTGGGGTCCTGCTGTACTCCCTTTGCCTTGTGCTGACAGAGGCAGCAAGAATTCTGAGAGCTGGGGCACTGACAGGTCTTGGTCACCATCAGACAACAGTAGCCCATTGTGGCTGAGATTTTGCTGTCCAGGTTTCATGAAGATAAACACAGCCAAACTGCCTCTCCTACCTGTTGAAAAGCAATTGCTCTTAGGACATACCCAAACCCTACCACATCAGAAGCCTAGATCTCATCAAGCTTCTTTCTGATACACACACACACACAAACACAGACACACACACACACACACACACACACACACACACACACACACACACACACACACACACTAACAATGGGTAAAAAATGGATAATTTCTGATTTAGGATTATTTCTTTCAGGCAATTTCAGTGCTTAGGATTGCTGGGCTACTAAGCAAAAAAAACGAACAAACAAATAAACAAACAAACTCTAGAAACAAGCATACATGAATAGGATTTTTATTGCTTGCTATGATAAAGCCAGGAGAAGGTGGGCCTATGATTGATCTTATCAATGACTACAGTTATCCTTGCACTTTATCATTTTAAGTGTGATGATTTTTGTTGCCTCATTGATTCAAAACAGTTGTTGCTACTCATGCAGTGGAGTCTAGCGGCCGAAGCAGCTGGAGAAGAGAAACTTCTCTGTGAAGAAACTTTTTCTGTGAGCTGAGAAACTTCACAAACTCTTCTGATCTACTCTGATAGGAAATCTTTCTCAGACAATAATATCACAGGGCATACTTTTCTTTGTTTTTCATTGACCAATATTGGTTTCATGATTGTGCCTTATCTGACATAGAAAATGTCACCAGATTTTGTGTTGTTCCTTGACCACTCCCAGCACTGCCACCAGGCAGGTGCAGGGCTTCAGGAGAGTGCAGAGACAGAGAGAGCTCCAGGGGAGGGAAAACACAGTCTAACCTGTGGGAAAGCTGGTTCAGAGGTTCCCAGGTCAGCACCAAGGCTAGGGCTGAGGGTATTCTCTGACTCTTGAACATAGAGGTGCTACTGAGATTTGCAGAAGGGCAGAAGTTAGGGGACCTGCAAGCCGAGGATAGCATCCAGCCTGGGGCAGGGCAAGGGGAGGTCTGGCTTAGCTCAGAGGAGTGTGTCCTTGGTGGAGGTTGTCTGGGAGCACGGAGGGCCTTCTAAGGGAGATTTAGCTGTGGCTCTGTAGGTAAAGGCCTTTTCTATGTTACCCATGGCAATGGTAGATGAAAGAGACAGTCCATGTCTATATCATTTATTGGCTGTTCATCATGGAAAATAGGTGAATACCTTACCATACCAACTTCTCAGTGTGGACTGTAGATTAAATACCTTTTGAAGGGAGGAATACCTGGGAATGGAAGCTTATTGGTTAAGCCCCCAGGGCCTCTAGGTATGTCATTAGCATGACTTTGTTCTGGGTCTACTTGACCACAGGTCACATTTCCTTATGTGGGGAGTGTGGCACGTGTTCCAGGCCAGGAATCTGGCAGGGAGCGGGAAGTTGCCTAAATCTCAGGTGTGTACCCACTTGAGTTTCTGGCATGGTTTATTGTCCCACAATTTTATACCATGGTAGGTCTCTACCAATAAGCAGGACAGGGGAAAGGCCATGAACAGGCTGGAAAACCAAGCATGTCACCCTGCTGTGTGCAAGGCATCCTGGATATGAACTGAACACGGGAGATCCATTTAATGCTGTTCTCTGGTGGGAAAACTGGAGCGCCTTATATTTCTCAAAACAGATATTTAGTGCAATCAGAGAACTAACCAAAGCTAGTGAGTCTTACCATGATCTGCCTCTGTCACAGTCTATTTTGTGATTAAATGACACTCATATCCCCTAGCTCTCCTGAAATCAACTGGAGAACTACAGTTTTGCTTTGAAGTGTTGCAGCCATGTTGATGGCCATTAGCTCAGGAATACACAGGGAGAAGTTATCCAAGAAAGCTGTGTTATACAAATCAATGCTTATACAGAAAAGGCTTGTTACCTTATCCAGATGTGGAATGTGAATGTAACAGCAGAGGCAATAGCAGTCAGAGTACAACTACATAGACAAAAGCCACCTGCAATGGGTGATGGAGTGACACTGAATCTTAAGGAAGCTGTGCAACGATTACAGTGATGTTGTTTGGCAAAGTTGGATGTCTTATTACAGAATAACTAAAAATGCAAGTCATTTTTAACTGCATTTGAATTACAACGTGTTGCAGGGTATAACACCAACTGGTCCACCTACCTTCCACTCAGATTTTCTCCCTTCTCCATAGCGCAATATGGAGGAGAAATGTCCTATCAGAACCATCTTCATGCTGTAAGTATTCTGCAGAGAAGTTGCTCCAGTCAACCTTCTCTTTATTTGTCAAACTGATAGACAGTGACAGCCCATTGGAAGGGTGAGGTCCTGAATGGGGCTCTGTAGAGGGGTTTTCTCTTGCAGCCTTAGATGTTGCTTTCTCCTTTTGGAGCACCTTAGTCAGTGGCATCTTCTCAGGACTGTTGCCTGAGGAGCTGGTCACCCTCTCTCTCCCAGCTGCAGAGCACTATGAGGTCCATAACCTTCTCCTGGGTATTTCTGGAGAAGGCTTCTTGAAGCAGGCAGTTGGTGCTGGGTCTGGCTCTCATTTCTCCTCTGTTCATGGAACAAGAATGTTTCTAAGGAAGAAAGGAGTCTAGATTTCTAGAAAAGTGTCTTCTCCAGCTGACAACAGATACAGGAAGGACCTTTTAGTATCTGGCTCCACAGTTCTGACCCCTGAGAAGGGAGAATGTGTTTCCTTGTTTCTTGGTTTGGGGCTCACTTAAGTGGCTTACTGTGGGCCACTGGGTTGTTTGTTGGTAGAGGTGAATTAAGCAGAGGCTTATTGAGTGGTACTTTAGGCTCCCTGTTGAATGCTTACCGTTGTTATGAAGATAATCCTCAGGGTCTAGCTGCCCTGTTAGTTACTTGCCTGTCTGTGACTAAAATACCCAAGAACACAACTTGAGAGCAAGTGGGGTTATCTCACAGGTTAACAGAGATCAGCCTAGGGTTGCTGGGCCCCATACATGAGCAGACCCTTATGGTGGTGGGGATGTGTGGAGGAAGATGATGCCCATGTCACACCAGATGAGAAGCAGAGATAGAGAGGATAGGACAGTGGACTGGGAGTACCTTCAAAAAGATTCCATCAGTGACCTACTTCATTCAGACCTCTTCTAAAGCTCCCACCTATACCCATAATAGCACCTCTACCTGGGGACCACACACTGAATACACAGGCAGTTGTGTGGGGATTCTTCAGAGTTAAATCATAGCATGGTCCCAGGAGGAGAAGAAGGAATCAAGATGTTTCCTGCTGTCCCAGAGCAATCAAGGCTCAGCCAGTGTAAAGATTCAAGAGAGTAATTGAAAGTATGTTCTTTTGAGTCACTGAGTTTTGGGTAGCTCATTACACACCCATACTTGACATGGCTGGTCTTCTTATGAATCAAACCCACGTTGTGTGGTGCACATTCACTGTAGAGGTGCCTGCCCTTCCTGTTTATATCTGGTGGCTCCCTGGCATGGTATCTCTTAGACAATTTCAAGACAAGCATAGCATTTGTCACTTGCTTTATCAAGTCATTTTCTCATGCTCTCCACTGACTCAAGCCTATGAAGGGGACAGTAAAATTTATGGAGGTGATAATTGTATCTAATGAATTTTTCAAGTGAAATTTCCCAGGAGGGTAATTGGAACTAGAAGTGACATTACTTTCCTTGAAACCCATCCGGATTGGCAAAGCATGGAGTTTTCTCCTGGACTGCAGTGAGTTCTTAGGATTCTTTTTAAGTCCTCAGATTTGTCACAGGTTGCTGTTCTTCTGATGTTTTATTCATGGCTTTAATCTGCCCAGCAGGACGAAGGCAGAGAGATTTACTTCAGCATAGCTTCCTTCTTCTTAAGAAGTGTCCATCTGATTTCTTTTATATAATTAAAATAATTTGAGGAGTCTAGAAGGAATATTTGGCAGTCAATTAAAGATAGATTCTAGATGTGGATGGATGGTGTGTGTACTTTACAGATGGACAGTAGTCAGGAATGCTCTTCACACTGCTTTGAACTGATCTGCATTGTTCTCTGCTTGAATCACCTTATGGTCTATTTCAAATCACTAGAAACATTAATTTTCAGGGAACTAGTTATTTAGCAGCAAACTGGAAGGACAGTTTGCATCCCACATTTCCAGCATTAACTCACCCCAAATGCCTGTGGAGTGTTCCTATTACCTGTATTATCTATAGCACACCCACACATTGTTGAGACTTGCCTAAATATATATTGATTTGGTATAGGTGGACTTCCAAAAGTCTTGAGAAAGCTTTCATAGAAGGAGATGACTAGAAGGACCGGAATATTTCATTTCCTTGTTACATAAGGCAGGATAGAGTTCCCTGAGGCCATAGCAAATGCTATTTACAGGCACACAAGAGAGCTTTAGTTGGTGAGGGACAAGGCATAGAGTACCAGTCACTACTCAACCATTCCTCTTCAACACAAAACACTTCATGTTCAGTAGGCAGTTGATACTTGTATCTATTGAATATTTCTCAAATGCTTACTAAAATACTCATTTTCACAAAAAGAGAGGACATATTAACATCTCATCTAGAACCAGGGTATTAAAAAAGACATGTGTGCCCTGATACTTGGCCATCAGACTATTGAAACAACAGAACTTAGGACATTTAAATGTCCCATGGCAGAAGGAGAAGGCTGAAGCATAGTGCCAGCTAAAGGGGAAAAGCACCTCAAGACAGAGGTTTTATACAATCTGACAACTGTCTGATAATATGGCAAGTCAGGAGCTGAGACAAAGATCAGTCTGTGATGGGTGGACTCACACCTTGACCAATACTATCTAATTGTGCATATATCTTGCTTCTATTTAAACCCAATATTCATGTTAGGACCCCAAGATATATACTTGTGTGTGTGTGTGTGTGTGTGTGTGTGTGTGTGTGTGTGTGTGTATGTGTGTGTGTGTGTGTGTGTGTGTGACTGTGTGTGTGTGTTTAGTTACTACACCTCTTTGTTCCTTTACAGTTGTGACAGGGTAGAATAAAAGTCTTTTCCCTGATTTTCAGGTTTGTCTGTTTGTTAATTGGACTTCTGGAAAGATGCTGCAAAGCCTGGTTTGTTGGGGCTGACATGGTCCATGCTTTGTCCTAATAATCCTGGTAAGAGGAGTGGTAGTTAGAATTAGTCTCACTGTTTGAATAATTTGTATTTATTTCTATGTATGCTTTCTACCTGTGCCAGGAGAGAAAGCAGACTCTTACAGGAGCCACATGGAGAAAACAGAAGTCATGAAAGTGATATCACTTAAGATGATGACTAAAGCTAGGGGAATACTGTGGTCTAGTGCCTGCTGCCCCACACTTAAGAACTGCCTGGAGAGTTGATATAGGCATCTCTGAAATAGTGCATAATCCATTTTTATACAAGTGAGTTAACTCAGCATGCTAAGAGTAGCATGAACTTTCACAGACTAGCCTGCCTCAAACCCAAGCTCTAATGTGTGTCACAAGTAAGCCAAAGAAAACAATATAAAACTCACTGTTAGAGATAAAGAGATACTCATTACCAGACTGGTTCAGCTATGGCCACCATTTAGACACTATATTAATCACAGTGATCCAAATTATGGCTAAATTAATGTATGCTTTATTTTGTGTACATATCAGAGCTGAATCCGTGGCTGTCTCTCCATAAGGAGGCTTTGTAGGACCAGCTCTGGGCCAATTTCTCAAGCCCCCTTTATAGGGCAAAACCACAGGGTGGGAAATTTGCACATAAGCATGGTTATAGGAGCAAGACCAGACAGTTATGGAAAGTGGGACATGATATAACATTTTTGAGAATGAGTGGCTCTGGGGGCAATGGTGTTTGGTAGATTCTATGAATATGGGGGTTGGGTGAAGCCCAGCTCCAAGAAACAGAAACTTACATTTCATAATAAACAAAAAATTTAACTTGATTAAAGATTCAAAATGTCTCCTAGGAACAAAATGGAGACTGAATGGTTTCTCAGCTATTGAGATAGGTGTAGTCATTTACAAAGTTCTTGCTCAAGAAATGAGCTATTGATATATACCACAAACTAATAATTATTTTATTTTTTAGACTTATTTTATATGTCTGACTGTTTTGTCTGTATGTATTCTGCATGCATGTCTGGTGCCATAGAATCAGAAGAGGACACTGAATTCTTTGGATCAGGTGGTTGTGAATCATCTTGTGGATGTTGGAAATGAACCCAAGTCATCTGCAAGGGCAACAAGTGCTTTTAACCACTGAGTTATCTCTCCAGCTCCTCATAATGTTTTAAGTAAGTTTATGATTATGTGTTGTGACATGTCTGTAGCTATCCTTGGCTGAGAAGTACAAGTGTGTGTGTGTGTGTCCTCAGCAGTAGTATATATATATATATATGAGAGAGAGAGATATTTTAGAGAAGGGTTTTCTCAATATGGAACCTTCTAGGTTAGCCTTGATGAGGCTTGGAGTTGTCCAGTGTTATTGAGCTATTAGACATCCAAGTGTTTTAAATAATTTTGGGGTCCTCTGGAGAAAATATTGACACATAATATGTAAATGCAATATCAGTTAGAGGATAAAATCTTGGTCCAGTGTACCTTGCCCAAGTTCCTAAAGTATAAAGTAGTAGAATCAAAATTTGATAAGCCTCAGACAGGAAATGGATAATTTACACAAAAGAGTTAGACTCTATATTATTATAGACTGATTTATTGCCTGTTTTCTGGTGTCATAGGAAGTGGTACAGTGCAGAGAATTGGAGAACAGCAACATTCTACTTGGGTTGACGAGGTGGCTTTGCTACCTCCCAGCTAGATGCATTGCAAGGATTAAGTGAGGAACGCCTGTGTACATGGTGTGCCTGATAAGTAGTAAAGGATACATGTTAGCCACTAATGCTGTAATATAACCGTTGCATATGGCTATGCATCCAATGAATCTACTCTGCTAATGTTGGTAGATCAGTTGCTTTGAAAGCTAATCTTCCTGAGAATCTTAGGTCTATTATTTCTATCATGTGAGTCAGCAGCTATACCTCTGGTCTTGCACAGTTGTTCTGATAGATATGTATGTGTTTGTGTATGCATGCATGTGTATTTGTGTTTCTGAGTGTGAAAAGAGAAGGGGAGAAATTCCATGATAAATTTTTTATAACAATTGAAAAATTTTGACTCATTTAATAATACAAAAACATTGTTTATATAGAGAATACTCTGTGTCAGATTTATTTGATTCTTAAATGTCTACTGAAGAATCCAAATAAGTTTTTAAAACAATTTCACATCGAAAGTAGTCATAATCAGAACATTGGGAGACCTGTGTGAATGGCAGACTTATATAGGACTTATTTCCATTTGACTGACTATTGTAATCACAGCTCTTTTTCAAGAAGTTAATGTGACTTTTTCAATGACTTCCTGCAATGACATTCCCCTGTGTGATTACCTCCATCTGTATTTTTTATGATTCCCTCCTAACTCAGGTGGTATCTTATTTTTTCATTTGTTTGTTTTCTTTAATTGAAAATAGTTTTTTTCTCATACAATATATTTTGATTAGAGTTTTCCCTCCCTCTACTCCTTCCAGTTCTTCTTCACTTTCCTTCCCATCTGGATCTACCCTTTATTCCTGTCTCTCATTAGAAAACAAAGAAAAACAGATCATGATGATGAGGATGTGGAGCAAGAATACTCTTTCATTGCTAGAGGGAGTGCAAATTTTTATAGCCACTATGGAAATCAGTGTGTGGTATCTCAGAAAGATGGGAATCAATCTACCTCAAGAACCATCTATAACACTCTTTGGCATATACCCAATGAAAATTCATCATATGACAAAGACACTTGCTGAGCTATGTTCACTGCTGTTCTATTCATAACAGTTACAAAACAGAAACAACCTAGAAGTTCCTTAATTAAAGAATGGGTAAAGAAAATGTACATTTACAGAATGGAGTACACTCAACTGTTGAAAATAATGAAATCAAGAAATTTTCAGGCAAATGGATTGAACTAGAAAAAAAACCATCCTGAGTGTGGTAATCAGAGCAAGAATTATAAATATGGTACGTATTTGCTTATATGTGGATATTAGCTTTTAAGTAAATTAAATAATCAAGCTACAAAATGTAGACTTAAAGAGATTATGTATAGAGAAAGGAACCAGAGGGGACTAGGATCTCCCTGATAGGGGTAAATATAAGAGAGTTTATGGGTGAACTGAGGGCAAGAGAGGCAGTAATGGGAGGTTCAGGCGGGGAAGGAAATGAGAGCATCAGGTTGAGAGGAGGGTTGGAGGTGGGATTGAGGGAAGGATGCAGGGAGAGATAGCTAGACTTGAGAGGCATTTGAGGGAGTGCCATAGAAACTTGCTAAATTGTATGAAAGAAATCTTAATGACATTTCCAAATAATGAGGGGGATGGAGTCATATCAGTCCATCTCTTGTCACCAGTCAGAGCTTCCAGTACTGGGAATAGTTTATTGGCCAAAGGGGTCCCATGGAAATTTCCAAACAACCCAGGCTATTCCTAAAACAGTGATTTGCTTTCCACAAAATGACAAGAAGACCCATTGCTGAAGACAACATTTACATAAGTCATTGATTGTGGAGAGGTGGAGCTAGAACCTGCATCCCTATGTTCTAGTGTCTTAAATATTAAAAGGTACTCTGCATTCTACCAAAAGAGAAATATAAACACAAAACCTTTGATCTACAGTGTTTTCCTTCCTGCAAAATATATTAGGGCAATGGTGGCACAAAGCTTGTGAGAATGTATGATTTGACTTAAGGCCCACTCCATGAAATGAAACCAAAACCAGACACTGCTTGAGTAACCTAGAACAGGAGATTAGATAGCCCAGACACCTAGAGTAAAATCAAATACTACTGATATTTTAAAAATGTCAGGGTAAAATGACTCCGAATGATATTCTGCTATACTCATTGATTAGTGCCTTGCTCAGCCATCATCAGAGTTTTCTTCTTCAGCAGATGGAAACAAGTACAGAGACCCACAGGCAGATATTATATACATAGAGAGAGAAGCCTTGGAACACACAGCTATAAATGGCATGTCTCCATGGAATCCCTTCCCTAAGAGCTCAGGTAACACAATAGGAGATAGAAAGAATATAAGAGTCAGACGGTATGGAGGACACCAGGAAAACAAGTCTTTCTAAATCAACTGGGCAAAGCTCATATGATCTCACAGAGATTGAAGCAATGAGCTCAGAGTCTACACTGTTCTGCACCAAGCTCTCTGTATACATATTCTAGCATTCAGGTTAGTGTTTTTATGAAACTCCTGCATGGGTGAATAAGGGGGTCTCTGATTCATGTGCCTTTTCTTGGAGTCCTTTTACTGCTTTTGGTTTGCCTTGTTCAGTATGACTGTTTTTCTCTTATTATATTTTGCTTTGTTAGGCTTTGTAATCTCTTAGAAGCCTGCTCTTTTCTAAGGAGATACATCAAAGGAATGGATGCTAGTGAGAGGATAGGTGGGGAGGAACTGAGAGGATCAGAGAAAGTGGAAACAGTAATCAGGATATAATGTATGAGAAAATAATCTATTGTCAATAAAAGGGAAAAAAAGAAAATGGAAACAAGCAGTCATCCAAAGGATGATAACAGTATGATATGATATGATATGATATGATATGATATGATATGATATGATAAAACCAAACACATTGGAATAGGACAAAAACAAACAGAAGGTAAAGAGGCCAACCAAGAGCACAAGAAAAAAGTTATGGATGTTATAGATGCAGAAACCCACTTGTTGGCATACTTACGAATCCTATAAAAACACAAAACTGGATGCCTTAGCATATATGCAAAAGGTCTATTGTGTAAGCAAAATAAATAAAAAAAAATAGATAAAATTTAAAATGAGAAAAGAAAAGGATAACCCTTGGCAGGGCTTTACAAGAAAAAGAACTTCCAATGATGTCTTTAAGTTCATTATCTGTTGGCTTTCTACTTGGGCATGCAGCCTATTCTTCCCAGTGAGACTCCCTTGGAGGAAAATAAATTTTTATTTGCAAGTGTTTACCAGTTGGAGATAGTTTCTAAGTTAGGGATAGGGCATGTATTCACTACTCCTTTAAGCTCTAGTCTTCTTGTGTTTAGATGGCTATGTTTCCATGGTGTCCTCTGTGCCCCCTGGCTCGTACATCCTTTCCACCTCCTCTCCTGCAGGGTTTCTACTGAATTTGAAGGGGAGGGATTTGAAAGAGACATCTCAATTATGGCTGAGCATTTCAAGCTCTTTTACTCTATACATACTGTCTGGTTGTGGCTCTCTGTATGTGTTCCCATTTGCTGCAGAAGTAAGCTTCTGTGATGATGGCTGAGCAAGTCATGATCTGTGAGAAGAGCAGAATGTCATTAAGGAGCCATTTTATTGTCCCTTTAGTACAGTGGTTCTTAACTTTCCTAAAACAGTAATCTTTTAATATAATTCCACACGTTGTGATGATTACCATAAATTATATTGTTACTTTACAACTGTATGAATTATATTGTTTCTTTGCTACTTTTATGAATCATAATGTAAATATCTGATATTCACTGATTTCTGATATTCAGCCCTTGTGAAAAGGTTGTTCAACCCTCAAAGGGGTTGAGAACCACTGATTTAGTAGAACAGTAGTGTTTGGTTTCCCCCTAAGTTCCTAAGATATCTAGTTTCAGGTTCTTGGCTATCCAAGGAGTGCCAGGTATGGGTTCAATCTCTTGAAGTGGGATTTAAGTCAAGTCACATACTGGCTGGTTATTCTTATAAGCTTTGTGCCACCATTGCTCTAGCATATCTTGTAGTTAGGAAAACATTTGAGATAAAAGATTGTGTTACTGGGTTGGTGTTTATGTATCTCCTTTGCAGCTGTAGAGTACCCTTCTATATCAAAGATACTAGAATATAGGCATAAATGCTCTATGTTGGCATCACTTCTACTTCTCTGACTTCATTAAGTTTTATAGGTGTCACCATTTTAAGGAAAGCGACCTATAGTCTTGGCAACAGCTTGTGTTCTTTAGGAATTCCCATTGGACCCCTTTTGTCAACAAGTCGATTAGCTGAAACCCAATCCCAACACTGGAGACTTCTTTTGGTGATAAGAGATGCCCAATTGGAGCGGTGTCTCCTGTATTATTTGATGATTTCACTTAGATTGCCTTCATATATGTTTGCAATTTAGGAACCTTCTACTATATGATGTTTCCATGCTACCACTCAAACACCCCTTAATATCAGTTTCCTCTTCCCATATCCCTTCCCTCATACCCCTCTTTCCTTCCCTTCCTCAAATGATTTTCCCATTTCAGTTGCACTCCCACCACTCACAGTCATCAATAACTTTATTTGCTTATTTAATAGCTAATATCCATATGTTAGAGAATATATACATTTATCTTTCTGTATTTGGATTACCTCATCAGCGTAATTGATCTTTGATTTTCTTTTTATTTTTCTTTCTTTCTTTCTTTTTTTTTTTTTTTTTTTGTTTTTTCGAGACAGGGTTTCTCTGTGTAGCCCTGGCTGTCCTGGAACTCACTCTGTAGACCAGAGTTTGCTCTCAAACTCAGAAATCTGCCTGCCTCTGTTTCCTGAGTGGTGGGATTAAAGGCATGTGCCACCACCACCTGGCTGATTTTCATATTTTAATAGCTGAGTAATACTCCATTGTGTAAATGTACCACATTTTTTTTATTCATATGTTGATGAATATCTAACTTGTTTTCAATTTCTGGCTTGTATGAATAGAGCAGCAATAAACATGTTTGAACAAGTGTCTCTGTGGTAGAACAACATGCCTGTGGGTATATGTGCTACATCCACTGACAGGTTTAGAAACCTAGAAGCAGTCTCAAGGCAGAGTTTCACAGAAACTTAGCCTCCTTGGCATTACCATAGCACATATACTAGAAACCTGTCCCCACGTTAGTCTGGTATATGGACCAGTGTGCTCTCTTTCAGTATTGTTTTATTATAAGTTCCTTTAAGGATTGATTTTGACATATAGCTAAGCCTTTGCCAATGCTCCAATGTCCTAGATAGTCCTTGAAGCCAACCCTGAGCTTGGAATTCAGTAAGAATGTTACCTATTCAGTAATATTCAAATTCACATCTAGTGGAACTAATTAGACATTACAATTTACTTGAATAGAGCTAGAAAGCTCAGGGCTAGTCTACATAGTAATTACTTAGAACAATAGCCGAGTCACACCCATACACAGGAATAACAATGGCCTAGGAAATAGGTGGGTTGTAGTATTATTCATGAAAGGGTTTGTAGAACAGAATTCCCCTGTGCAGGTTTTTCACTAGGCCCAGAGGAATAGCTTAATCAGGTATTTACTAAAGGACCCCTTGTGGTGGGTTTAACAATAGACTAGTATTGCATCAGAGCATTCACCTGGCCCCTGTATTTAGCTGATCTTAATTAAGGGTTGTTCCTATTCTCAGTTGTAAACATGGCCTGGCTTCATCTTTTTTTTTTTTTTTTTTTTTTTTTTTGCTAATATCCACTTATTAGTGAGTATATACCATGCATGTCCTTTTGGGTTTGAGTTACCTCACTCACAATGATATTTTCTAGTTCAATCCATTTGCCTGCAAAACTCAGAATGTCCTCGATCTTAATAGCTGAGTAGTAATCCATTGTGTAAATGAACCACATTTTCTGCATCCATTCTTCTATGGTGGGATTTCTAGGTTGTTTCCAGCTTCTGGCTATCACAAATTAGGCCACTATGAACATAATGGAACATGTGCCCCTGTGGCATGATGAGGTATCTTTTGGGTATATTCCCAAGAGTGGTCTTCAGGGAGATCTATTTCCAATTTTCTGAGGAACCTCCAAATTGATTGCCAGAGTGATTGCACCAGTTTGCAATCCCACCAGCAATGCAGGAGTGTTCCTCTTCCTCCACATCCTTTCCAACATGTGTTGTCACCTGAGGTTTTGATCTTAGCAATTCTGATTGGCGTAAGGGTTGTTTTGATTTGCATTTCTCTGATCTCTAAGGACTTTGAACATTCTGCCATCATGTATGCATCTTCTTTGTTTTGTGTCGATGTAACTTGGAGGATGTATTTGCCTGGCTTTCTTGTTTTTCTTCTGTATTAAAAGCCTGGTGGTGGTGCACACCTTTAATCCCAGCACTCAGGAGGCAGAGGCAGGCAGATTTCTGAGTTTGAGGCTAGCCTGGTCTACAAATTGAGTTCCATGACAGCCAGTGCTACACAGAAAAACCCTGTCTCAAAAAACAAAAACAAAAACAAAAACAAAAAGCCTGGTGTTTGCTTGGAGAAAATACATTCAGATACCACACTCCCTTGTGTTCATATTTGTTTGTCATTTCCTGCCAACTCCATGCCCGCCTGTAACAGGAACCCTGGAATTTTTCCCGCAGATTGAAGGAAGCCAACTGGGGTCGGTCCGCAGCATATATGCCCAAAAGTGGTATAACTGAGTCTTGAAGTAGACTGATTCTTTTCTTCCTGAGGGACCACCATACTAATTTCCGCAGCAGCTGTTTAAGTTTGCTGTCCCACTAGTAATTGATGAGTGTTCCCCTTATTCCACATCCTCAACAGCATGAGCTGTCATTTGTTTTATTGATCATAGCCATTCTGAAGGGTGCAAGATAAGCGTTATCTTTTAAATCAGGTCTCAGGAAACATTTCTACTGTGTGTAAAGTTCACATTTCCTATTGATAATAATTTTTATTGTCATTGTTATTTCCACTGAGAGAAGACATGCAGAAGTATAGGTCCTCTTGAACTGTAGACAATACCAGTAGATAAACAATTCTTAGAAAAGGAACTGTAATGATACACATGTGAATCTGGATGATATTTCTAAGCAGAGGGCTCTGTCTTCTGAGATGGGGTTTCCCATGTTCCACCCCTTGACTCTGAAGTAGGGCAATCTCTGATTCTGCTTAGTAATGAGCTTGGTATATGGAAGGTGCAGAAACAGAACATGTAAAATTCAAGATCACAAATAGAAGTGCCTTTTTGCTTGTTTGGTTTTGGTACTAGGGTTGTATTCAGGGACTTGTAGGCAGGAATTATGCCACTAGGCAAGATCCTCCCCCTTTTTGTATACTCTTATTGAATAGACCAGGTTGGCCCTGAACCCACCCACCTTTTGCATCAACCTCCTGAGTACTTGAATGACAGGCCTGGTGCCATAGGCCTGGTTTAAACACAAGTTTATTTTTAACTTCCATCAGTTCTCAGAAGTACACTCAGGGGAAGTGGGTAACTTATTAAATGAAAACGATGACTTGCACTTTCCTTTTACTCTAGCTAACAGAAGAAAATGCAGAGAATTTGTTTATATGACCACAGTCACTAAAGGGTTCAGTTGGAAGTGAAATGCAGTGGAGGCTCTCCTCCCTCTCCAGGCTTTGGCCTGGCCCAGGTATCAGCTCTGCTTGGGAAGATGAAGCATGTGGTATCACCCATGACTCCTGTTGGGACCTTGCTTTCCCTCAGCAGCTGCTTCCTGGAATTCCAATGGGCTGAGATGGGAGAGAGGAGTGTACCCCTAGTGGTTAAGCACTGCTAAGATCTATTAAAAATCACTTAGTGGTAATGATAAGTTGTTTACATTCTCTCTATAAGCAAATCTCCTTCTGATGTTTGTTTTTCTGTACATAAGCAAAAACCTTGGATCAGTATAAGTGAATTTCTCAGCGGCAGGTGTGTGACTCTCCCTCATTGCCTTGCCTGCCTAGAACAAAAGGGCTGTCAATCAGGCAGGCTAGCCTTATGCGTGCAGCAGCTGGCCTACATACTCCATGCAACCTTGAGGAAACAATATAGTAATCAATATGGTTTCCTCAGTTCCCGAAAGTGTTTTAGAGTTGCCTGAAAAAGTTTGTCCAGACATTTGCTATCATGGTCCTCAGTGAACTCTGACCTTACTGTGTTTTCCCTCTGGAACAGGGGTGGGCACTAGCAGGACTGCTGAAATTGGTTATAAAGAAGAAAGGCATTGTTTGGAACAGACACAAAATTTTACTTAATATAAGTCTTCATTTGCATGTGAGAATTATTGTGATTGGAGCAAAACAAACCTTAATTTGTGTATGAGATATGCTGTGATTCATTCAAATGTTGCTACTCTGATCATGCAAGCAGGTTACTTGGGCTTACTTGGTGAGGTGGCTGGGAGATAGATGGTCCTTTATGTTGCCTGTCCTGCTTTTGCAACCATAGGCTCAATCAAAGGCTCTCTGTTCAGTATTCTCTCTCCTCTTCTTAGTATTGTGAACTGGCCTGGATGCATAAAAAGAAGCAGCAGAGGCAGTAAAGCTAGTGGCAGCTTGGTCAAGCTTGGGTCAAGCTGAAACTAGCAGATTGTCAGCTGAAGAGTGGCTAAACAATGTGGCAAATGCCGGGGAAGGGGCAATGGAAGTAGAGTTACAGCAAGAGAAATCAGTGAGCTGTGGCTGAAGAATGGAAGGAGCCAGAGAAGAGAAAGGACAGGCTTTGATTGCTGGGACTGTTCCAGAGGGCTTTCAAGGGCTTTTACAAATTTCTCATATCAAGAAGTAACAGTGTGCTGTTGAGGAATCCTGACTTCTGAGGCTAACACAAGAGCTAGAACACTGGTCAGCGTCCAGGGACAATGAGTCCTAATGATACCCAGGCCCTCCTGGAAGAAGTAAAGCAGGAAGCAGGCAAGGGCTGAGGAGTCTCTATCACTTAGGTCCACAGAGGAGACAGCATTCCTTCCACCTGCCTGCTGTTCCAGCACTTCATTAGCTTCTCTTTGTCTACTCAGGATCTCTCTGAGAACAGCAATCCAGTCAGCTGATGGGTAGCAGGAAGAAAGGAAGGGAGAAGCAGGAAAATAAGAAGGAGGATGCAATACTTTGGGGCCAAACAAATGTTTAAACTTCCAAGCCACACTTTGACAAACTCATGGTGAATGGACTGGCATCCCCTCTTGTGGTCACTAGAATCTAGATGAACATAGAGCTATTTCAGGGAGGCTAACAGGATTTCTTCCTTAAGTTTCTCAGGAATTGGCCAGCCAGCATCCCTTGTAATTCTGTTTGGATCCCTATTTGCTGGCATCTATTCCTGGAGAATCCTGTTGGAAAGACTGTTAGGAACTCTGTGCGATGCCTTTTTTTTTCCCCTACAAACCATTCCTCTTTCTGGTCACTGGAGATTTTACTCATCCCACACGCCATTGAATTCTGAGAGCCCATGGCACGTTCAAACTAGCAGCCTCCTGCACCACCAAGGCAGCTTGTTAACCTGTCTCTGTGATTGGCATGCTTTCCTGGTCGCAGAGGGGAAGGAGAGCCTGTGTGCTAGTTCTCTGAACAGGGAAGATGGAGCAGTGAATTTTCCAAGAAGCCTTCTGTTGCTTCTTTTTACTGGGCAGCAGTGCTACCCACCTTTTCTCCTAGGAGGTAGAGCACCTGTAGCAGATTGGCACTATTCTATAAAGAAATTCTTCCAAAAATCTTCCTCCTCTATTCTCCAACATCTCCATTTGATAAAAGAGTATGTAACACCAAGGTGATCTCACTAACAGAAGGTTGTGGAAAAAGCAAATGCAGAAGAGCTTTCACAGAGCAATAACAACAATAACAGCAACAACAACAGCAACAACAGCAACAACAACAACAACAACAACAACAATAATAATGTTTGTGATTGTAGTAGTAATAACTATCAATTTCAGGAATAGGTAAAGCATTGATAAGTGGATATTAGTCCAGAAGCTCAAAATACCCAAGATACAATTTGCAAAACACATGAAACTCAAGAAGGAAGATCAAAGTGTGGATACTTTGCTCCTTCTTAGAAGGGGGAACAAAATACCCATGGAAGGAGTTACAGAGACAAAGCTCAGAGCAGAAAATGAAGGAATGACCATCCAGAAACTGACCTACCTGGGGATCCATCCCATAAACCACCACCAAACCCAGACACTATTGCAGATGCCAACAAGGGCTTGCTGACAGGAGCCTGATATCGCTGTCTCCTGAGAGGCTCTGTCAGTGCCTGACTAATATAGAAGTGGATGCTCACAGTCATCCATTAGATGCAGCACAGGGTCCCCAATGAAGGAGCTAGAGATAGGACCCAAGGAGCTGAAGGGTTTTGCAGCCCCATAGAAAGAACAACAATATGAACTAACCAGTACCCCCAGAGCTCCCTCTACTAAACCATCATTCAAAGAAAACACACGAAGGGACTCATCGCTCTAGCTGCATATGTAGCAGAGAACGGCCTAGTTGGTCATCAATGGGAGGAGAGGCCTTTGGCCCTGTGAAGGTTCTATGCACCAATATAGGCAAATGCCAGGGTCAGGAAGCGGGAGTGGGTGGGTTGGGGGCAGGGGGAGGGGGGAGAAGAATACGGGATTTTTGGAGGGGAAACTATGAATGGGGAGAACATTTGATATGTAAATAAAAAATATCTAATAAAAAAAGCACATCAAGTAGCCTGATATCATTTAAATATAAAGTGAAAATTTAAGAATAATAGTAAACGAGAGGCAGCAGGAGCTTGGATTAGTCAGTGTAGGCCTGCTCCATTGTCTAGACAAACTCAAGTATAAATGTGCTTACTTATTGTATACATGAGAAAAAAAATCAGCCTCCATTCTTGTGATTGGAAGAAATCATCTGGTGTTTCTACTGTCCTTTATCAATATGATCTGCAATTGCCCAGTGAAGGAGAAGTAATCAATGAGGACTGCAGGATGATTTAACGTAAAACTATACTGTGATTATTCCAAGCACACCTCTTCTACCCACCCACCACCTCTATGTGCTAGACTTGCCACCTTGCCACACCTACAAACAAGGCTACCTCTACAATGCTGGGCATTCGTTCCTCAGATATAACTGCATGCTAAAGAGAACCAGGACTGATTATGAATTGCCTTGGCTGCTATGCTGCTTAGGTGAACTGTAGGTGGTAGAGGACCCCTGTGATGACTATTACTGGATGTCAACTTGATGACATCTATAATTAACTAAAACCCCAAAATGGAGAGGCACACCTGACAGGGATTTCTGATAGATTTCAAATGGGAGGATCCACATCATATTTGGACCTATGATACAGGAAAACACTGCTTTCATCCAGATATTTTGAGGTAGGAAGGTTGGCCTCTTGTCTGGATCATCCCTTCTGCAGGAAGTGGAGTCATAAGAACACGAAAAAGGAAGCTTCACTCTTTGCCTGCTTGTTCTTGCCTCTCTAGCAAGCCATTTCTTCATGGTCATGAGTTTACTTGAGATTCCAGTGCATACTGAAGACCAGCTGAGGAATCTAGCCTGATAGACTGAATAACTATTGAATTCTTGGGCACAGGCAATCATTCTTCTGTTCACATACAGCCATTCTTGGACTTACTGGACCACAACTTGTTAAGTCTTTCTAATAAATCTGCCTCTCCCCCCTCTCTCTCATATAGCAAATGGCATTGAGCTGCTAGCAAGGAGCCAAAGCCCACCTAAGTGGTTCATTATGCACAATGGACCACAAGAGCTGGGGGCAGTGGGGAGTCTGTTTCCATGGAAGAGCAACACTTTTAACTAAATCACGCCATGTTGGATGTTTTCCCTTCTGATGTGTCCCTGAAAGGACAGAGCCGGGAGATGTAGCAGTTCTCAGCTGCTGTTCCTCCTTAGGGACAAGGGTGGGATAGCACCAATTAAGAGTTGTGAAGAAGTACAGGTCATCTGTCCTGCCTTTTTTTTTCTTCTTCAGTGTGGCACCCAAGGTATGGCAGGAGAAATGGCCTTTTAATTAGCTTCTTTCAGTGATATACACAGAACTGTAGCTTCAAAATGTTGGAACAGGTCAGGTGAGACTTGTTTTCTTTTACTTTTGTAAATACAAAGCCATTTCTGTTGCAGAATTAGTTTCTTACATTTATACTGAGTGTCCAAACCAGTGTAGCAGGCTGAAAAATAGCATTGTTTAAATAGTTGACAGTGGAGTTTCTCTTAGGGAATAAATACAAATTTAGACAAGTGCCTTGCTAAAACACTTAGGCAGTAGAAGATGAAGCCTGGGGGAAATGACTAAGAGGCAAGGGTGTTATTAAAGGCAAAAGCTGTTATGCAAATATTTTGCATAAGAAGTAAACAGGAATTTGGAAAAGATCAGAAATAAGGAGAAAAATATCTTTAGGCAAGATAGCAATGCTAGGAGGAGCATCTGGGAGAAGGGTTGAAGGCAGTGGAACACAGGTCTGAGAGGCCAATTTAGTTTTTCTTTCTCTCTCTCCCCAACTCCTTTCTCCCTAACTTCCTGCTATCCTTCATTCCGGTGTCCATCTCTTCCACCATCCCCTCTGCACTTTGAACACCTGGCATTGCCCTTTGAGTTGTATGAAATGCACAAACTACCATATGGCAGATTTTTTTAAAAAACAATTAAAAAAGGGAAAGGCACACTTTTAAAAATTCTGAATAAATGGAGCAAAATGTGAGTAGGTGAAATGTAGGAGGAGAAGGGAAAGCAAGACCAGTGCAGAGCAAGGGCAAGGGACTCATATTTCTGTGTGATGTCCAATATGAAGACAAAGGAGACTACACCCAAACTAGCACTTCTCTGTGGACAGGGAAACAACCTGTCACTAAAGGCAAACTAGACTGCAAGTCACATCCCTCCTTCTTTTCAAAGTATAGGTAGAAGTTGCTTAGTTTAGGTTCTTAAGAATTTGGTCTCTGGTCAGATACATAGGCTGGAAAACTGCCTTGCCTAATTTCAAACTGCACAGTTAGAATATTTTATCTCATGTCTTTGTTCTTCATAGAATTTATAGATTTATATTTTTATTTAAAGATTTATATTTTGGTCTTGGCTTACCTGTTAATCTCTTTTCTCAGCAGGGTGCTGAGTTCAAGGTTCATGCAAGGGTCTGTTTACTCTTGCATTCATATGGTCCAATGCCTCAGCACCTGTGTCTTGAGTAAATAAATAACCCTTTTATCTTCTGTTCTTAAACCTCTAAAATACCAGAGTGGGAACAGTATCCTTCAAGGCACTCTCTGTAAGAAAGAGACACAGCAGGCAATGAGACTAATGAAAGCATCGCAGTAAGTGTCTACCTCTATTGCCTATTATCCTGTATCCTTATTCCTTCCATAATATTGTTGTGTTTTTTTATGCCACCACAGTGTGCCTTTGGCTCTCTTAAGTTGACAGAAGAGAACAAGGAACATGCTATGCAGTTCTACCAGGGATTTTGAGAAGCATCCCAACATGCTTTTCCTTTGGGAATGATCCACAACATGAGATCTTGCAGAGCCAGCCACCAGAGGCAGGGAAAGCATTTATTTGGCTCCAGATGCCACAAGACTCTTCTGTGCATGTTTTACATTAGAAGATCTTGAAGCAAATGCTAGGCTTTTGTAAATTGGTAGTTACCAAAGGAGGAAACAGTTGGAATGCCTACAGGCAAAAGACAGGCAAAAGGTAAAAGAAAAGAGCATGGTGGTCTTGGAATGAGACTAGCTGGTGAATGCAAAGAAGACAACTCAACTCAGTGGAAGGACAGCACACAGCCTAAAAAGGGAGTGCTGCCCAAGCCCAGAACCAGCCTTGAGATCATGCCTGGTTTCAAATTCACAAACCAGTAGGCCTTCAAAGTTTATGGTCAGGAGGTAACTGCCAGGAGCAGCAGCCCCCATCTGTTTGGATAATCTGAGATTTAAGACCTGAGTACATGTGGGACTTGGCTCCTGGGTGATGGGCTTGAAAGGTAGAGTTTTGTTTGTTTGTTTGTTTTTTGTTTTTGAGAATCCTGGGAAATAGATGTTTCTAGAGTCTGTCTACCAATGAGAGATTATAGGACTGCTTGTTTAGGTTATTCAACATAATGTTTGTTATAAATATTTTAGGTTGAGCACTATAAAAAGCATCATTTTATGTGAACATTATTATGTATATTATTTGTTTGAAAAATGAAATGTTCCGACTATGGATACAGGCAACTTACACTCCATGTTGGCACTCTTCTGAACTCTATAACCTATGAAAACCCTCAAGTGCTCTTTGAACTCACAGAATATTTTATATATAAAATTAAATATCAGTGTGGAAACTTTCCCCATATAACTTGTGAGGCCTTGAGATTCTGCCTTTTCAAATAATGGCCTTTGGGGTGGGTTTCTGCTGTGTTTCAAGAGTGTTTACAGAGATGCATACTTTCAACTTGATGGTCAAAATAGCATAATGAAACAACATCAGTTATACTTGTGATATCTCCTCCATTTTAGACCTGGGTCTATTAAAAATTTTCAAATTTCAAGACAGAGAAGAGGATAGGTGGTACTCCATAACCTTCATTTTCATGGTCATTGCTATGTACTTAATAAAATCAAACTGTCAGGTTCAAAGGAAACTCCAGTTTCCCAAACTCCAAAAGGCAGTCCAAATATCCAGCAGTAAGCTCTATCTGGACCGTAGGAGGATTTCTGTTGGTTAGATAAAATCCAACATTCCTCAGGAACTTCTGAATTGGTTCCCACCTGCCAAAATGCCAAAACGAGTCTGGCAAAAGGGACCCACTTAACATACACCTGTGGCATCTGTCAGCACAATCAAGTTCCATGCTAACTCCCAACCTCCTTCATTCCCTACTGACAAATGCTTGTCATGGATTTCTAACTCTCCCACTCCAGTCTCCTGGCCTTTCCCTCACCCCAGCTACTCACTCGTCTAATAACTAGCTATTTTTACTATTCTCAGCTCTAGCTCCGTTCACAGTGTGCTTTTATGTTCTTTATCCCTTTGTTACTCTCCCATCTCTCATGGGTAACCCTGAATAAGTTCGTGGTTCTGTTTTTCTGCTTCTTCCTTGGTGGTGTCTAAGTGCTACTGTTGTACACCGAATGGGAAGAAATGGAGCTAAGCCCATAGACCCATGTCTTCCCATGGTGTGTTTGGACCCTGGTCTGGCAGTGGGTACAGTGTGGACTAGGGCGTGGTTCCTCCAGAGATCTCAGTGTTACAGTCCTTTAATGTTATAGCTCTTTAGACTGTCAATAAAGCAGCTCTTTCAGACAGTAGTCAACAAAACCACTTGTGCCCATATACTATATTTGGGGTGAACCCCAATATAGTTTTGGGGAAGTGGGTAGGAATATCCAGGGTGGAAAAAGGTCAGTGGCTGAAGGCTAAGGTACTGAGCTGTCTCATTAACGTGGGGAGGCATCCCAGGAATGTCAGATGCTTGCTGACTGGATTTCTTACTTGGAGGGGTGGTTTGGACCTGTAGTTTCCTAAGGGCTGTGTGATATTCCTCAGGTAGGCAGTATGGGATCCCCCAGGTAGAGAATAACCAACTGACATTTGACAAAGGGAGTCACCATTTTGCACTGAGCTCAGGCTTTCTGGTAACATTAGCATCTGTCCAGTCTGGTGTTCATGCCTACTTTTTTCACTCTACTCTGGGAGCTTACAGATACCTCTAGAAAATTTCTTTCTGGATGTTTCCTGTCATACGCACAGTTAAAACCTTTCCCTTAGTCATATCATGGAGCAGTCCCATCATCAGTTTATACACAAACCCCACAGATACCAACATTTAGAAAAATGAACACCATCCCAGAAAGCCAGATTACAAACATATTGCTTATGAATGTGACAGTTTTCTAAATTAATTAGCAAGCTGATTCTTTATCAGTGTTGTTCTCAGGAATTGTTGGGAGAAATTTTCACTTGAAAATGATGGAAGATAAATAGGATGGAGAAAGCACAATCAATCATGTCACAATTTGAGAGTTAAGCAGAACACCGGAGACCTTTGCGCTACAAGACCGACATTTTCCTTCATATGGCTGTCTGTTTAATCAGTTTTCTTGCTGCTACCTGGATTATGACAGGTGTTGCCTCTCTGAGTTTGTTCAGTCAGCTGAAGTATTCTAAAACCATCTGTGAGCCACTCCAATGTAAGTGAGACTCCAAAGCCTCGAAGTAGGGCAAGCATTTGCCAAAATACTTTTGAGACAGGCTGACTCCATGGTAAGCTTTCAGCTGGCAGTTTAGGCCTAAATCTCTGTTTTCAAGAGCTGGGCAAGTCCAGGCAAGTCCAGGACTCAGAAGTGTCCATGTCACCTGGCCTGAGGCAATGACAATGGGTCAGCAGCAGTTCCCAGACTTCCTCAGCAATAATTCCAGCCTGCACACCCTGGTAATGCAATGTCCCTAGAGATGGAGCAAGATAAAGGTCACCTACCCCAGAATCTCCTTAATGTGCTTCACATCAAGCCTTTGAGCTCACTTGGGAGACCCCAGCATGCTGGACTTCTGCAGAATAAAACACTCTGCATTTACATACTATTTGAGTCTGGGGTATCATTTTTGGTTGAACTATGGACCCTAACACTTCCTGTAAGACTTTATGAAGAAGAGAGTTTTTCATTCATTCATTTATTCATTCACTAGTTAATTCATTCATATTTTCATTAATTCTTAATCTACCCATCTGTGGAATCTTCCATTATTAATTTTAATTTTGCAGCAGAGGTGGTGATTGGCAACAAGTCATAGATTCTTTCATTTGGAAGGAAAGGTCATGAAGCAGAGAGGGGGGAGATTCTTATTTTCCTGTCTGAACCACCATGGTTGTGTGGATTTCACATGCTTCATTTTAAGGGGAAGAGGCTGCTGTGAGCCACAGTATGATAATATGCTCTTCCTACTATAGAGAACATGAAAGAGGTGAAAAGCTGCTCCTGGGAAGAACAGCAACCAGGGAAAATTTCCCCATATTCTAGGCTCTCAGGATGAAGGTTTGGGGGCTCTTCATTAGACAAAGCTCCCCAGAATTTCTTTATACTGGTGTCCTACTGAATATTCTTCTAGGATCAGATCATAATGTAATGCAATGAATAGTAAACATACAATACCGGAAACTCTAAATGTGCCCACTTAATATCAACACAGTTTACCTACCTCAAACACCTGAGACTTTGATTTATTTCCTCCTCAAACATAAGGGATTTATGAAATTCACAATTTTACTCAGGGTATAACGGATTTATATTTAGCTTCCCCAAAGGCCAGTTCTTTGCTGGCCCAGTACCAGTTGACTTGAGCTCCTTGTATGGTCTTCTTTCATGGATACATTGTGAATCACCTTGGAAACACTTCTGAAATAAAAAAATAAACTCAGAATTCATTGTCCTGTCAGCTCAAGCATTTGGGCCCTGGGAAAGTCAATAAAACTAGCCTGAATTCAGTGGGAGCCAGGAGTGATTCTGTTCACCCGAAGAACAGGAAATTTGAAGGAGAGGAGGGGACTTGGATGATATTGACTTCCTAAAGTAGCTGGCCATCTGCATATATGTCACTCCCTACTATGAAAGCAACACAGTTAGTGTATCTGCCATTTCTGTTGAGCAAAGAGCCATTCAGGATTCCCAGGTTTCCGATATGTGGAAGTTGTAGGTGCCATGACTTGGAGTTGGGTATCCAGGAAGACAAGAAGCCTCAGTGTTCTGTAATGGCTTCGTGCTCAAGGACACCATAAAGCACAAGGTTTGGAGTCTCTGGCAACCCAAATTCATCAGCCTAAGAGGGTAGTGCATAGTGTTTATCTAGGGCTGTGGAAGAGAGCATGGCCAATGAAGGTATCCAAGTTCACTCTCACTGACTTGTGGACCTCCATGGTGGTTAAGAATGTTTTGTTTTTACTGATTCCTACATCTGTGCTTCAGCAAAAACATCCTCTTGTAAGACAGTTTCCAGAAAACATTACATGACACAACTGAGTTTCCAAAGAAACCAGAAATTTTCACTTAAGATAATTGCTTACATGAAGCAATCAACCCAATGCTTGAGTCTCAGCAAGAGCTCAATACATGATAATTACTGTGTAGATTTTGGCTTTCTATGTCATGATCTTTCATTGTGCAAACCCTGGAGTTAAAAACTCTATGGACTGCAAGAGGGGAAATATTTGCACAGCCATCCATAGAGGTGGCCACTTAGATGGAGTGTCTGGTTTCTCTTGACTTACCTATCACAATGAGGTTACCTTCACAGTATTTAGAAACTTCAGACTCCAAGGAGCAATTCATGCAATCCTTAAGGACCGGGGCAGGTACACTTGATATCTTAGTGTACCTCATTACATCATCCTGCTGGGACAGGTACTATCACTATCAGAATGTATCTCTCTACATCATCCTGGCTCTTCCTCTGGTTTTATCTCTGTCCTCTGTATCTTCTCTTTCAGGATTCTCTCAAGGCCAACTGTGTTTAACAGGCTCAGTCCTTGGGTTGCTCAGGGAGGACAGCTCTGAAAGGATTACCTCCTTTCCCAGAGAAGTCGCCTGGGTTGAGGGGCAGTCTGTGCTCTGTGTTCTCTGGAATGATTCTGCATTCTCTCACCTGCAGCATACCTTACAATAAACTTCCCTCTGAAGCCCTGCACCATGAGGTAAAGCCCATGGAAGAACATACATCAGCAGCCTGGCTCCTCTTGCTTTTGTCTCTTTAGGCAATCACTGAAGGAAGGAGAGACAGAAGCAGTAGGGTTTGCTTTGGTCTACTTTTATTTTACTTACCTTTTCTTATTCAAGGAAAGGTTTTTAAATATGGATGTCAGCATGGGCACTGATAAAACAGGAGATGGAATCTAAGAAAAGGACAGTAACCTATTTCTAGTGTGGGTGTGTCTTCTGCAGAAAAAGTCATCCTTGTGTCTTAAAAATGGTTTTGCTGGTGAGAAAAGCTCTGAGTGACCAGGTGTAAGTTCAGTTATGGTTTCAGTAGAACCATGTTTTAGCATCCCTGGTGGGCACAGTGCTTCATGGGAAAGCAAGATTATGGAGCAGCAGAAACTCAAATGCCATGGTTGGTCCATGAGGTCTTCAACATAACCTCTAAATTCTTTCATTGCAATTCAAAAGCAACTATGGACATGGAAGGCGTATGACTGTCATCCCAGTAAAGGATTATCTAAAAATCAGTCTAGAGAAAACCTGGGGCTAGTGTTTTACTATATATATATATATCTGAATATTCAGAGCTCTTTTTGAGTGCATAGTGGCAGATAAAGAAATATTTATATAGAGAAGAATATGTAGTAAAAATAGTAAAAATGGGTATTTATATAGCTCAGCTTCTCTGAATATTTTATTGAATTATGTATCTTTTTGTTTCTTCTATTACATATAAACTTATGCAAAGTCCTTCAGTACAATGGTAAATTTGTACATTTCTCTTCATATCCTTGGTAACATTTTTCTTGGAATTTTTGAAGAATACACCATTAAGTAAATAAAATGTTAAATTTATATAAAACTAGTGGATCAAATCTTTTATTATATTAAAGTTCCCTACCGCATGAGATAATGCTTGTATTGAGATCTTTATTTATAGATAGTAAATAAGTTACATCAAGTTATGTGAGTGTATTTGATTAGTTTACAGTTCCATATATTGACTTTCCTTTTCTGTTACCTGCAGCACCTCATTATTCCTGAAGCATCCCATTATACCTGATGCACCCCACTATTCCATTTCCTGTCTCACATACAAGTAACATACAATGGAAGCTTGAAAATTCACTACAAAACTGTTCAACTCTCTAGCATGTGTATGTTTCATGTTACTATTGATGTACCTGTGGGTAAATCTATCATTTTATTTAAACATGTCTTAAGAATAGCTTTATATATGTATATTATACATAAATTTGTACCATACATCCCTGACAGGTGTATGTTGTCTGATGGGTGTATGTTTTTTTCCTCACATATACACCTGGGTGCATTGTTCAAACATACATGTACATGTAGTGCAGAAGACAACCTTGGATGTTAGTCTTCAGAAAGCATCTACTTTGGATTTTTTCTTTTAAATTATACAGTATCTTCCATTGTCTTAGAGCTTCCAAAGCTGGCAAGGCTGGCTAGCCAGCAATCCACAAGGATCTGTTTGCTTCACCACATTGCAAGTGTGTACCGCCATGTTCAAGTTCTCTTATGTTGAGTCCAGTTCAGAACATCATGCTGATGATAGCAAGCTTTCATTTTTGTTCAGATGCCTTCATGCCAGACAGAGTCAGCTTGTTTGGGAATCAGAAGTTTCAACTTGTACAGGAACACTGTAGCCTTCAGGGAAGCAAAAGGAGATTTCCATAGCTATTAACATTAGAACTTTAGAAGGCAATCTCATAATACCCACAACAGTTGTTGGCAACTCTATTTTTGCAGATGGAGAACCCCAGAGCTAACTTGCTTAGGCTACTGTGGATAGCCTGTGGAGCATCTTTATTTTATCTGATGTGGTGGAGTGTTTTTGCCTACATGCATGTATGTGTGGCATGTGTATGCCCAGTGCCTAGAGAAGTTAGAAGAGGACGTAAAATCTAGAATGAGAGCTAGAAATGGCTATAAGCCACAGTGTAGGTGTGTTGAGGGGACCAATCCCAAGTCCTATAAAACAGCAGCAAGTGCTTTTAAACACTAAGCAATCTCTCCAACTCTATACATATCCAAAAAATGAGCCAGCAACTAAGTTGCTACTGCTGCAGACTAAGGACAACTCTACAACAGGTGCTTTGTCTATTTCTACTAATTTTCCCTTTATCATTATTGTTTTTGGAGTTTAGAAAAAATATAAGATTTCTTGCTGAATACACCATTCCTCCTTTACTTCTCCCACCCGTGCTTACATGTGAGGTACAAGAGGCCATGGCTTGTAAGGCTGAAAGCAGACACTTGCCAGGTAGTGGCCTTCACACAGGGAGAAGTAAGTCCCTTATTAAGAGGACACTAATCCACACCCGTGTTACAACTGCCTGAAAGGAGTAAAACCATAATTAAAAAGGAAGGTCAGTGCTGAGCTGTCCCTAAGCCCTGGCTTCTGAGCATAGCTAGAAGCCCTGTGATCTGCTGTGCTCTGAGGAAAGCTCACACGCTCAAACTTTGCAGACTTTGGCTGGCTCTTGGGCTCAGTGGCTCCCACCTAGTCTCTGTCCTGAGAAAATGTTGGCCTCAGAGTGGATGGGCACACTGTCCACTGTGAGCACACAGGCCCTGTGCACCTGCTTTATTCATTCCACTCGTGAGGTTCTTCTGACACGGCTTACTTTTGAGACATTGCAGTTCTGACGACATCTTCTCCCCATGACCATAGTCTGTCCTTCCCTCTGCAGGGAGATTTTACAATAAAGTCACTTCCTATGGATATCTGCACTTGCTTCTCATTTGATTACAGAGCTGGGAATCCAGTTTGAAGGGAAACTCACCTTCATATTGCCTGTATATGGCTCTTAGGCCTTTCCAGTTGGAGCAGCTGTGCTGAGACCCAGGTACCTCATCAGACACTGAGCTTTCAGCTCCTTGACTTTAAAATGTGCCTGTGTACGCAGGATGTCATTCCAGGAAAAACTCTACAAGTGCCTAGTGTGCCTTTTCCCTGTGGTTTTCTGAAGAGAACTTGGAAGATGCCAGCATCATAAATGGAAAGCACTTGATGTCATTTCTTCAAGAGGAGGCATCCTAAATAGCCACTTGAGCAGACAAACGAATACACCTAGCAACAAGAACACATTAATAGCATCCAAGTGTGCTGTAGTGGGGCCTGGGCAGTGTGCATTACCTATACAGGTGACTTTGTGCTGTAAGCCTCCTTCTCAGCACCTGATGAGTTCTGAACTGTATTGCAACTAGCTTTATTGCCATTTGCTCACAACATGTACATCTCCAAGATAAATTCAAGCTATCAGTGTTCAAGATTGACCAATTTCTGCCACATGAGATGGAATGATGGTTCAGACTGAATGAAAGATCTGTCTTATTTCCAAAACATTTTTTTCACATAGGGAGGACAGATTTATTTTATTACCCATGGTCACAAGTATAAAGCATTTTGGAAAATTAGGTTTACCATTACTTTTAATCTCATCACTTTTCTTGTGTATTTTATGTTAAATTTCTATCCATATTTACAGCCTAAGTATAGATGCATTTTGCTAGTTTGCGATTTAATTTTATAAGATTGTAATTTTTGCTTGCTGTTATTTTGTCTCTAAAACCATTGTTTTCAATCCTCTTTAAGTAGAAATGACTGAGCTGTTTGTTTCGATGTGTACTATTAGATACAGTGTCAGTAAAAACCCCAATGCACGCAGTATTTCCGTGCACTTCTTCATTTCATTTCCTTGTAATAAATTTTCAAGTATAATATGACTACACCAATGAATGTGAGGATTTTCATTGTTGCTGATAGATGTTACCAAATTCTTTCTAGAAGATTTGTACCCATTGACAAAGAGTTATTGTATTCTTGCTAACATGATTAAGAATAGAACATCTTTACTTTGACTTACATAAAATACTGCCTTATTTTCCATCACATTTTCGATTGCTCAGAAGAGAGATGTCTTTATATTTCCTTAGTTATGCCCTCCCTTGTGGATTTTCTATTTCTATTCATTTTAATCATTGCCTTACTCAGGAAGATTTACTGTGCAAAGTAATGTGGTGAAAGATCCAGCAGAAAACAAGAATAAGATGGCCCTGTTGGTGATAAATGTTCAGTGAGTAGAGAGGAAGAAAGCCACTGAGCAAACAGGTAAAGAACAATGAGACTTGCCCCAGTCCCAGGCTTTGTTTTAGGTGGCCAACAAATACCCCAAGAAGATTTAGCCGTGACCTGAACACAGTCATTGCTACAGAATCCCTGCAGTGTATGGGATGAAGATTATGAGTAAAGATACAAGAAAGTGTAAGGCTGCTAGAATGCAGTCAGTCCTGGTGTCTTTTGGAGGAAGGGTGCAGTAGATGGAATATTGTTTGAGAGAGGAAACAACTGAGATGTGCAGGGATGCTGTAGTGCTAGGCTAAGGTGGGTCATCTTGGAGGTGTGCAGGAGAGGGTGTAGTACTGGGCTGAGACGGGGCATCAAAGTTCCATAGGCCACGGTAAGAAATGTGGGTTTGCCTTAGTATAGAAGAAAACAACTGAAGACTTTTAAACTCAGTGATAAGGTCACATTGAATTCTGGGGTGAGAATAAAATGTGAGGGGAAACAGGTCATTGCAGCATCCTTACCAAGAGATGATCTCTTGTGGATTAGGATAATGAGGAGGAGGAAGAAGAGAGAGAGAAAAAAAATGATCTGTTTTCTTTTGGGTAATACATGAACCAGAGGCAGAGATAAGAGACAAGCTTCAGGGGTAAATAACTCCCAGAGAAGGTGGCCCTAGCAATGAAATGGGCAGCACAAGAGAGATGGAAGAATGGAGAATCTAGAAGGATGCTTCGAATCACAGCTACAGGAAGCAGGTTTGGGCTGCTCTGAATGTCTTCTGGGTATAGGCTACCCTCCATGGCTGTCTATCCAAACACTGCAGCTGGAAACCTTTGCTCACGCCTTCAGAGCTCAGATGGTTCCTGCAATGCCCATGTGCATGTCACAAACCATACTGAGTAGAATTTTAAAGCTTTGTGGAAAAAGCCTGAGGTGAAAAAGTAGACAAAGGAGCTGGCCCTTGAGATGACATGCTGCTAAGAAGATGCAGATAGCTGCCCATGGACATGGCCTGAGTGCATCAACATGTAACACTGAAGAGATCGATACATACATAGGACATGGAATTTTTGACAGCAAAAAGTTTTGGTTTTTTTTTTATCATTAGGAATAGAAACTGTTAAGAGGTTCACATCAAAACAGACATCATAAACTAATGCTGGCATCTATCTAGTTGGTGTCTAGATATTGAATTATTGTAAAATGTTGATAGAATATTTATGTTTTGTACTAAAATATTTAGTATATAATTAAACTTTTCTCCATGTTTGAAAATTTTCATAAAGATTATATTAGAAAATAATTTCTCAAACATAGTTCCACTGAAGACGCCTTGGAGAAGGAAAATTTATAATTTTCATTATACTTTGATATTTGTATTCTAAATAGCTTTCTCTCTACAGATTTGGAACATTGATTACCCTCATGAAGGCACTTGAAAAAGCAAGCCATGAGGCAGGGACTTTGCTTGATGTGTGTGGCATTGGGGCAATACTCTCTCAGTGATATCTGTGTCTTGAGTCCTGATGTTTGCAAGTATGCTACCTTACATGGAAGAATATCAGTGTAGATGTCATTGTATGATGTATTGTGGACTGGGGAATCGTTCTACATTGGTGTGGAAGCATAGAGTCCTTGTAAGTGAACAAAGGTAAGAACATCTATCACTGAAGATGTGATGAGGGCTGACAATTGGAGATAGGGCAAGGGCCTGCTGTAGGAGAGTCATCTGGGGAAAGGAGTGGGTTTTCCTCTCAGGCCTCTGGGAGTAAAGCCCTGGGTTTTAGATTACTGAGACCTGTGTCAGATCATCAGATGTGTCATGGGGTAAATCTATGCCATTTGAAACCACTTAGCCTAGATAACCCACAAGAGGAAGTGGAACTGGTCCCATCATCAGGATCCCAAAGCATTATGGGGAAGAGTAAGACTGACTGTGTGGTACATACATTGCTTGTTGGGGTCTGTTTTTAGAGAGGCTCTAGATTAAATCTGTGGGAAGTTTACAATATAAATTTTGATGATTTTTAATGTATAGGAAAAACGAACAAAGCACGAGTCTTAGCTACACTTGATGGAAACACAATAGCAACTTGATGCCCAGGCTTTGTGGGAGCACCTCTGTGCTGGATAGTTAAATGTCAACTTGATATCTGAGAGGAGGGACCCTCAATTGAGAAAAATGCCTCTATAACATCTGCTTGGAGGCAAGCCTGTAGGACATTTTCTTATTTAGAGATTGAGGGAGGAGGGCCCAGCCCATTGTGGGTGGTGCCCCCTCTGGTCTGGTGGCCCTGAGTTCTATTAGAAAGTAGATTCTCTGTAGTTACAGGGGGGAAACCAGTAAGAGTATCCCTCCATGGTCTATGTGTCACTCTTGCTTCTGTGTTTCTGTCCTCTTTGAGTTCCTGACCTTCCTTCAATGATGGACTGCAGTGTAGAAATGTAAGCCAAATGAACCCTTTCTTTCACTTCTACTTGCTTTTTGGTCATGGTGTTTTACTGAAGCAACAAAATCCTAAAACAGCCCCATTAAAGAATAGCAAGATCTATGGAAGTGTGGAGCTGCATGTCACTTAGAATTCAGGGAAGCATAAAGACTTCAACTGACATCACTTACAAGACCTAATTTACTACACCTTTTTTATGCTCTAGCCTACATCTGCCATTCTCTGCCAGTCATAGCTCTTCCTGTCCACTGGACACACTGACTTTTCATTCAGTGACCCAGCCAGATGTTGTAGACACAGTGATTCAGCTTGTAAGTTGCCCTGTCCATCAGTTCTTTAGTCTCTGTTGTCTGTCCCTGTAGTTCTTGTTTCTCAAGGCTTCTGACATCTTCCACTTTTGTTTCTTTATAATCTTAGCCCACATCTTTTCCCTGAGTTCAGGTTTTAAGAGTGATTTTTAAAATTTTTATTTTACTGATAACTTCTTGATTTCAAATTGCTCATTTGATTTCTAGAAACAAGATTCTGGTTGGATATGTTGATCTTTGTTTTAGAAGAGACTTATGTTCCAAAAAATTATAATCCAAAGACTCAGAATATTTGGATCAGGATCTCTTCTCAGGTTTGATACAAAGAATAAATAATTTGGAGAGGAGAGAGGACCTGGGGAAGATGGGGCAGCATCTGTCATACCTGGTTTAGAATTCAATGCTACTGGGTATGTTTATATGCATATTTTGCTCCTGTTCAATTTATATTTGGGAAGTAAAAGCAAAATTGGAGCGAGCATATGTGCTGATGAAATCAAGCCAAAAATATGAATGTGGCAATTGAAGATGACCTCAAGGGACCAAACAGAAAAGAGCACACATGATTAGACTACTGTGTCAGTGTAGTTGCTTGATTACAAAGGGATGTATTTGTATGCTTCCTGGTAAACAAAAAAAGTAAGATTAAAATGTATGCTATGTTATAGGAAAAGAAATGATGGCATTTCTCAGTTTGTTGGGTAGCAATGACAGTAAAAAGCCTTTGCTCGAGTTCCTGCCAGCAGATTGTAGAGCTCAGAGAAAGAATTATTGGAAAATATCTGAGGCACCCTAGCACACCCAGAATCTTGAGATCATTGATGAGTGGAATGCAACATCTGTTCCAAAAAAACCTGGAGAGTCTTGTGCCAGTAGGAACAGGGACAAAGGAAGCCTGCCTGACCAGCGGCTGGGATTCCTTCTGGTGGCTCCAGCCAAGCACCATCTTGGGCATGAACTTGGCAGGTCCTAGCACACCCAGGATCTTGGGATCATTGAGACTGGTCTACGCAGGAGAGCATGTGGGTAGCAGAAGCAACAGAGTTTCGTGGACAGGGTCCCTTCGGGTCTTCATCCTCTCAGCCAGGAGGCAGAACTGAGACCCAGACCCCTGGGCACCTTCCTTGCCAAAGGAGAGTCTGCCTCCAGCTAGGACTCTGACCCCAGGACCCAGGAGGTGGATCTGACCTCCAGATTTCTGTGCACCTTCCCTGCAAGAGAAGAGCTTGCCTGCAGAGAGTGCTCTGACCACTGGGACTCAGGAGGGAGTTGGACTCCCAGGAGTGCTGACAGAGGCTAACAGAATCACAGGAGGAACAAGCTCCAGCCAGAGACAGCTAGGACATCTAACACCAGAGATTACTAGATGATGAAAGGCAAATGTAAGAATCTTACTAACAGAAACCATGACCACTCTGCATCATCAGAACCCAGTATGCCCACCACATCAAGTCCTGGATATACCAACACACCTGAAAAGCAAGACTCGGATTTAAATTCATATCTCATGATGCTGGTAGTGGATTTTAAGTAGGACATTAATAACTCCCTTAAATAAATAGAGGAGAACATTGTTAAACAGGTAGAAATCCTTAAAGAGTTACAGAAAAACACTGTTAAATAAGTAGAAGTCCTTAAAGAGGAAACACAAAAATCCCTTAAAGAACTACAGGAAAAGAAAACCAAACAGGTGATAGAATTGAACAAAACTAAGATCCAAAAATGGAAGTAGAAACAATAAAGTAAACCCAAAGGGAAACAACTCTGGAGATAGAAATCCTAGGAAAGAAATCAGGAACCATAGATGTGAGCATCAGCAACAGAATACAAGAGATGTAAGAGAGAATATAAGGTGCAGAAGATTCCATTGAAAACATGGAAACAACAATCAAAGAAAATGCAAAATGCTAAAGGATCCTAACTCAAAACATCCAGGAAATCCAGTGTACAATGAGAAGACCAAACCTAAGGATAATAGGTATAGATGAGAATGAAGAATTAGTAAAGGTCCTCAACAAAATTATAGAAGAAAACTTCCCAAACCTAAAGAAAGAGATGCCCATAAACATACAAGAAGCCTACAGAACTCAAAATAGACTGGACCAGAAAAGGAATTCCTCCCAACACATAATAATCAGAACAACAAATGCACTAAATAAAGACAGAATATTAAAAGCAGTAAGGGAAAAAGGTCAAGTAACATATACAGGCAGGCCTATCAGAATTACACCAGACTTCTCACCAGAGACTATGAAAGCCAGAAGATCCTGGACAGATGTTATACAGACCCTAAGAGAAAATAAATGCCAGCCCAGGCTACTATACCCAGTAAAACTCTCAATTACCATAGATGAAGAAACCAAGGTATTCCATGACAAAACCAAATTCACACAATATCTTTCCATGAATCCAGCCCTTCAAAGGATAATAAAAGGAAAACTTTAACAAAGGATGAAATTATGCTCTAGAAAAAGCAAGAAAGTAATCCTCCAACAAACCTAAAAGAAGACAGCCACAAGAACAGAATCCCAGCTCAAACAACAAAAATAACAAGAAGCAACAATTACTTTTCCTTAATATCTCTTAATACTAATGGATTCAGTTCCCCAATAAAAAGATATAGACTAACAGACTGGCTAGATAAACAGGAACCAACATTTTGCTGCGTAGAGGAAACCCACCTTGGTGAAAAAGACAGACACTACCACAGAATAAAAGGCTGGAAAACAATTTTCCAAGGAAACTGTCCAAAGAAAGAAGCTGGAGTAGCCATTCTAATATCGAATAAAATCGACTTTCAATCCAAAGTTATCAAAAAAGACAATGAGGGGCACTTTAAACTCATCCAAGGTAAAAATCTTCCAAGATTAACTCTCAATTCTGAATATCTATGCTCCAAATACAAGGGCATCTACATTCATTAAAGAAACTTTAGTAAATCTCAAACCACATTGCATATCAGGCAATAGTGGGAGACTTCAACACACCGCTATCATCATTGGAAAGATCCTGGAAACAGAAACTAAACAGAGACACATTGAAATTAATAGAAGTTATGAAACAAATTGGTTTAACAAATATCTACAGAACATCTTATCCTAAAACAAAAGGATATACCTTCTTCTCAACACCTCATGGTACTTTCTCCGAAACAGACGATATAATTGGTCATAAAACAGGCTTCAACAGATATAAAAATTATGAAATTATCCCATGCATCTTGTCAGATCACCATGGACTAAGGCTGATCCTCAATAACAACATAAATAATAGAAAGCCAACATTCACGTGGAAGTTGAACAACAGTCTACTTAATGATACCTTGGTCAAGGAAGAAATAAAGAAAGAAATTAAAGACTTTTTAGGGTTTAATGAAAATGAAGCCACAACATACCCAAACTTATGGGACATAATGAAAGCATTCCTAAGAGGAAAACTCATAGCTCTGTGTACCTCCAAAAAGAAACTAGAGAGAACATACACTAGCAGCCTGACAGCACATCTAAAAGCTCTAGAACAAAAGGGGGCAAATTCACCCAAGAGGAGTAGACAGAAGGAAATAATCAAACTTAGGGCTGAAATCAACCAAGTAGAAACAAGAAGAACTATTCAAAGAATCAACCAAACGAGGAGCTGGTTCTTTGAGAAAATCAACAAGATTGATAAACCCTTAGCCAGACTCACTAGAGGGTACAGGGACAGTATCCTAATTAACAAAATCAGAAATGAAAACGGAGACATAACAACACAACCTGAGGAAATCCAGAACATTATCAGATACTACTACAAAAGGCTATACTCAACAAAACTGGAAAACCTGGATGAAATGGACAATTTCCTAGACAAATACCAGGTACTAAAGTTAAATCAGGATCAGATTAATGATCTAAACAGTCTCATTCCCCCTAAAGAAATGGAAGCATTCATTACTAGTCTCCCAACCAAAAAAAGTCCAGGACCAGATGTGTTTAGTGCAGAGTTCTATCAGACCTTCAAAGAAGACCTAATTTCAATTCTTCTCAAACTATTTCACAAAATAGAGCCATAAGGTACACTACTCAATTCATTCTATGAAGTTACAATTACTCTGATACCTAAACCATATATAGACCCAACAAAGAAAGAGAACTTCAGACCAATTTCCCTTATGAATATCGATGCAAAAATCCTCAATAAAATTCTCGCTAGCTGAATCCAAGAACACATCAAAATAATCATCAAATGACCAAGTAGGCATCATCCCAGGGATGCAAGGATGGTTTAATATACAGAAATCCATCAATGAAATACACTATATAAACAAACTGAAAGACAAAAACCACATGATCATCTCATTAGATGCTGAGAAAGCATTTGGCAAAATCCAATACCCATTCATGATAAAAGTGTTGGAAAGATCAGGAATTCAAGGCCCATACCTAAACATAAGAAAAAGCAATACAGAGCAAACCAGTAGCCAACACTAAACTAAATGGAGAGAAACTTGAAGCAAACCCACCAAAATCAGGGACTCTACAGGCTGCCCACTTTCTCTCTGCCTATTCATTATAATACTTGAAGTCCTAGCCAGAGGAATTCGACAACATAAGGAGATCAAGGGAATACAAATTGGAAAAGAGGAAGTCAAAATATCACTTTTTGCAGATGATATGATAGTATATATAAGTGACCCTAAAAATTCTACCAGAGAACTCCTAGACCTGATAAACAGCTTCAGTGAATTAGCTGGACATAAAATTAACCAAACAAATCAGTGGCCTATCTCTACACAGAGAATAAACAGGCTGAGAAAGAAATTAGGGAAACAACAGCCTTCACAATAGTTACAAGCAAAATAAAATACCTTGGTGTGACTCTAACTAAGGAAGTGAAAGATCTGTATGATAAGAACTCCAAGTCTTCAAAGAAAGAAATCGAAAAACATCTCAGAAGATCAAAATATTTCCCATGCTCATGGATTGGCAGGATTAATATAGTAAAAATGGCTATCTTGCAGAAAGCAATCTACAGATTCAATGCAATCCCCATCAAATTTCCAACTCAAATCTTCACTGAGTTAGAAAGGGCACTTTGCAAATTCATCTGGAAAAATAAAAAACCTAGGAGAGCAAAAAATATTCTGAACAATAAAGGAATCTCTGGTGGAATCACCATTCCTGACCTCAAGCTGTACTACAGATCAATTGTGGTAAAAACTTCATGGTAGTGGTACATCGACAGACAGGTAGATCAATGGAGTAGAATTGAAGACCCAGAAATGAACCCATACACCTATGGTCACCTGATCTTTGACAAAGGAGCTAGAACCATCCAGTTAAAAAATGACAGCATTTTCAACAAACTGTGCTGGCTCAACTGGGGATTATCATGTAGAAGAATGTTAATTGATCCATTCTTATCTCCTTGTACAAAGCTAAATTCTAAGTGGGTCAAGGAACTCCACGTAAAACCAGAGACACTAAAACTTATAGAGGAAAAAGTGGGGAAAAGCCTTGAAGAAGCACAGGGGAAATATTCCTGAACTGAACAACAATGGCTTGTGCTGTAAGATGGAGAATTTATAAATGGGACTTCATAAAATTGCAAAGCTTCTGTAAGGCAAAAGACACTGTCAATAAGACAAAAAGGCCACCAATAGATTGGGAAAGGACCTTTACCTATCCTAAATCAGATAGGGGTCTAATATCTAATATATACAAAGAACTCAGGAAGCTGGACTCCAGAAATTCAAATAAGCCCATTAAAAAATTCGGCACAGAGCTAAACAAATAATTCTCAACTGAGAAATACCGAATGGCTGAGAATCACTGAAAAAAATGTTCAACATCCTTAATCATCAGGGAAATGGAAATCAAAACAGCCCCGAGATTCCACCTCACACAAGACAGAATGACTAAGATCAAAAATTCAGGTGACAGCAGATGCTGGCAAGGATGTGGAGAGAGAGGAACACTCCTCCTTGCTGGTGGGATTTCAATCTGGTACAACTACTCTGGAAATCAGTCTGGTGGTTTTTCAGGAAATTGGACATAGTACTACCAGAGTATCCAGAAATAACTCTCCTGGTCATATACCTGATGATATTCCAACTGGTAATAAGGACACATCCTCCACTATGTTCACAGCAGCCTTATTTATAATAGTCAGAAGTTGGAAAGAACCCAGATGTCCCTCAACAGAGGAATGGATACAGAAAATGTGGTACATTTACACAATGGATTACTACTCAGCTATCAAAACCAATAAATTCATGAAATTCTTAGGCAAATGGATGGATCTGGAGGATATCATCCTTAGTGACGTAACTCATTCACAAAAGAACTCACATGATATGCACTCACTGATAAGTGGATGTTAGCCCAGACACTCTGAATACCCAAGATACAATTTGCATAACACATGAAACTCAAGAAGAAGGAAGACCAAAGTCTGGATACTTAGTTCTTTCTTAGAATGGTGAACAAAATACCCATAGAGGGAGTTACCCATAAAGTCAAAGTTTGGAGCTGAAACTAAAGTTTGGACCACCCAGAGACTGCCCCACCTGGGGATCAATCCCATCATCAGCCACCAAACACAGACACTATTGCATATGCCAGCAAGATTTTCTGAAAGGACCCTGATATAGCTGTCTCTTGTGAGGCTATGCCAGTGCCTGGCAAATATAGAAGTGGATGCAGTCAGCTATTTGATGGAACACAGGGCCCCCAATGGAGGAGCTAGAGAAAGTACCCAAGGAGCTGAAGAGGTCTGTAACCCTATAGGAGGAACAATAATATTAACTAACCAGTACCCCCAGAGCTCGTGTCTCTCGCTGCATATGTAGCAGAAGATGGCCTAGTTGGCCATCATTGGGAGGAGAGGTTCTTGGTTTTGCAAAGATTATATGCCCCAGTATAGGCGAATGCCAGGGCCAGGAAGTGGGAGTGGGTTGGTTGGGGAGCAGGGCTGGAGAAACATATAGGGGACTTTCAGGATAGCATTTGAAATGTAAATGAAGAAAATATCTAATAAAAATTTGTTTAAAATTAAAAAAATGAAAATATCTGTCAAGATCAGAAACTTGAAATGCTTATGGCTCAACTATTATATCAGTCAGGTGTCTCTAAAGAAGCAGAACTGATACTCTGTGTGTGTGTGTGTGTGTGTGTGTGTGTGTGTGTTTGTGTGTGTTTGTTGTGTCTGTGTGTGATTGTGGTTCTAGGACTCTACCACTGGGAAGGCCTAGAATCATGTAGTTCAGTTATGAGGCTGGGTGTCTTAGTTGTCCTAGTGCTGGAGTCCTGGATGACTCCTAGAAAAATGATGGTCTTCAGTCTATACTGAAATTTCAAACTCATTGGTTCTAACACAGATGAAGGGATACCTCAGCAACAGGGTGGATGAGCTTTCCAGTGAGGGCGATGGCAAGCAGGCAAAATGCAAAATTTCTTTCTACATTCTTTTACGTGAGCTGCTACTAGAAGGTATGACCAAGATTAAGGGGATACATGACTTCCTGCATCAAATAATCTGATTAAGAAAACCTCCTCAAAGTCATGCCTAACAGCTCAAGTTTCAGTTGACTCCAGTAGCACATTTAGAATGAGCTAGATGTTTAATTCATTTTCTTATAACTTAAAACAAGAACACCAGGCAAACAAGTTCTTAATAATGTGATATTAAGTGCCTTCTCTACTTGAATATACTAACAGCTAGGTACAAAACTGCTCCTATCAAGCTGACTAGACCATTGTGGAGTGACTCATTACCTGGAGGGACAGGGCTGGACATTACGTCCTTCTCCACACAAACTCCACTTCAAGATCTTAGGCAGTTTCACTCATTCTAACCTACAGGAGCACCCAGCTCAAAAGCCTCATGTGTTTATTAACTGCTCCAAATCCAGGATTGGTAATGGGAAGATAGTGCTTGTTATGACACAAAAATTTGTGAACCCTAAGAGGATCAGCAAGGAGCTGATTCTGATGCAATCGCATTAGGGTCTCTTTATTCATGCTCAAGCTTGGGCCACACCCCCATCTCTGATGCAGGAGAACAGGGTGGAGAGCTGATCCCAGTTTTAGGCAAGCTTTTATAGAGGCAAGAATGTAGTATCTAGCCTGGTACACATCCAATTAGGGTGCCATTAAGGCCTTTAACATAATTGGCTGGGGCTGGAGCCAAACCATAAACTTTTAACTTCTGATTTCCTCCTGATTGGTTGTTGTTAGGAAGTGAAGTGTCAGGGACAGGTTTGTAACCTGGAGATGTAGATTTGATGAGGAATAACCTGGAAACTGGTGTTAGACATAGGTCTTGTTGGGGGTAACCTGGAAACCGGTGCTAGGTAATGGCCTGTTAATTAACTTGAGTTCAACCTTAGGTCAGGTTCTCTAGGCTGATGTCTGAACCCAAAAGAGTTGGTGTCTCATGCTGACCTGAGAATCAAGGGTAGGTACAGGACATAGCTCCTGAGTGGGCCTTGGTGGCTCCAGTTTCATATGTTATGATTTTGAAGAACATGAAGACTGTATCCTTATTTCATGAGGCTTAGCCCAAAGCATCACATATAAAGACACAGATTCAAAGCCTGAATTCCAGATCTAAATCAGGTTCACTGGGAGTGAGACCTGGATCTGCATTTTTAAGAGGTCCTGGGGTAGTTATAATCATTATTCAATATTTAAGCCATAATCTCAACTGTCTATATTTACAGGGTACATTGTAATCTTTACAAACTGCACTTTGACTCATATTCAAGTCTCAAGATCTTTCTGTTTCGTGATTCCTTCTAGCTCAATATTATTTGATCCACATTTCTGATTGTATCTTTCTTCCTGGTAGAATTTTCCAACTACACAATACCAGAAAGGGTTATAGGGTTAAACAAATAAAATGGATTTTCCTATTTATTTGGATGTATAGCCAATTCATTTTGTACATTACTCCCTCTCAAATCTCCAGGTAGTTTTTACATTGTTCTGTTGGATAGCTACCTTAATGGAATATCTTCTATTTGGAATATTGATCCAATGAGTAGCTAGAGGTTTGTCACAAGGGAGCTCCGAGGTGATGAAAAGGGACTTGTTGCCAAAAACATTTCAAAATGAGATTCTGATATCAGCCTAAAGATTCACAAGAGGCATTTTGATTACATTTTGACACACATGGGCCACCATAGCACAGTGCTGCTGAGATCTTGCTCCCTTCTGCAAGCTGAAACTCACTTCCTAAAGCAATGATGACCGATGTTTTCACAAACATTTTGCTTTCAAAATAAAATATACACATGATCAAATACATCAAGCACATGATAAAACTAAGAAAGTGCATGGTCTGTATCTCTTTGTCCAGTTTATTGGGCGTACTGTAATAAACAAGACTTGCTTTTCTAATTTAGTTAATATTCTTAAATTTGTGTGAGTACTTAGTTTTCCTTTTATTTTTCCTTCAAAGACAGAAACTTCTATGGAAAACACTCTGAAGAACACAGTATTATGTAATCTTAATTTTTAAACGCTGTAATGTTTTTCAGCACCTACTGATGCCTGTAGTGCAGAGTGTACAATAGTCAGAGGCAACAATTACAGGAGGCCAAGTAAGATAAAAAGAACACAGTGGGGTGCTCACCAAGGACAGCCTTTCTGAAATTTGTCCACCAGAAAGTCAGTTTGTGTTAGAACTGAATACCTGCAAAGAATTTTCTTTTCTTTAATTGCCAGAAGGTAGTTACTAGCCCAGCTCAGCATAGAAAAAAGAGCCTGACTTCCAAGTGTGGACCTAACCTCTGAAGACATCTGTTGTCACTACCAGCCCTGGGTCAGGCCCTGCATCATTTTGTCCCTCCTCAAGGGAACTAGAAGTATACCTGTAGGATTTTATCTCTTTTTAGTAACAAGCAGGCTTATTGTCTAAGCTTCAGAAACCCAATCCCATCTCTCATAAAAAAGATAGAGAATGAATCACTATTTGTTTGCATAACAGGTAGATTCCAGGCACTAAAATGTGATGTGGAGGACTGTTCAGGATGGAATGAGTTTCTGGTTTTCCTCAGCAAGGGTTCCTCAGGTTCAAGTATAATCTGTGTAGGACTCTTGCAGACACACCACGTGCAACCCCAGGGATGTGACTGAATGGATGCAGACACAACATATCCTACCCCACAGGTGTGATTTTGTTTCTTTGCTGAGTTTTTAGCCCTAGCTGCAGCAGCTAGGATATGGCCACTGCTGTGTGGGTCAAGCCAAAGGAAGGCACTCTGCCTGTGAAAGATGACCACTGCCCACACTAAGTAGAGTCAATTAGAAGTAGGCACACATCCATCATTCTAGCATCCCACAAAGCTCTTCAGTAGAAAGCACTAGGACATCTTCATGGTTTCTCCTTAGAGAATGAGATAACCATAAAATGAGAAATGGTAAATTAAAATTTCTGATGTCTGATTGTTCCCATAAAGGAAATGAAAAAGTGAGGAGATAAAGTATTATTTGAGAGAAAATACTTTCAAAATATATATCTGATAAAGTGATCACATTCTTTATATAAAGTGGATTGCTACAAGTTAATACCAAAATAGTTAACCCCCAATTTAGAAAAAGGGGCCAACTATTGGAACAGCAGCAAGATTCTCAAAGGGAAGCAGTATTTTTAGCCACAAAAAGCAAAGCAAAGCAGAGCAGAGCAGAGCAGAGCAGAGCAGAGCAGAGCAGAGCAGAGCAGAGCAGAGCAGAGCAGAGCAGAGCAGAGCAAAGCAAAGCAGAGTAATGAGATTCTACTGCACTTCTCAGGCTAAATCGGAAAGATTATAAAATTGGATGATTTTTCACTTGTTAGACTATAAAATGGTACAACTGTTGTTAGAAAATATCTAGACATTTATTATAGAAATAAGCAAGTGCCCCCGAACCAGCAATCCCATGTATATGTATTTTCCAGATTAATGCAAGTATAATCCACAGAACACTTCCACAACAGTAGTCATACTAAATTCAGGGTGGGCAGGCACCCCACCCCACTTCAAGTGGGGCATGAAATCCATCTCTTTGACAATCCTAGGCAATAGCCCTGTTTCTGTTGTAACAAGGCCCAGGAACAAACCATAAATACATGTGACAATATTGATGAATTCCCAAAATATTTTGCTGTATGAAAGAAATCTTGCACAAATGAATAAGTGGCATAAAATCTCATTTCTGTAAAACTCTAAAAAGGCAAATGAAAATCATGCTGGAAGGGTTCAGAACAGTAGCTGCTGCCAGTGTGTGTGTGTGTGTGTGTGTGTGTGTGTGTGTTTAAGGAACTGTGTGTATGAGAGTGCTTTTGTGTGTGTAGGTGTCTGTATGTAGGAGAGTAGTGGTTTTACGTGTATGGGGGGATGCTGTGTTTGTGTGCCTTTGTTTGTATAGATGCCTGTGGGAAATAAGGTTCCTGTGTGTAGGAGGGTGATACCTGTATGTGTATGTTTTTAGGGTACTTGTATGTGTGTGTGTGTGTGTTACTTGTGTGTTTTGCTTATTTATGTAGCAATTACCTGTGTCTCTGTGTGTATGTATGTGTCTGGGTGTGTAATGTGCCTGTGTGTTTAGGGGGCTGTCTGAGTGGAGAAAGGTGATATGTGTATATGTATGTTAGGCGTGTGTGTGTGTGTGTGTGTGTGTGTGTGTGTGTGTGTGTATACGTCTGTGTGATCTCTTGGGTTGGGAGTTGTATGTGTGTGTGTGCATGTGTAAGAGACTGTGTATGTGTGGAAGTACCTTTGTGTGAGGGTGACTGTCAGACAGTGGGATTCCTGTGTGTAGGAAGGTGGTGCCTATTTGTATGTGTGTGTGTGGGGGGGATGCCTGTGTGCTCATATGTGCCTATTTGTGTATGTGCTGTGTGTGTGTCAGTGACTGTGTGTGTAGGGGTATGTGTAGGGTGTTTATGTGTTGGTTGGGTGCCGGTTTGTTGAGAGATGCCTGGGAAGAGGCTGCAGGGACTTTTTGTGATGACGGAAACATTCTAAATCAGTAGGATTTGGGTTTACACAGTGTGTATGTGTTGGTACAAAGCAGGCGTTCTTACATCTCACAGTGAAGTTCTTACATATGAATTTTATCTAAAATGTGTTAAATACTTTAATCATATACACTCTAAGCATTTGTGATGAAACACACTGATATTATACTTTACATTGAATTTATAAGAGACAAGATATACTGTATATAGTGAGCTGGGGATAAAAGTAGACATTTGATAATGCAAACATGGTTAATTTTTTTATTTTTATGTTTTGTTGGTCTCATACATGTATATAGTGAATTTCAGTGATTATTAGTCTTTTTACAATCTGTGTGTGTGTGTCTGTGTGTCTGGTTTTAATTGGTGTTACCCACATGAGCATTGGTGCGATATTATTTGCTGGAACATGGGCAATTTATTAGTAGCTGCAACACTGAAGAAACTGATACCCCTCCCTGGAGTAAACATTAACAATCTGAAGCCCCTCAGGAAGGGGTGGAGCTTCATGAGTCTTCTTCCAAGATGAAAGGCTGAAAGATTCAACTGTGTGCAGGCCTTGTGTAACCACAGCTGCAATGAGTTCATGAGGGCCTTAACCATTACAAGTCTGAAAGTTCCATCTTTCGGCTCATTCTTTTTCTTTCCTTTCTCTCTCAATCTCTCTCTACTTCTTCTTACTCAATGTTCCCCAAACTTACAGGGATGGTATGGATGACTCAATAGAGACTGAGACTCCACCTTATTCTTAGCTTTTCAACAACTCGAGTCTTTTCCATAACTGCTACCACCCACTGCAAGATGAAGCTTTTCCAACAAGGTTTCGAGCGGCATTATTTGGGTTACAAACCCAAGTGTTTAAAAGTGGTTCTGTGGGACCATGAGAGGCAGCCTTTTTTGGTTGAATGAGGCTTGCTCTGGTGACCTAGTAAAGACCCAGTTGGAAACTCTACAAGGGATGGAACAGTGAGCCACATTCCCAGAGACAGGTGCCTGACACCACAGAGCCCCCAACTCCGTAATTCTGTGACTATAAGTCACACAGACAATGTCCCAAGCGCCTGGCATCCTGGCTAGACTCCACCCCCACAGTTACCTGACTATATAGCCAGGTATGCTCCTCTCTACCATTACCTGGGAGCAGCAAGGTAGCCCAGCCCACCATAAAAGGGGCTGCTTGGCCCGTCCTCTCTCTCTTTAAGCTCTCACCATTCTTACTCTCATCTCTAGCCTTCCTTCTCTCTCTCTCCCTTCCTCCCTCTCTTCACATAGCCTGGCTGGCCTCTCTCCCCCTTTCTACCTCCTCTCTTTGTCTCTGCCTTTCTACAATAAAGCTCTAAAACCATAGACTGTCTCTTCTCAAGGCCCACCGTGCTTAAATGATGAGATAGGCTTTCTTTTAAAGAGCCGCATCTAACCTCCTACCAGAAGGCCACGGACTGGACCAAGAACTCTTACCAGTTTGGGAACCACCCAGCAACCCCCCTCTCCCTGCCCACTCCTCCCTTTGGCCCTAGTGATGACCTAGCCGGCCCCAGGGCCTCCATTTTGTTCTCAACTCTTCCTTGTTCTCAGCTCTTCTGCGGTGTCCAGTAGTGTCTGGGGATGCCCGAGACTAGAACCTGTTATCTCTGGCCTCTGTGAGGTCCAGAGACCTTGGACTGCCCTGTGTCCAACCCCCACAGGCTGGATCCATAGCTTCCCACATCCAGACACCCACCCGGGCTGCATGGAAAGTGTGTGGCAGTCCTCCCACGTCTGCCTGCCCACTCAGATCACCGGAACTCTTGCGGGATGCAGCGTTTTCTCCCACTCCCCTTACACATGTCCATGTATGTGTTTCCTATCTTGGGTCTATGAATCCAATCCAAAATCAACTGGTTGCCTACATAATATCCATGCTGCTATTTCACCAGTGAACACAGCTTGATAAGTAATTTATTATTGATGCTCACAGGATTCAGATATGGGTAAGATGGTAGATAATGTTTTCTCTCCCAGCACCTTCTAATAGTATGAAACTTACCAGCAGGGAAAAAACATGGTAAAGCTTAATAGTAGATTCAATGTAATATCTTTTGCTTTTTTTCTGTAGGCTTGAAATTTTTCATAGAAAATGAGAGGTTTATTATAGCTGTATATTTAAATACTTAGTTTTCATTAACATTTGTAGTTTGATTTTTAAATATCTATTATTAAATGTTGTTGATTAAAAACCCCATTGAAAGGAGGTTTTGTATGCCTACTATAGTCCTTACTACATCTCACTAGGCTCTATTATGTATGCTACAGTAACAAGTAAGTCCCCAAAACTCTAGTGCAGTGGTTCTCAACTTTCCTAATACTGTGATGCTTTGATACAGCTTCTCATGTTGTGGTGACCCCCCAGCAATAAAATTATTTTGTTTCTACTACATCACTGCAATTTTAACTGTTATGAATCATAATGTAGATATCTGATATTCAGGATATCTGATATACAACTCCTGTGAAAGGGTTGTTCGATGAGACTCACAGGTTGAGAACTGCTGCTCTTGTTTGTCAATGGTAGCCACTGCATTTTTACAGCTGTTTTGGCCTGAGACAGGACAGGTGGCTTTCCTGGACATGCCTTGTCCCAGGTTGACTACCAAACCTCAGCTACTTTCTTCTGGCCGTTTCAGAGTACCTTGCTTCTAGTCCAAGCTGTAGACATGTTACAACAATTGAAACATACCTGGAGGCAAAAGTCAACAATGATATGCCTTCTCAACCTCATTACTAGTACAGTTTGGAAATAAAAATTCCCTGAATGTGTATTAAGAATCAATATCATAATAAGCATATATTATTGCAAAAAATTTAAAATCTCTTAATTAAACTCATTTAAAAATTTTAAAACTGAATCTATGAATTTAATATATACTATTTCTCTAAGTTAAGTATGTATGGATCTAATAACTTAAATTTTTATGTATTATGACTCTCAAATATTATTTAGTGACCTAATAGTTCAGAATAATTTAGTAAGATCTTCATTTAAAATTATTAGTCTATAAGTATATTAATAAAATCTTAATATTTCTTCCAGGGATAGAAAATGAGGTTACAGTAAGGATTTAGAAGATTGGAAGAATATTATTTGTTAAACTATTTATTTAGTCATTTAAAAGGTATAATTTTTTAATAAAAAATAAACTTTGCAAGCCAATAACTTAGTACACATTAATTTTTTAGTTGAAATGACAAGTCAAAGTTATTACTTTAATACATCAAATTTCATTCATTATAAATTCTCATATGTACCAAATATGTATAAATTAAGGAATAACAGTATGACTTGAGTTTTTAAAATCTTTCTGCATTTCTTTCTGCATTTAATTGTTCTCTATGTTGAAAGGTGTGACTAGCTAATGACATAATTATGCTAGAAAAATATTTAGGATAATTCAAATAGTTCTTGAAGTTATGCTCTGTCTGGCTGAGGTCTGTGATTAAAGTTTCTATCTGAGCAGTCAGGTGGGTGTGCTCCAGGTTTACGTGGCCTGCTAAGGTGGTTTGAATTGGTTCTCCTGCTTGGCTCTGTTCAGCATCCTTCCATATTCACTACCACTATGTCTGCTTCTGTTGTTCCTCAGGGATGCTGTCCAGCCACTTAGACTCAGCCAATCCACTGCTTATCCTCCACTCTTTCTTTGTGATAGTGACACAGCATCCTGGTGTTAAGACATTCTCATTCATCCTAGTGTTTAAGTTGCTCCTGTGGCTTCTGTGTTGGGCAGTACGATGAGGTGGTTATTAGTGGAGATTTATATGTGATGTGATCCTTACAAAAAACCTGACTTTGTTCAGTATCCTTACGCTCTATGCAAGGTTGTTGAGATTGCTGAGTTAACAAATATGAATGATATTGTCATAGTCATTGCTATTAACATTACCATTTGAGTAGCAGTCAGAGGCTGGAGAGAAGAATCTCTCATCCACTTTTGTTTGTTTGTTTGCTTGTTTGTTTTGAGAACTTTCTGGCTTGGAATGTGGTATATAGACCAGGTTGACTCCAGACTCACAGAAATCTGTCTACCCCTGTTTCTGTCTCTCCAGTGCTAGGATTAAAGGCACATACCACCATGCCATGCTTGACCCATCAGTTTATATCATATTACAACCATCTCTCAGACTTTGTGAGAGATGAATCCAAAACTCCATGGATCTGCTTACACTTTAAGATAACATGGATTTTGCATGTAGCTCACATCCCTGGCTACATTCTTGCTCCTCTTTGAGTAACTTAACAATGGCCAGGAAAGTGTAAATGCTCAACAGGTACTGTATTGTTAGACAATATTGGCAGGTAGGAAAGTCTATTGCTCATCTCTGGTACATTTTTTTCTTCTATTTCTGATCCGTGGTCTCATTGCATCTGTGGACATTGAGCACACAGATAAAGTGGTCTTCCTGTATCATGTCCTCTTGGTTCTCAGTTTCTAAGCCAGGTCCATGTGAGCTCGGTTCTAGTGCTTATGCTCAATTTGTGAACATGTTTGTTGGGAAGGATAAGCTCACAAAGTTGTCATCTCCTACCCAAAGCACCTGAAGTGCTGCCACCCAACAGTCTACCTGGCTGCTTCACTGGAGATGTTCTGGGAATTACCACTGAGTAATTCCTGCAATCGCTGCTCAGCTTGTGGAAGGGACATTTACCTCAACACAGGCAGATACTTGGAAAATTCTCATGTTGGTGTGGAGACAGATGTACAGAGAGAGCAGCAAGGCCAGCCTTGCTGAACCCCAGCCTGGGGTGAACACATCTCCCATTCCTAGCCAGGAGGAAGTACTGAGATAGGCTGATGTCTGTGGGAATCCAGTTCTCAGTCTTTGATTGGACATAAGAGATTTCCAAGTTCACTGTGCTTTTCTTCCTGAAACAAAAATGCATACTTCTTTAACTCAGCCCTGAGGAAGTCTTACCCAGAAAATGAAGTCAGTAGTTTGAAAGTCTAGTAGTTTATTTGCTTAAAAAATATTATTTCATGGGGTGCTAACTCTGTAGCCTGTTCCACAGCACCCAGAGGAGGCTCCACTCCCAAGTGCTCAAGAACACCTAGGATCCAGGATCCCAGGATTCCAGATCGCAGGAGCTTGATCACACCAGGTTCTCAGGGACCCAGAGGCAGTTTGATACCTAGGAACTCTGACACACCCAAAATCTCAGGATCATAAGATTCCGGAATTACAGGATTACAGAGACAGCTGAACTCTAAGGATTTTGACACAGCCAACATTACAGGAACAACTGGCTCCAGTCAGATGTAGTGAGGGCAGGTAGCACTAGAGATAAACAGATGTCTGGAGGCAAGCTTAAGAATATAAGAAACAGCACAAGTCCCTTCCGGTCAGCACCAACACCGGGTCACCTTGGGCGCAGAGTTGGCGGACATCCCCAAGGTCCCCTAGAGGACTCTCCATGTGACCTTAGGACCACCAGTGAGTGGAACACAACTTCTGTTCCACTCCAATTGCGTGCAATCTGAGACAGCATTAGGAAAGCAGGAAACCCTGCCTGACAGGGTCACAAGTCCCTTCCAGTCAGCACCAGCACTGGGTCACCTGGGCTCAGAGTTGGTGGACACCCCCAAGGTCCCTAGAGGACAGTTTCTGAGACAGACCACATTTTGGGCTCCAGACATCTGGACACCTTCCCTGCCAGAGGAGAGGTGTCCACTTTGCCTGGGAGGGATTTGCTGGAGCATCTGGGGTAGCCATCTTGGTTCCCAGATCACTCGGAGACTAGTCTGTTCAGGGGAGAGTGTGGACTACAGAAGCTAAAAGCTTCTGTGACCGGCCAAAGCAACAGAGCTTCTGGGACAGGTACTGTTTTGGGCCTTCATCTTCTGCCAGGAAGGAGGTCTGAATGCCAGATATCTGTGCACTTTCCCTGTAAGAGGAGAGCTTGCCTGCTGAGAGTGCTCTGAACACTGAAATTCAGAGAAGAGAGCTAGTCTCCCAGGTCTGCTGATAGAGGCTAACAGAATCACGAGAGGAACAATCTCTAAGCAGAGACAATTATAACAACTAACTACAGAGATTACAAGATGGCGAAAGGCAAATGTAAGAATCTTACTAACAGGAACCAAAACCACTCACCATCATCAGAACACAGCACTCACACCTCGCCCAGTCCTGGGCACCCCAACACACCCAAAAAACTAGACCCAGATTTAAAAGCATATCTCATGATGATGGTAGAGGACATCAAGAAGGACGTTAATAACTCACATAAAGAAATACAGGATAACACTGCTAAAGAGTTACAAGTCCTTAAAGAAAAACAGGAAAACACAACCAAACAGGCAGAAGTCCTTAAAGAAAAACAAGAATAGACATCCAAACAGGTGATTGAAATAAACAAAACAATACTAGACCTAAAAGGGAAGTAGAAACAATAAAGAAAACCCAAAGTGAGGCAACGCTGGAGATAGAAACCCTAGGAAAGAAATCTGGAACCATAGATGCGAACATCAGCAACAGAATACAAGAAATGGAAGAGAGAATCTCAGGTGCAGAAGATTCCATAGAGAACATCGGCACAACAATCAAAGAAAATGCAAAATACAAAAAGTTCCTAACTCAAAACATCCAGGAAATCCAGGCCACAATGAGAAGACCAAACCTATGGATAATAGGAGTAGATGAGAATGAAGACTTTCAACTTAAAGGGCCAGCAAATATCTTCAACAAAATTATAGAAGAAAACTTCCCAAACCTAAAGAGAAAGATAACCATGAACATACAAGAAGCCTACAGAACTCCAAATAGACTGGACCATAAAAGAAATTCCTCCCAAAACATAATAATCAGAACAACAAATGCACTAAATAAAGATAGAATATTAAAAGCAGTAAGGGAAAAGGGTCAGACCCTAAGAGAACACAAATGCCAGACCAGGCTACGATACCCAGCCAAACTTTCAATTACCAAAGATGGAGAAACCAAAGTATTCCACGACAAAACCAAATTCACACATTATCTTTCCAGGAATCCAGCCCTTCACAGGATAATAACAGAAAAAAAAAATACAAGGACAGAAACCACACCTTAGAAAAAGCAAGAAAGTAATCCTTCAACAAACATAAAGGAAGACAGCCACAAGAAGAGAATGCCAACTTTAACAACAAAAATAATAGGAAGCAACAGTTACTTTTCCTTAATATCTCTTAATATCAATGGACTCAATCCCCGCCCCCAAAAAGACATAGACTAACAGACTGGCCAAACAAACAGGACCCAATATTTTGCTGCTTACAGGAAACCCATCTCAGGGAAAAAGACAGACACTACTTCAGGGTGAAAGGCTGGAAAACAATTTTCCAAGCAAATGGTCCGAAAAAACAAGCTAGAGTAGTCATTCCAATATCTAATAAAATCGATTTCCAACCCAAAGTTATCAAAAAGACAAGGAGGGTCACTCCATACTCATCAAAGGTAAAATCTTCCAAGAGGAACTCTCAATTCTGAATATCTATGCTCCAAATGCAAGGGTAGCCACATTAAATAAATAAACTTTAGTAAAGCTGAAAGCACACATTGCACCTTACACAATAATGGTGGGAGACTTCAACACATCACTTTCATCAATGGACAAATCATGGAAACAGAAACTAAACAGGGACAGAGTGAAACTAACAGAAGTGATGAAACAAATGGACTTAACAGATATCTACAGAAAATTTTATCCTAAAGCAAAAGGATGTACCTTCTTCTCAGCACCTCATGGTACCTTCTCCAAAATTGACCATATATTGGTCACAAAACAGGCCTCAACAGATACAAAAATATGGAAATTGTCCCATGCATCCTATCACCATGGACTAAGGCTGATCTTCAATAACAGCATTAATAATAGAATGCCAACATTCACATGGAAACCGAATAACACTCTTCTCAATGACTCCTTGGTCAAGGAAGGAATAAAGAAAGAAATTAAAGACTTTTTAGAGTTTAATGAAAATGAAGCCACAACATACCCAAACTTATGGGACACAATGAAAGCATTTCTAAGAGGAATACACATAGCTTTGAGTGCCTCCAAAAAGAAACTAGAGAGAGCACACACTAGCAGCTTGACAACACACCTAAAAGGTCTAGAAGAAAAGGAAGCAAATTCACCCAAGAGGAGTAGATGGCAGGAAATAATCAAACTCAGGGGTGAAATAAACCAATAGAAGACCTATTCAAAGAATTAACCAAACAAGGAGCTGATTCTTTGAGAAAATCAACAAGATAGATAAACCCTTAGCCAGACTCACTAGAGGGCACAGGGACAGCATCCTAACCAACAAAATCAGAAATGAAAAGGGAGACATAACAACAGATCCTGAAGAAATTCAAAACACCATCAGATCCTTCTACAAAAGGCTATACTCAACAAAACTGCAAACCCTGGATAAAATGGACAAATATCTAGACAGAAACAAGGTAGCAACGTTAAATCAGGATCAGGTGAATGATCTAAACAGTCCTTTATCCCCTAAAGAAATAGAAGCAGTCATTAAAGTACTTGGAAAGACCAGGAATTCAAGGCCAATACCTAAACATGATAAAATCAATCTACAGCAAACCAGTAGCCAACATCAAAGTAAATGGTGAGAAGGTGGAAGCAATCCTACTAAAATCATGGACTAGACAAGGCTGAACACTTTTTCCATAACTATTCAACATTGTACTTGAAGTCCTAGCCAGAGCAATTTGACAACAAAAGGAGATCAGGGTGATACAAATTGGAAAGGAATACGTCAAAATATCCCTTTTTGCAGATGATATGATAGTATATATAAGTGACCCTAAAAATTCCACCAGAGAACTCCTAAACCTGATAAACAGCTTTAGTGAAGTAGCTTGATACAAAATTAACTCAAATAAGTCAATAGCCTTTCTCTACATAAAGGATAAACAGGCTGGGAAAGAAATTAGGGAAACAACACCCTTCTCAATACACACAAATAATATAAAATACCTTGGTGTGACTCTAACTAAGGAAGTGAAAGATCTGTATGATAAGAACTTCAAGTCTCTGAAGAATGAAATTAAAGAAGATCTCAGAAGATGGAAAGATTTCCCATGCTCATGGATTGGCAGGATCAATATAGTAAAAATGGCTATCTTGCCAAAAGCAATCTACAGATTCAATGCAATCACCATCAAAATTCCAACTCAATTCTTCAACTAATTAGAAAGGGCAATCTGCAAGTTCATCTGGAATAAGAAAAAACCTAGGATAACAAAAACTCTTCTCAATGATAAAAGAACCTCTGGGGGGGGGGGGTAGGGGTGGGGAATCACCATGCCTGACCTAAAGCTATATTACAGAGCAATTGTGATAAAAACTTCATGGTACTGGTATAGCAACAGACAAGTAGACCAATGGAATAGAATTGAAGACCCAGACATGAACCCACACACCTATGGTCACTTGATCTTTGACAAGGGAGATAAAACCATCTAGTGGAAAAAAGACAGCATCTTCAACCCCTGGTGCTGGCACAACTGGCAGTTATCATGTAGAAGAATTCGAATTAATCCATTCCTATCTCCTTGTACTAAGGTCAAATCTAAGTGGATCAGGAACTGCACATAAAACCAGAGATGGTGAAACTTATAGAGGAGAAAGTGGGGAAAAGCCTCGAAGATATGGGCACAGGGGAAAAATTCCTGAATAGAACAGAAATGGCTTGTGCTGTAAGATCAAGAATCGACAGATGGGACCTCATGAAATTGCAAAGCTTCTGTAAGGCAAAAGACACTGTCAATAAGACAAAAAGGCCACCAACAGATTGGGAAAGGGTCTTTACCTATCCTAAATCAGATAGGGGACTTATATCCAATATATACAAAGAGCTCAAGAAGGTAGACTCCAGAAAGTCAAATAACCGCATTAAAAATGGGGCGCAGAGCTAAACAAAGAATTCTTACCTGTGGAATACTGAGGACTTGAATTGTGAGGCTGTCTGATCATGGCTGATAATCACCTGAAAAAATGTTCAGCAACCTTAATCATCAGGGAAATGCAAATCAAAGCAACCCTGAGATTCCACCTCACACCAGTCAGAATGGCTAAGATCAAAAACTCAGGTGACAGCCGATGCTGGTGATGATGTGGAGAAAGAGGAACACTCCTCCATTGTTGGTGGGATTGCAAACTTGCACAAGCACTCTGGAAATCATTCTGGCGGTTCCTCAGAAAATTGGACATAGTACTACTGGAGGATCCCACAATACTTCTCCTGGGCATATATCTAGAAGATTTTCCAACTGTAATAGGGACACATTCTCTACTATGTTCATAGCAACCTCATTTATAATAGCCAGAAGCTGGAAAGAACCCAGATGTCCCTCAACAGAGGAATGGATACAGAAAATGTGGTACATTTACACAATGGAGTACTATTCAGCTATTAAAAAGAATGAATTTATGAAATTCCTAGCCAAATGGATGGACCTGGGGGGAATCATCCTGAGTGAGGTAACCCAATCACAAAAGAACTCACATGATATGTACTCACTGATAAGTGGATATTAGCCCAGAAACTTAGAATACCCAAGATACGAGATACAATCTGCAAAACACATGAAACTCAAGAAGAACGAAGACCAAAATGTGGACACTTTGCCCCTTCTTTAAATTGGGAATAAAACACCCATGGAAGGAGTTACAGAGACAAAGTTTGGAGCTGAGACGAAAGGATGGACTATTTAGAGACTGCCATATCTGGGGATCTATTCCATAATCAGCCTCCAAACGCTGACACTATTGCATATACCAGCAATATTTTGCTGAAAGTACTCTTTTATAGCTGTCTCTTGTGAGGCTGTGCCAGAGCCTAGCAAACACAGCAGTGGATGCTCACAGTCAGCTATTGGATAGATCACAGGGCCCCCAATGGTGGGGGGGGGGTGGTGCTAGAGAAAGTACCCAAGGAGCTAAAAGGAGCTAAAGGTGTCTGCAACCCTATAGGTGGAACAACAATATGAACTAATCAGTACCCCCCTCCCCCCGAGAGCTTGTGTTTCTAGTTGCATATGTATCAGAAGATGGCCTAGTCGGCCATTATTGGAAAGAGAGGCCCATCGGTCTTGCAAACTTGCCTCAGTACAGGGTTACACCAGGGCCAAGAAGTGGGAGTCAGTGGGGAGTGTATGGGGGAGTTTTGGGATAGCATTGAAAATGTAAATGAAGAATATACCTAATTTTTAAAAAAAGGAAAAAAATAATATAAGAAACAGAAACCAAGATTACTTGGCATCATTAAAACCCAATATTCCCACTATAGCAAGTCAGAGATACACAATCACACCAGAAAAGCAAGACTCGGATCTAAAATTTCTTCCCATAAAGAGGATTTAAGACTTCAAGAAGGACATAAATAACTCCCTTAAAGAAATGCAGGAGAACACTGGTAAACAGGTAGATGTGCTTAAAGAGGAAACACAAAATCCCTTAGAGAATTACAGGAAAGCACAATCAAACAGGCAATGGAAATTAACAAAACCATCCAATATCTCAAAATGGAAATAGAAACAGCAAAGAAATCACAAAGGGAGATAACCTGGAGTTAGAAAACCTAGGAAAGAGATCAGGAGACATAGAATCACCAATAGAATACAGGAGATAAAAGAGAGAATCTCGTAGGCAGAAGATACCATAGAAAATATTGACATAACAGTTTAAAAAAAAAAGCAAAATGCAAAATGCTCCTAACCCAAAACATCTAGGAAATCCAGGACAAAATTACCTAAGGTAATAGGTATAGACGAGAATGAAGATTTCCAAAGTAAGGGCAAGTAAATATCTTCAACAAAATTATAGAAGAAAACTTCCCTAACCTAAAGATAGAGATGCCCATGAATATACAAGAAGCCTACAGAACTCCAAATAGACTGGACCAAAAAAAAATTCCTCCCATAACATAATAATCAAAACATGAAATGTACTAAACAAAGAATGAATATTAAAAGCAGAAAGGGAAAAATGGCCAAGTAACATATAAAGACAGACCTATCAGAATCACACCAGACTTCTCACCAGAGACTATGAAAGCTAGAAGATCTTTGGCAGATGTCATACAGCCCCTAAGAGAACACAAATGCCAGTCCATGCTGCTATACCGAGCAAAACTCTCAACTACCATATACAGAGAAAATAAGGTATTCCATAGCAAAATTATACAATATCTTTCCACAAATCCAGTCGTACAAAGGATAATAGATTGAAAACTCCTACACAAGGAGGGAAACTACACCCTAGAAAAAGCAAGAAAGTAATCTCTTAACAAATCTAAAAAAAAGATAGCCACACAAACATAATTCCACCTCTAACAACAAAAATAAAAGGAAGTAACAATAATTTTTCCTTAATATCTTTAAACATCAATGGACTCAATTCCCCCATTAAAAAGACATAAACTAACAGACTGGTTACATAAACAGGACCCATCATTTTGCTGCATATAGGAAATGCACCTCAGTGACAAAGACAGACACTACCTCAGAGTAAAGGGCTGGAAAACAATTTTTCAAACAAATGGTCCCAAGAAACAAGCTGGAGTAGCCATTCTAATATCGAATAAAATAAACTTTCAACCAGAAGTTATCCAAAAGTTAATGAAGGACACTTCATACTGGTCAAAGGAAAAATCTATCAAGAAAAACTCTCAATACTGAAAATCTATGCTCCAAATGCAAGGGCACCCACATACATAAAAGAAACTTTTTTAAAGCTCAAAGCACACATCGCTCCCCACACAAAAAAAGTGGGAGACTTCAACATCCCACTCTTAGCAATGGACAGATCATGGAAACAGAAATTAAACAGAGACACAGTGAAACTAATATAAGTTATGAACCAAATGTATCTAAAAAAAATATTTATAGAACATTTCATCCTAAAGCAAAAAAAAAAAAAAATATATACCTTATTCAAAGCACCTCATGGTACCTTCTCCAAATTTGACCATATAATTGGTCAAAAAATAGGCCTCAACATATACAAGAAGATTGAAATAATTCTATTCACCCTATCAGATCACCACAGACTAAGGCTGGTATTAAATTACAACAAAAATAATGGAAAACACACATACACATGAAAGCTGAACAATACTCACTGGTAACTTGGTAAACAAAGAAATAGAAAGTGGACAGGGTGTTGAGGGGAGGAGGCAGAGAGAGAAACCTGATCTGGTATTGGGTGAGGGAAAAGGACTAGTTGGGAGGGAGGGACCTGGAAAGGAAAGTGCATCAGGGTGGTAGGAGTGGGGCAGAGAGGAAAATGTGATCTGGTATTGGTGAGGGAAAAGTACTGAAGCCTTGAGGGCCAGTAGAAAAAATGGAAACAGGCAACCTCAGGAAATAGGAGGTTGGGGGGATGCCCCAGAATGCCCCAGAGACCTGGGAGGTGAGAGACTCCCAGGACTCAAATGGTGAGATCTTAGTTGAAATGCCCTGTAGGTAGAGGAAACTCATAGAGCCCACCTCCAGCAGGAAGACAGGATATCAAGTGAGGGATGAGGTTGCCATCCCACAGTCACATCTCTGACCCATAATTGTACCTGTATGAAAGAATTATATAGATGGAAATGGAGAGAAGCCTGAGGAAAAGAAGGTCCAGTGACAGGACCAAAGTGGGATCCAGCTCAAGAGGAGGTTCCAAGGCATGACACTATTATTGAGGCTATGGAGCACTCAGAAAAAGTGATCTGTCATGACTGCTATCCAAAAGACCCAACAAGCAGCTGAAAGAGTCAGATGTAGATATTTGCACCCAACCAATGGACAACAGCAGCTGATACCTGTTGTTGAATTAGGGAAGGTTCAAAAAAGTGAGAAGAAGAATGATTCTGTAGCAGGACCAGCAGTCTCAATTAATCTGGACCCCCGAGATCTCTCAAACACTAGACCATCAAACAGACAGCATACACTAGCTGATATGAATGAGGCCCCCATCACACATACAGTAGAGGACTTACGGGTCTCTGTTCATTTAGAGATTTTGCACCTAACCCTCAAGAGACTGGAGTGCCCAGGGAGTTTAGAGGTCAGGTTGGGTGGGGGATGAGGGTATCCATGTGGAGACAGGGTGGAGAGGAGGTGTGGGATGTGGAGCAGACTGAGGGTTGATGGGGAGCAGGGAATGGAATATGGGGTGTAAAACATAAATTAAAAATAAAATAAAATTTTAAAAAAGAAAGAAATTAAAGACTTTAGAATTTAATTAAAATGAAGACACATCATACCAAAACTAATGGGACACAATGAAAGCAGAGGAAAACTCATAGCTATCAGTGCCTTCAAAAAGAAACTGGAGAAAGATTACACTAGCAGCTTGACAATACACCTGAAATCTCTATAACAAAAAACAAAAAAAAAAATACACCCAAGAGGAGTAGATGGCAGGAAATAATCAAACTTAGGGCTGAAATCAACCAAATAGAAACAAAAAGAACTATACAAAGAATCAACAAAACCAGGAGCTAGTTCTTTGAGAAAATCAACAAGATAGATAAACATTTAGCCAGACTAACCAGAGGGTACAGAGACAGCATCCAAATTAATAAAATCAGAAAAGAAAAAGGAGGCATATCAATGGAAAATATGGAAATCCAAAAAATTATAATATCCTACTATAAAGGTTTATATTCAACAAAATTGAAAAACCAGGACGAAATGGACAATTTTCTAGACACATACCAGGTGCCAAAGTTAAAACAGGAAGAGATAAACCATCTAAACAGTCCCATAACCCATAACCCCTAAAGAAATAGAAGCAGTCATTAATAGCCTCCCAACCAAAAAAAGCCCAGGCCCAGATGGGTTTAGTGGAGAATTCTATCAGACCTTTAAAGAAGACCTAATACCAATACTCCTCAAACTATTCCACAGACTAGAAACAGAAGGAACACTACCCAATTTGTTCTATGAAGCCACAATTATACTTATACCTAAACCATACAAAGACCAAACATAGAAAGAGAACTCAGACCAATCTCTCTTATGAAGATTGATGCAAAGAGAGTAAATAAAATTTTTGCTAACTGAATTGAGGAACACATAAAAATGATCATCTACCATAATCAATTGGGCTTCAGCCCAGGGATGCAGGAATGGTTCAATATATGGAAATCCATCAATGTAATCCACTACATAAACAAACTCAAAAACAAAACCACACGATCATTTCATTAGATGCTAAAAAAAAAATTTGAAAAAATTTAGCATCCCTTCATGTTAAAAGTCATGGAAAGATAAGGAATTCAAGGCCCATACCTAAACATTGTATAGCAATATACAGAAAACCAATAGCCAACATCAAACTAAATGGAGAGAAACTTGAAGCGAGCCCACTAAAATCAGGGACTAGACAAGGCTGCCCATTCTCTCCCTATCTATTCAATATAGTACTTGAAGTCCTACCTAGAGCAATTAAAAAACAAAGGGAGATGAAAGGCCACAAATTGGAAAGAAAGGAGTCCAAATATCACTATTTGCAGATGATATGATAGTATACTTAAGTGATCCAAAAATTCCACCAGTGAAGTCCTACAGCTGAGAAAAAATTTCAGCAAAGTGGCTAGATATAAATTAACTCAAACAAATCAGTAGCCTTCCTCTATTCAAGGGATAAACAGACTGAGGAAGAAATTAGGGAAATAAAACCCTTCACAATAGTCACAAATAATATTACACAAATAATATTTGTGAGACTCTAGCCAAACAAATGAAAGATCTACATGACAAGATCTTTAAGACTCTGAAGAAAGAAATCAAAGAAGCCCTCAGAATATGGAAAGATCTCCCATGTTCATGGATTGGCAGGATTAGTATAGTAAAAATGGCCACCTTGCTGAAAGCAATGTGCAGATTCACTGCAATCCCCACTAAAATTCCAAATCAATTCTTTATAGAGTTAGAAAGAGCAATTTCTAAATTAATTTGGAATAACAAAAAACCCAGGATAATAAAAAATATTCTCAACAATAAAAGAACTTCTATGAGAATCATCATCCCTGACCTCAAGCTGTATTACAGAGCAATAGTGATTAAAAACTGCATGGTATAGGTACAGACACAGGTAGGGAGATCAATGCAATAAAATTGAAGACCCAGAAATCAACCCACACATATGGCCACTTGATCTTTGACAAAAGTGCTAAAACCATCTAGTGGAAAAAGACAGTATTTTTTAACAATTGGTGCTGATTCAACTGGCAGTCACCATGTAGAAAAATGCAAATTGATCCATTCTTATCTCCTTGTACAAAGCTCAAGTCCAAGTGGATCAAGGACCTTCACATAAAACCAGATACACTGAAACTTACAGAGGACAAAGTGGGGAAAAGACATGAACACAAGGGCACAGGGGAGAAATTACTGAACAGAACACCAATGGAATATGCTCTAAGATCAAGAATTAACAAATGGATCTCATAAAATTGCAAAGCTTCTCAAAGGCAAAGGACACTGTCAACAGGACAAAAAGGCAACCAACAGATTGGGAAAGATCTTTACCAATCCTACATCAGATAAAGGGCTATTATCCAATATATAGAATGAACTCAAGAAGTTAGAATCCAGAGAATCAAATAAGCCTATTAAAAATGGGGTACAGAGCTAAACAAAATTTTCAACTGAGGAATATTGAATGGCTGAGAAGCACCTAAAGAAAAGTTCAACATCCTTATCCATCAGGAAAATGGAAATCAAAACAACCCTGAGATTCCACCTTACACCAGTCAGAATGGCTAAAATAAAAAAAAAACCTCAGATGACAACAGATGCTAGCGAGGATGCAGAAGGTGGGTGCTCTTGCATTTGGAGCATAGATTTTCAGTAGAGTTTTTCTTGGTAGATTTTCCTTTGACCAGCGTGAAGTGTCCTTCGTTAACTTTTGGATAACTTTTGGTTGAAAGTTTATTTTATTCGATATTAGAATGGCTACTCCAGCTTGTTTCTTGGGACCATTTGCTTGAGGGGAACATTTCTCCATTGCTGGTGGGATTGCAAGTTGGTACAACCACTCTGGAAATCAGTCTGGAGGTTCCTCAGAAAGTTGAACATAGTACTAACTGAAGTCCCAGCTATACCACTCCTGGGCATATCCCCAGAAGATTCTCCAACATAATAAGGACACATGCTCCACTGTGTTTATAGGAGGCTTATAATAGCCAGGAGCTGGGAAAAAACTCAGATGTCCCTCAACAAAGGAATGGATACAGAAAATGTGGTACATTTACACAATGGAGTAGTACTCAGCTATTAAAAATTATGAATTAATGAAATTCTTAGGCAAATGGATAGAACTAGAAAATATCATCCTGAGTGTGGTAACCCAATTGCAAAAGAACAGACATGGTATGCACTCACTGATAAGTGGATATTAGCCCAAAAGCTCCAAATAACCAACATACAATTCACAGACCACATGAAGCTCAAGAAGATGGAAGACCAAAGTGTGGGTGCTTCTGTCCTTCTTAGATGAAGAACAAAATACTCATAGGAGCAAATAAAAATATAAATTGTAGAGCAGAGGCTGATGGAAAGGCCATCCTGAGTGTCCTACCTGGTGATTCCTTCTATATACATTTACCAAACCCAGATACTATCGTGGATGCCAACAAGTCCATGCTGAAAGAAGTTTGAAATGACTTTCTCTTGAGAGGCCCTGCCACAGCCTTACAAATACAGAGGTGGATGCTCGCAGCCAACCACTGGACTGAGCGTTGGGTCACCAATAGAGGATTTAGAGAAGGACTGAAAAAGTTGAAGGGTTTGTAACCCCACAGGAAGAACACAATATCAACCAACCAGACGCCCCCCCCCCCCCAGAGCCCCAGGGACTAAGCCATCAACAAAGGTATATATACATGGCTCGAGCTGCATATGTAGCAGAGGACAGCCTTGTCATGCATCAATGGGAGGAGAGGTCCTTGGTCCTATGAAGGCTTGATAGATACCCCACTTTAGGGGAATTGAGGGCAGGGAAGTGGGAGTGGGTGGGTGGGAGAAGGAACACCCTTATAGAAGCAGGGGGAGGGAGGAAGAAATAGGTGCTTTCTGAGGGGGGGAACCAGGAAAGGGGATAACATTTGAAATGTAAATGAAGAACATATCTAATAAAAAAGAAAAAAATGAAATACTATTTCACAACTTTAGTAGCTTAGATATAGATTACTTAAAATTGTTACATAATGTATTTTATATTAACGTAAAGATTTTAGGAGAAAAACCAGCTGGGCGTGGTGGCACATGCCTTTAATCCCAGCACTCAGGGAGGCAGAGGCAGGCAGATTTCTGAGTTCGAGGCCAGCCTGGTCTACAAAGTGAGTTCCAGGACAGCCAAAGCTATACAGAGAGACCCTGTCTCAAAAACAAAACAAAACAAAACAAAAAAAAAAAAAAAAACAAACAAAATTAGGAGAAAATCCATTGAAATATGTGATGTGTAATACTAAGAATTCCCACAATTTCTGATCAGCTGCCTCTTCTTAACATGAGTGTCATTTTTGCCATCACTGCTGTATCTGTTTCCTGTTTGTTTCTTCTCACTGGAAAAGCTGGCACAAGCCCAGCGGCTGGTCATGAATCTGTTACCTCACACTTCTTCATGCTGAAGACTCCAACAAGGTCTCACTGGGCTGATCCAGTAGATTTGTCCCCAGTTAGGGATTCAGGAGAGATGACATCTATCCATTCATTCATTCATTCGTTCATTCACTTGTTTGTGTATTTCTGTAGTTTGTAGGGGCTACCTGTAACTGTGAGTTCTGTGATCCTTTCTGCATCCTCAAATCAACAAAGCAGCATGCATCTGACAGTTCTGTGCACACTTCTCTTTTTGGCTTCAGACAGGAAAGGGTCTTCATTCTTGTAAGTTGGTTAGATCTGGCCCTCCTGTCAAAGTTTATTTCCTTCATGTTAAAGGAATCTGTTCCACAGTGAGGCTTTACTCTGCTGACTGTAGTATACATTGAACTTTGTAACTTAGCATAGTAAAGAAATATTTTTTAGGAAAAACCCAGGCTTGGCTTTATTTAGGTGGAAGGAATGGTTTTCAAGTTACCTTGGAGGCAGGCATTCTTGTTTCTAGGCCCACCAAGTTTGACTTTCATGGAGCTACTATGTTCTGTCACCATGGAGCTACCATGCTCTGTGACTGCCACCATAGTGCTACCACATTCTGGTCTCACTCTCCCGAGGACAATTATGGATCTCTAGCTGGCTTCAGAGGCATTTGGTGCAGGACAGAGTGTTCTGATGCAGCAATTCAAATTCATAGCCAGACTGGGAGTTGACAGTTTCATTGCTTGTTCTCAAATTAGCATTCTCATTTCTGAACCTGTTTTTAAATCTTTATCTGCTGAAACTCCTGAGGACTGGACAACAGAGGCATGATGATAGAATATGAATTTTCTAGCTTTTAAGCCAGGTAAATGATAAACCATGAAGCAAAGCAAATTATTTTTTAAATGTTCTTTATAGAAATGGTATGGTATAAGATTTTTCTAAATGACTATGATGGTTAGTTTTAGATACCAACTTGCTATAACCAAGACTCACTTGCCAAGAGAGTCTCAATTGAGGAATCATCTAAATTGGGTTTGCTTTTGTCTATGTGAGTGGGGGAATTGTCTTGATTGTTAATTGATGTAGGAAGACCCAGCCTGTTGTGGGAGGCACCATGTCCCAGGCAGGAGTCCAGAATTATGTTGGACAGGAAACAGTTGGATGAAGTAGGCAACCAGCATGGTCCATCCATTTCTTTCTGCTTTTCTCTGTGGATGTAGCTGCTATGGGTTTCTGCTTTGATTTCCCTTCGGTCATGGACAATGCTTGGAATTTAAGTTGAATAAATTCTTTCTTCTCCAAGTTGCTTTTTGTCATCAGGGTATCTTGTCATAATAACAGAAATGAAACTAGAGTATCATCCCATGGACACATTTCTAAACATTAAAGCACTCATTTAACATGTATTAAAAAACCAAAACTAACACAGAATGTCTTGTTTCATGGATGTTGGAAATTAGTTTGAGGCATTTTAAAGAGTGGATTATTTCAATAAAAAAAAATCAAATCATCAAATAAACGGTATGTGAATAAGTGGCATTGAATGATGTGTAGCATCACATGTGAATGAAGCATGTGACTAGATGGGGTGTAAATGAATGAATGACATGTGGAAGTGACAAAAGCAATGAGAAGCAACCATGACAGAAGCTCCACACTAGTCTTCTGTGGCTAACAATGTTCTGATGTTGAATTGGAGCAAGTTATGGGTTAATTTAATGAAAATTGATTAACATGGACCCCCTTACTGCTACAATTCATATATGGTATGTTCCTATGAATTCATTAGCAGAATTTTGTTTCCCCATTCAGTGACAGAGAGGAAAGGTAGAGCCCTTAGAAGGTGTGTCTTAATAGGAAGTAATGTGGTCACTGGGTGTTGCTTTTGGAATGCATTGACATTAGTCTCAAACATCAAGTTAGCTCTTCCTTACGAAGGTTGTTGCAAGGGGAGGCTACTCTATATGCTTGGCTCCATCCACATGCTGCTATATCCCCTTTAGTTTCTTTACCATCTTGTGAGCTAGTGAGGGGTACCCAAACCAGAGACTGAACAGATGGAGTGAGCCAATCCAAAGTATAAGCTTAATAAAAGTATCTCTTAAAGGTTGTATGCAGCTGCTGATGTTTTGTTAGTGCTATTAAAGCAGATATGCTTTGTTCAGTTTTCTGCACAGTTATATTAAACAAACAAACAAAAAAGGATGAGCTAGAAATCAAAGTTTTCTTCTTTAATCTTCTACTGGTAATGCCAATGAATTGGAGCCTGCTCTATGTCAGGGTTTTTATAAAAGATGTATAATGCAGACAAGGAGAGAAGTGAATCTGTATGTCATATTCTTATGGATACTTATGATGTGAGCTTAATGTCTTCAGAAACCAGTATTGTTTTTGTTGTGATAACTGGAAACTACAGTTAGTATTGTAATAGACATCCAGGTGTCCTTATAAGTGTCACCAATGCCTTGTACCAGGGAGTAGGAAGACCAGCATATCTCAGGACATGATTGAGAAAGAATTATGTACTTCGAATCCCAACATCCCCTTTTCATGGTCATAAAGTACAGAACTCAAAGAATAGTTAGATTGATTCTAATTTGTAGCAGCAGTAACAATATTTGGCATCACTTACAGTTTTAATTACAAATATTTCACCACAAAAAGATCCAAATCTCTGCTGAATATAAAAAAATAGAAAAAAAATTTTTAAAAATTTAAAAATTAATCTTTAAGATTTTATTATGGAAAGTTACATATGGACACACACACACACACACACACACACACACTTTCTCACACACACAGCATTACCCTCTCCTTTCTCCCTCCTTCTTCTCCCTGTAGTTCAAGACAAGATCTCTTCATGTAGTCTGGGTTGACTTGGCACTCACGCTGTACTCCAAGCTGGCCCCAAATATGTGCTCCTTCTGCCTCACATTCTTAGATGCAAAGGTTACAGATATAAGCCATCATATGCAGTTCAATGAATATTTGAAAAGACGTGAGGTCACATGGGTTGTCAAAGAGTAGCGTCTTAATATAGAAAACTGCTGTCCTCAGCTATAAAGTTAGCAATAATTAATAACACTGACAATGCCTGGTTTGATGTGATTGTGTGAAACTGAACCTAAAAAGTGAGATTTTTAAAGAAGGTATTGTACTACAAAACACATTTATGTTCCCTGTATATGAAGGAACGCAAATGATCTTCCTGATATTAAACCTCTGGACTAGGCAGGCTTAGACTTTGCAAGCTGTTCACTTAGGTACATATATCACTAGGCCAGGGCCTGATGCTAAAGTTGAAATAATCATAGAGGTGCAGGGGAACATTGTCTGTAACTCACCAATGCAAGTTGCATGGAAATCAACATGGGTCTCTTCAGATATCAAACACATACTAATCTAGTCTTACCTCTCATGTCAGGGCAAAATTGCATGGGGATAGGACATTCACTTGCGAGTCTGTTTTTCCACACAGTAAAAACATAGTTCACCGGCATGGTCATTCCACGTGATCCCATAACATTCAATGTTAAAACATATGAGGAAGATACCAGGTACAAATATTCTTCAAAATGTGACAATATTGCAACAGGACGGGAGACTTAGGTGATTTTCTCCTTTATCTGCTCTTTACAGCTTAATTGCTTTATGCACCAAGCATATATATTTATAAAGCTAGAACACAGAAAATTAATTTTAGGAGAAAAAAGTATGTGAAAATGAAATCAGAAGCCCAATTTCTGCTTTTTTCAATGTGTTTTTTTCTCTCTTAAACATCTTGGTTAATTTTTGTCCTCTCTGATACCTCTACCTAATGGTTTGTTTATTCAACATTCATTTAATGAGTCATAGGATTTGTTTTTGAAAATAGTCTTTTTTTCTCTTGATAACAAAATGTCAAATGGGCAGAATATGGTCTCTGCTGTAATAAAGGGGGGTGTTTTATGCTGAAAACAAGAACAAATTTTGAAAGTCAAGGTAACCTTATCTTTCCCAGCTCTCAAGATGACTACTCCAAAGAAGAATATGGAGAAACTGATCAGAGATTTTGACAGGCTCTTGGAGACAAAAGGAAAAAAAAAAACAAAAAACAAAAAACAAAAAACAAAAGACAAAAAAAATATTTTAGGACCCACCAAAGGGGAAGTAACAGAAGCTCTGAAGACTTTATTTGGAATTCCCAAGGGTTTTCTTTGAAAGTAAGAAGTAAACACAAGAGCTGGAAATGATCAAATCAGCTACTGATTTGATTTCATTCAGCCAGTCTTCCTCTTGCTGAAGGAAGGTAGTTTTCAGGCGGCTGCTTTCTCTGTACATCATAATGTAGTTCAAAACTCAACCAATAGTAATAATAATAATAATAATAATAATAATAATAATAATAATAAAACAGGTGCACATGGAAAGCAGATGACAATAAATGAAGCAGAAACCGAACTATGTATGATCAGGTGACATATAACTCATTGAAATATTAACTGTGATCAGTGTTCACAGAACACACAAGTTCATCTCAGCAGAAAATTTGAAAATGATGAGAATACAAAGAAAGGCATAGAACACATTTGAGAAATACAACTGTCAAAGTGGAAATTTGCAGATTCAAACAAAGGTTTAATGCAAGATTCACAGATAACAAAAAAATTAACTAGAAGAGAGATTGGTGGCAACAGTGAGAAGAGGGTCTTTCCTTGTGATGAACAATTTGTTAGCTTTGATGAACTAGTTGATTTGCAAACCTACAATCTTTGGTACACCTGTTGCCAGGAACATATAGCTAACTTATCTTTGTTTGGACCTGGAGTGATGTAGCATAGGGTTAGAGAATCATGCACACTCAGTCCGAGCACTGTAACACAGCACTGTAACACAACACTGCAACACAACACTGCAACAAAGCACTAAAACACAGCACTGTAATGTAGCACTGTGATGGTTTCAGTGTCTCTATCATTTCAACCTTAAATGTCCTGCAGACGATCATAGAATGTTTGTGTTCTTCTGTTGTTTTTTTGTCTTGGAACTTATGAAAGGAAATGGCTGAAAAGCTCCCCTGCCAGCCCTAACCATTTCTAGCAGAGTTGATACCATTTTGATGGCTTTTGATATGTGGAGTTCTTACCAGGTCCTAACTTTCTTAGGACAAAAGTAGGAAACTCTTGATGACTCCCAATCGCACTGCATGTATTGTCAGCATATCTGAGACCTCTGTTGCCATCACTGACACTCACTGGCAGAGGGAGTAGGGGTGAGGTGGGGGGGTCTTTTAGAATTTTGAGGCAAATTTCTGGCCTAGTAAAACCAAGAACCAATATCTTGTTCTAGAAATTTTCTATTTTCCTCTGGAATTTAAAAGCCATTTAGACAAATTACAGCAATTATATTTGTAATACTAATTGTAAGAAAGGTGGAACCTTCAAGGCCATGCAGGATTATTGATGAATTGTAAAATATTTCAAGTATAAGTTGTGCACAAATTTAATTCATGAAATATAACATTTCATAAGAGCTATGTACCAAAGTAGTCCTCAGTAGAAATGATCTTGTGGAATCTATCAGTGGTGAAATCGTCCCAGGGTTGATGGTCAACTGACGGGAAAGTCTCATGCCCTGGCTTGCCTGTGTTGGATGGGAGTTCTGTCCATCATGTTTGCTAGCAGGCAAATGGGTATAGGAATAAATGACAGTCTTAGTATTTTCCCCATTGTCTGTTTCCAGAAAGATGTTTGACAATGGTCAGAATCATTTCTATTTTGCTGCTTTGAAGCAGATAACTGGTATGACAAGCACACTTCCTTAAACTGCCTAGACTCCAGCATTCTTATGAGCTACCAATTATAAAACTTGAAGAAAACACATTTAATGAACCAGTTGAGCTCCAAGTTTGATTTAAGCCTAAGGCACATCTACACACTAAAGGGACTTGAATGCTTGTCACAGGGCTCCCGAACATGAGGAAGTGGCATGCACTTTGGATTTTGAGGGCTGGAATTAAATCTCAGCTACAGAGTGTATGGTTTACTTTACTTTAGGGAAATCAACATTCTGGAATTTATAACTCATACAGAACAGGAGATTTGGGGGAGTCAATGAAAAGACTGCATTTGAATCCACAAGGTGAGTCCTCAGGATGATGACTCTTCCACTTACTTTCCTGTGTGGGGCTGAGGAGTATAGACCTTTCATCTCAGAGAGAGCATATATTCTGTACATTTTGGTTCACATACCAGTTATTAAACCATGGTCCAGTTTCTTGCTTCACAGAGGCTAACAGATGTGCCCGAGAAGAAAATGAAGAACTAAGTGTGTTGCACATGTGACATTCCTCCCAGAGACTCAGTTTGCTCGTCTGTTAATAAATAAAGCCAGTGGCTGAGGTTAATGACAGACACCAAATACTGCAGAGTGCCAGCAAAGACCATTCTGTACTGCCATCATTTCATCTCCTAGAGGAATCAGGATGTGATGAATTTTAAATTATTGCTCTAAGTAATAGAGACATGCTTTTCAAGGACATTTTCTTTTTTTGTAAGAACAAAGCATTCCAACACTATAAAGGAATTGATGGTTCAAGATGGAACAGCAGCTGGGCGGTGGTGGTGCACACCTTTAATCCCAGTACTTGGGAGCCACAGGCAGGCCAATTTCTGAGTTCAAGGCCAACCTGGTCTACAGAGTGAGTTCCAGGACAACCAGGGCTATACAGAGAAACCCTGCCCCGAAAAACCAAAAAAAAAAAAAAAAAAAAAAAAAAAAAAAAAAAAAAAAAAAAAAAAGAAAGAGCAAGGGTACCCATCTCCCAACATTAAAATAACAGAAAGGGGATTTAAAACTGAAGGAGTCTCACACAGTAGGAGATATTGGTGACTTCCCAGGTCATGCTAGGCACAGAGTGCCTTGCCTCCCCTGCTATGAAGACTACTGGAGTTGTTGTCTGGGCTGAGTGTTTCCAGGTTATTCAAAGGATGAGAAAGCTCTCACAGATGCAAATGTGTCAAGATTTAAAAGCAGAGCCATTTCGAAGTACAGAAGCACCTTGGAAGCACCAAGCTCAGGGAAGCTGATGGTGGTAGTGGCTGGTGGTGTCTCTCTTTAGGAAGAGAAGCTGATTGTCAGATGTGTAGCTTGGTTGGGTCTCTATTTGATTGACAGGTTACATAATTTTTCTCTACAGCACATAATTTTCTATCACACATCTGATTATGTCTGGTGTGTGCTCTATTATACACAAGAATAAGAAGTCAAATAATGGATTGTGCTGGATTGAATGAGCCATGTCTTCCATAGGTTGGAGCATCTGATGACTCAAGTGGGAAGGTGTAAATGGTACAGTCTTGCAGGAGAAAGTAAGTGACGGTGGGAAGGGTTTGGAGATTATACAGCCTTGCCTTACTTCCAGTTCCCTCTCTCAGCTCTATGCTTGCAGTTGAAGATGTGATCTCCCAGCTTCCTGCTCTGGCTGTCTTCTGCTGGTGTGAGAAGTCCCACCATTGTGGACTTTCCACTCCCAGCATTCTAAGGAACTTACTTTTTCTTTGGGAAGTGTTGGGCTTACAGGTTCACTTTGGGCCTTACACATATTTGAATAAAAACAGTATTATCAAGGAGTCACTCAGGTAAAACAAAACAAAACCAACCAAACAAATAAACAGACAATTCTACTGTTTAAGGGAAGATAGATAGGGGCTCAAAGTTGCCAACAGTTGCTGGGTGTGCGGATAGCTCAAGCCTGGTAGAACCCCATTTCCCAGAGGTCAGGCTATTGTATTAATTGTTTTTCTCAGTCCTGAGAAGCAACTTAAGAGAGAAGAGGTCTGTTTTGATTCCTAGTTGAGAGATAATAGTCCATCACAGGAAATCAGGCAGGCAGGCAGGCAGGCAGAGCTCTGGACCATGGCAGCTTTCCCATTTGTCCAAAGATCAGAAGGCAGTTGGAGGGAATGCAGGTGCACAGGAGCCTCCCACCCACACCCCTTTTCCCTTGTATTCAATCTGGGGCCTCAGCCTATGAGCTGCTACCTCTCAGAATCTGAGGGTATTTCACTTGTATTTAATCCTCTCTGGAAACATTCTTCCAGAGGGTATTCCAGATCCAGTCAAGTTGACAATTAAAATTACTGACATCTGCATAGGTCATTAGTGGATGATAGCTTCTAATAAGGTTCTTAAAACAGAAAATAAATTAATGAGCCAAGGCAGTTTAAGCCAGGCTGGGGGAGAGAGATTCTGGTTCTCAGTATTCACCAGAGAGTAGTTGAGAAGTAAAGTTTGAATTTGGAATTGGTGAGTGAGTGGCTCCCCATACCCAGTGAACATTCCACCCTGTAGCATCCACAGAATTAGGGATGTTTGCATTTTTGCCTTGCTAAAAACCATGGGGCTTTTCTAGAAACAGGATTCTTCACATACCTTGACCCAGCTCAAGGCTTCTTGCTCTTAGCCTGGCAGCGGCTTCTTATCAATTCTTGTTTATGCTAGTACCTGAGTCTTTTCCTTTTAGATATGATCGCACAAAGACTATCAGACATCAAAATGAGACAGTAAGTAAGTACAAAATTTGACTACAAGAAAAAAATTGGAGCAGTAAAAACAAAACAAAACCTGTCTGTTGGATATTGTTAGCAAGCCTGAGACAACATCTAAGACTTTCCACCTACAGGTAGTAACACAACAGAAGAGTTTGAGTGATTTCAAGTGATTACAGAAATAAAGCAATCAGTAGGATTCTTGGAAAGTGAACTATTGATGTTATTCTAAAAGAGGAAAAAAATGACAAAATTCAAGAAGAGAAAGATTCATTGTGTGTTACTGTGCTGCCAAATGTTGCAGCCTGCAGTCACATGCAACAGATACAAATATGAGATCAGCCCTCGAATTGAGGCTAGTAGGGTTACTTCAATTACAGAATATATGTCAAAATTTACAGCTTTAATACAAAACTTAAAACAGAAAATATGTTTAAAATATTTTATATTAAGTGGTGACAAAATATCTTGGATAAAATGATAAAAGAACAATATATTAAAATGATGTGTCATTAAAATTATTTTCTCCTCTCATTTTGCATGATGAAATATGTCTATAATCTCAGTACTGGGGAGACAGACACAGGAGTTTGAGCCTGGCCTGGACTACATCGAAAGCTCCTGTCTCAATAAACCAAAATAAGAAAATAGAAGAGGAAAATTTGAAGTTCCATATACAGCTCACACTTGTAGTCCACATCATTTTCCTTTGGACATTGTTGAGGGAGGGACGGGGAGGAAGGCAAGTTTCTGTGGCTAATTAAAACTATCATGTTGGAAAGTTAAAAAGTCTTGCTGTGAAGTGGAGGGGAGGGCGGTATTAAAATGCCATGCCTCTCTTATCAAGCAAGAGGAAGGCAGCACCTACACAACCACAAGAGATAAACTAGTTGCAATGGCTTCACTTTGCTTCCTTTTAGAATCTGACAGAAGAGGAATCATCAATTTCAAGTTACAGAAAAAACTCAGTGAAACTTTAAAAATTGCCTAATAGTGTGTCAAAAAGGAGAAGACGAAAGCCGTGTTTAGATGCTACAAAGGGTCAGGAAATTTCTCACTTCGGGCAATTTCCCAGTGAGCTATGTAAAGATAGATATAACCAAGCCAGGAAAAGATAGAGAGGTATGGAAAGGAGAGCTATGGGATCAGGTCAGAAGCCCACTTGATGCAGCTGTGAGCCTCTACGTTAGGACAGGGGGCATACACTGCAGTAGAAAAGTAGATGATCTTCAAGATATTGGGATCCAGAAATTGGCTCACAAACCACACAAACACTGATTTCAGTCAGACAGGGATAATTTATTGAGGCCACATCTCAAGTTGCCCAGGATCATGGTTCAGATTTAGCAACTGAACCATGACCCTGAGTTAAGATCCTACAAGGATTGTAAGCCCCAAATTCGCCAACATCTGGGCTGAGTTATTTCAACAATCAGGATTTAAAGACAGGGGATTTCCTTAGTAGCATGTCTTTGTTGTACACTTATCCTGCTCCTTGGGGTATTCAACTCTGACAGGGAACTTGCCTTGTCTAATAATCATATCTTAACTTGTTTACCAGGATGAGACTTGTCTAACATTCATGTTTTAGCTTGTCAACCAGGATGTCAGGTACTAATGCACATGTCATCTTTCAAGTAGAATGTCAGTTCCCAGGAAGATCTTGAGAACTTAAACTTTACTGGACTGCTACTCAAGATGGAAGTCTTATTGCAAATAGTTCCTTGTATTGGTGCAGGTGTCTCTCTTATGTTGGGTCCATCCTAGGAAGCTTATACTGTAAAGCTTCCGCACAGGTGCAGGAAATGCTGTCGAGTGGCTGGTTCAAGTCCAAGCTTATTGTGGGTAACTACACAAAACAGTCCTACTGACTTCTATCATGGCTGGTTTCCAGAGGCAAAGAACATAACAGAATATGTAGTCAATCTTGGCATTAGAAAGTTTTCTACTAACTGCAGAAACATGAAAAAATTTCCTTATAATGGCAGGCTATCTAGGTAACATTCTACCTAGGATTTAATATTTTATCTAGGCCTTAACAGAGGAAGAACAGAATGGATTGGAAATTACCAACACAATACAGAAAGAGGTGAAGCCAGTTCTATTCTGAAGTAGAAAGCATGCTTCCTCTACTGAGAAAGAAAGTCAAAGCCCGTACGTACACACACGCTCGCATGCGCACGCACACACACACACACACACACACACACACACACACACACACACACAAACACACACACATATATATATATATATCAGTAATATATATACATAATAATATAATAATATATAATATAAATAATATAATTTATTATTACCAATAATATATAATAATATAGTATATATATATATACATACATACACATATACCACAGACACAAACACATACAAGCACGTACACACACACACACACACACACACACACACACACACAACAAGACAGACCCGTACATGCATACCCCAACACATGCATGCACATACATACACATACACACAGGCACAGACACGTAGCACACACTCTATACGCACACATGTACATATACTCAAGCATGTACATATACATGAACATACACATCCAAATGCACACACACACACAGACCGCAGACTATAAAGCCTATACAGTTCGTTAAGTCAAAGTAATGAGAATGCCCTAGATCTTCCCTGCAGCTGGATGAGGTTGTACCTCTGACAGAGAGGAGGAGCTGTGGCTTTGATTTAGTGCATAACTAAGTCATAGTAATAGAAACAGCATTAATTAGTTTTAATTCTAGGACTCATCCTCTAGGCTGTACTTCAAAGACTTAGTCATGGTGCTTGCATGGATTCTTTCTGTACTTACCAGCACAGAAGCTGATAGATCAGATGAACCATGGGAGTTGAAAGGAAAATTAAATTGTAAAGGAGCAATTCAATGACTGAAACTCAGAATGTTGAGCACTTTGCTTGCAGTAGTGACTTCATAGCCACTCTTGAGGGACCATCAATGTTTCATCCAGGTTTCCAAAGCTAATACAGGGCTAGGATGATACCAGGACATGACTTCAAGGATGCTGAGCAAAGAGATCCCTGTGCAGGGTCAGGAGGAGCCCAGCAACTCTGTAGCCCCTCCCACTCTAGCCCAAGCCTCAGCTCCTCAACCCATCTGTGCCTCTTATCCATCATCACAGTTTTGACTCAAGAGCTAAAATGCCATACATTTAAACCCTGGGAAAGCACAGAACTTCTATTCTTCCTACCTGACGCTTGTGTGGCCCTAGGAAAGATGGCACTCCCAAACATTTGAGCATCTCTAAGCTCCATTTTCCTCTTGAGAAAAACATAGCTCCATAGAGCAGTGGCTACTTGTATAAGAATTGGAAGAGTTTTATGAACCCCAAATGCTCAGTGGCACGGTGGAGTCAGGTTGTTTTATTTGGGTGGTTTGGCTTCACTTTGATTCTCTAGAATTTTCGTTTTTATTTCTGTAATGAACAGGTTTTTGTTTGTTTGTTTGTTTGTTTGTTTGTTTGTTTAAGGTAAGCATTTGTAGCCCTCAGAACAGGCATTTTTACAAAGAACTTGTGGGTTTCTGGCATATCTGTTTTGGCCACTGCTGAGCATCATCACTGTGTCTGGGAACCCTAAGAACCCAGCTGTTCTTGAAACCCACAAAATTTTATGCAAATCAAATCATTTTCCTGACTCATAGCACTGGTTTACTATTTCAGACTCAAATTGCTACATGGGTTCTCGCCATTCTTAAATTACAAAGTTCAGACTCTCCACTTGCTCTCACAGTTCCTTAAGGTAAGAAGGATGTACAGGTCATGTCTTCATCTTGGTGTGTGTCCTGACTATTACTGATACCACAATGTGTTACAGTCTTCATTTGCCAGAATCATGCTTGCACTCCCAGAACACCAGTATGGCTGATGGACATTGCTTCCCTCATTAAGGACAAAACTGAGTTCTGTTTTCCTTGTTAGGCATTGTTGGAAAATCTAATTTTTTTATGTAGTTGTTTACTACTGCATCCTTTTCTTCAAGCATCATACATTTCTCAGTGACTGGACACCTAATGAGACAGTCAGAAGATGTCTCCAAGCGATCTGACTTCCCAGGCTGTGACATGCCTGGCTTGGATTTTCAATTAAAGGAAAGTTGAAAAGAGAGAGAAGAAAGCAAGCAAGTAATTAAGTAGCACCAGGGTCTTGGAAGAAGTTGTTAAATGAATTATTTAATAAACCAGTCTGATGCAAGAGACCTGGCTCTCCATGGCTTTCTGCTTCCTGTGCAGCCTGGGTTGCAGCTTCCTGGAGTTTTGTTGTGCACCCACGGGAGGGGTTGCTGCATCGGAGAGGAAATGAGAAAAGAGGGATTTGAAAGACAAATGCTTTGAAGGAAGTTGTGAGCAGGGTAAAGGCTCTGTGTGGAAAGTCCTCCCTGTAGGAAGAGGGATATGCCTTGAGATGCCACGTGAGCATGTAGCAGTAGGAGTGGGTTTCTTAAAGACAAACAGAAAACCCTCAAAGATCTCTCTCTGATGTGTGTGTTCATTTTCTCTCTTTCTCTCTCTCTCTTTCTCACTCTCACTCTCTCTCATATATATATGTATGTATGTATATATATTCATATATTCAGCTGTGTATGTGTGTTTATGTATGGGTGTGCATATCTATATGTATATATGTGTATGAGTATATGTGTGGGTGTGTGTATTTAGGTATATGTATGTGTATGAGTGTATGTTTGTGTGTATATATGTTTGAGTGTATGTGTATGTGTGTGTACATGTGTATAGATGTGTGTGAGTGTATGTGTGTATATGTTTATGTGTGTCCCTTCTCTCTGTGTATAGGTCTCTCTCCTGTTCTCTCTGTCTCTGTCTCTCTCTGTCTCTCTGTCTCTGTCTCTCTCTCTCTGTATGTGTATGTATGTGTGTGCTCTTTTCCCTCTGTGTGTAGGAACACATGCTTGGGTGCTTGTGGGGGTCAGAAGCACACCTTGGAGCTGATGTTACAGATATCTGTGAGCTGCTGGATGAGGTACAAACTGGGCTCAGATCTTCTGCAAGTGCAGCATGCACTCTAACCAGCAAGCATCTTTCTAGCACCCAGGAATGACTTTCTTTAACAGGCAGCCTAATATGAGTCCAGTAAATTCAAGGGTTTCAAGGTACAATAAATTCACAGTTAAAGAGCTTGAAATTAGTAAGGCAGCATCTCATGTTCAACCTCCCTCTCTTTAGTAACAAATACAAAACACTGCAGTCAACACCCGAGCCACCCTTTAATTTGGAATCTCTTGGGTCAAACATGTAACTAAAGGACAATGGGGAAAGAACTAGAAAGGATAAGAATCAGAAGCTACACAGATCTAGTTATGAGCAACAGAGTCCTCTGATTCAGTCTCAGCCGCTTCCCCAGGAGCTCTACGTATGTGGCAAGTCTTGTTATGTCAGAGAACGTTCTCTCAGTGCAATGGAATGCCTTATGCCGGGGCACCAAGGAAGAAATAAGTGGGAAGGGAGCACTTACGTCTGCATTTGTAAGCCATCTTTCTGATCCAAAGAGTTGAAGTCTATTATGCATGGAAGAGAAGGAAGCAGGAAGGGAAGGTGTGATGCTAGGAGCAGGAGGCTGGCTGCCAGCAGTGCATAGGCATTTAGGAAGCACAGAGAGAATCAGGAAGTGGGACTGCAGCACCTCAAACTCCACCCACAGTGACCCAATTCCTCCAACAAGGCTCCCCCTAGCAAAATTCCACAACTTTCTCAAACACTACTACCAGTAGGAACCAAGTGTCCAAACACATGAGCTTATGGGGGACATTTCACATTCAGAACAGAACAGGCCCATCTTCCATCTTCTTCTTAAATCATGTAGCTTTTGATTTCAGATTTCTGCAGTTCCAGTCTCAGAATCACCTAAATTTAGCCCTTCTCGTCTTTCTCAAGCACTGGCTTCAGTTAAAATCTAATCAGCAAATAAAGTAAAAATCATAAAGTCTCCCTGACGTTAGCTGTTGCCTTGCTGTGGATTCTCACCTCCCGTGAAGTAACCCTCTTCTGCCTTCTGTGCTACTATAGTAGCCCAGTTGGCCCTCTGTGCTCTAGGAGGTCATTTTCAGTGCATTTTACACCTCTTAAAGGTCTGTGCAACCCGGATAACTCATATGCTATTTCATCTTTTGCTAAATGACTGATGCTCTCTTTGAACACTGGCCCGAGCCTCAGTTCTCCAGTATCCCACTTGTCACTTATGCTTCCTTGCAAATACACTTGCAATTCAAGCTGTTTTTCTTTCCTAAAACACATCTTAAATCCCTCTCTTGAAATCTTATCTCCCAAGTTCCCTTCAACACGTCAGTTCCTTTGCTGGCCCCCATTTTACCTTAGAGTAGAGCTATCTCCCTGGACTCTGAGATTTTAAAATTATTTTCCCCACGGCTTTTTAAAAAATTTTATCACCAAAGAGACAGTATCCTCTCCCCAATCCAGTGTGAATAATCCATTTAAAGTTACAATGAAAATAAAATACTGAAAAATAAGATGAAGAGACTTATAGGGCATTAACTCCTGGTATTTGTTATTACACTCCTAGTCTCAGATAACCCTAGTCATGGGATTCTGTGCCATTGCCAGGTGACATCAACCTTCTTACACAGTTGTTCTCAGACATTGTGATTTCCTATTGTGAGCTGAAGGTAATACTGCCCATACTGGCCTGGGTCTGTGGACTCTGCTGGGTGAAGGAATCCTTTAAGAACAGATCAGCCAATTATCACTAAGTGACAGAGTGAACTACAGTTTCATCTTCTATAAGTTCACTGCTGGATAAAGCATCTAAAGTCACCTTAATTAGGTCTTAATTTTTTTTATTTTGAGAAAGCAGCCTTGAAATAGTTATCTTCATCTTCCAGTTTCCCCTTGCTTCCATTTACAAATGCATTTACAAATATCATTTACAAATGTGCACCAGCATACTTAGCTCTTAAACATTTTTTTTATATCTCATGTAATCCTGCAAAATGCCTTATGATGATTATTTTTAGAGTTACTGGTAAAATGAGTAACTGAAAGGATGATGATGATGGTGGTGGTGGTGATGATGATGGGGTGTGTGTGTGTGTGTGTGTGTGTGTGTGTGACTGCCATACACACAGACAGAGTCATATTCCATCTTAGTGTTCACTTTGAAGTTCATTATACATTTTTTCCAATTTTTCTTTCTTCTCTTACTAAATTAGTTTATTGGCTTTTTTTTTTTATCACCATACCCAGCCACAGCAAATAACTATGTTTTTATTGGGAAAATAAAATTGACTTTATTGTGAAAATAAAGTCTGATTTCTATTAAAAGTAGCATATGGTAGGTATTAATATCAAACAAGAAATGGTCTTTTCTTGGCTTTGACTCTCTTATTTTCAACATCTATTATTTTTCTATAGCTTTTTAATGCATTTGTGTTGTGTACCTACAGACTGATATTCTTGTGTACTTTAAGCAAGCATTGAATGTTTTAATAAACTTTTTCTGGTAGTATAAAAAATGTTTGGGATTTGGGTATATTTCTTTCAATGTTGCTATTTCCAAATTATAAAAGAAGACCTACCAGATTTGTGGGGAAATGTTATTAAATCCAGTAGTAAAATGCAAGGCAGGGCAGAAAATATTGGGGACACTCAACCAAAATAAATCCTTTCCTTTTTATATTGCTTTTTCAGAGTGTTTTTCATAAATTAACAGAGTATTTTTTCAAAAGCACAGGAAGAATAACTAAAACCTCACCTTTTGTATCGGCTTATGTTTTGGTAATTACCTAAAAGTGTAATTCCTGAAATTAATATCTTGTATTCTCGAAAAACATGAACAAGCAACCATAAAAGCTATTAATTAATAAAAACTATAATATGCATTATACTTTCTATGTGCTGATTTAGTAAGCTGAGCTTAACATTCTGAATTCCTCCCCAAGTCATGAAATCATTGATATACACAAATTGAGTTTTGTATATTTTTTCTGTAAGTTTGGCTGTCTTTCATAGGCAGACAGAAAGCCTACCTATATAGAAAAATTAAGGTTGTAAGGCTGATAAATTAAATCCTAGATGTGAAATGGCTAATAAAAGATAAATATGAGAGAAAGGAATTCTGTTCCAGTCAGAGGTAACTTTTCTCTTTTCTCTTCTCTCTTTTCTCTTTTCTCCTTTCTTTCTCTTTTCTCTTTTCTTTCTCTTTTCTCTCATTTCTCTTTTCTTCTCTTTTCTCTTTTCTCTCCTCTCCTCTCCTCTCCTCTCCTTTTCTTTTCTCTTCTCTTCTTTTCTTTTCTGTTTGTTGAGTTTTATCTTGATGACAGATTGACTAGTGTTCAGCTCTGATTATATGTCCAAGCAAGTTCAGTCAATCAAGAGGGTCTCAAGGAAGGGAGTGAGGATTAAAAACAGAAAAGACAATTAGACAACATTATAGCATGACTCCAGTCATTGCTGAAGCAGGCTTTTTTTTCCAGTCTGCTTTAATACCATTCTAGGTACATGTAAAGAATAGGGTCAGTTTTAGGTAAAAAACAAAGTACTCCAGGAACAAGCAAAGCATAAGCAAAGGTCTCATGATTATTGTAATTAGTTAGTGATTAAGATACAAAGAACACATTCCTCAGCTGTATTCATCTTGAGCCCACTGTCAAATTCTTGTCTGAGCCTACTCTCTTTTCCTAACCCAATGTAAATATTCTTGTTCATAAGATTGAAGCAGTACCAAGAGCTCTCCACATCTCCCTCCCTCCTTTTTTAAATTTCATAAACAAGACTGCATCTATCTTAGGTTGTTCTAACAAATATTAACCTCCTTACCTGAATATGCATTATCCAAAGCAATGTATTTCTGTCTTAGATTAGTAGGGCTCTGTGCAGAATCTTACCTGTAATTGACTGCCAGCCTGTTAAATTAATGAAGCTGTCTGGGGATCCATTTTTAGTCTTAAGCCATGTGTTTTGGCTACCAACATGTTGATGTTGTTAAAAGCAAGTTTTATCAAAATGTGCAGGAGTAAAAGTATTCCCAGGACTAGAAGGGCCAACATGATTAAACTATATAAGCCATTCTTGAAGCTTGGCCAAGATGGAAATACTGACAATAAGCTCCAAATAATTTTATCAACAATATTTGCAGTAGAGGGGCATTCTTTAAATGCATAATCTTGATATAGAAAGTTAAATTATTCAGAGGGGTGTTAGAATTATGCCAAAAACCCTGCAAGTGCCTTTTAATTTTCTCCCTATTATAGTGACTGTCATTGTAAATTTTAGATGTGACACAAATCCATTGGTATTTAGCGTGACACTCAAGATGTCTTCTTCCTCTTAAACTCTGTACCTCCTCTACAATAATTTGAATAGTATTATAAAAAGCATCAATTTGTTGTTCCAAATGCCTATATAAATCTTCTTGAATTCTTGACCATTAGTAACATTTTTTTGCTATATGATTAACAAAGTGGCTGTCTGAACTTCTTGTGTAAAAGCAATTGCAAAAGCTATTAATGTAACTAAAGTTGCTATACCAGCAATAATCAAACCCACTACCCTCTTGCTTCTGCTTAAAGCTTGGCTCACTTCTTCCAATAAGTAAGCTTTGTTCAGAATACTAATGTCCTGTTATATTAACAGGCAATAAAACAAAAGCAAGTTGATAGACCACCATATCAGGTATGCCAGATTTCAATAACTAACACAATTAGAAAGTGTACATTCAACACAACTTACATTAAATACCATAGAAGAAAAAAGTAATTTTAACATGGCCAATTAATAAAAGATTAGCAGTCTTAACACATGTACTAACATTGGTTCTAAATCCAGATCCTGTCATTGTTCTAAGTCAGATCTATTCCAATTTTATCCATTGCAAATTTAACTTCATACAAGGCAGTTGTCAATTTTGAAATATTTCTCTGAAAATGTTCAGAACCAACCTTCCAAATGCCCACTGTCATTTGCCTTTTTCCAATATTGGAATGGTTTCCAGAGCAACCAGTCCATGATTGAGTCAGAATAACTGGTCACATTAAAGGAAAGAGAAGGGTCATTATAACAACTTTTCTATTTGATTGATTTTTTCAAAGGCAGTTTCCACAGGCTCCACATTCTCTATCCTACAAGTTCTAAAAGCTTGAAGCAAGGCAGCTTGTCTAGTGTGGGATATAGGCAAGCAAATGTGGGTCAGGAATGCCCAATACCTAATATGCCCTTAGCACCACTGTCAGGCCACTCAGTAAGCTCACAGTCAGCATCATTCTTTTTCTCAGCATCAGCATGTCTCTCAATCACTCTGCCAGCCACCAAGCTCCTTTAGTGTCCTGAAAAAAAAAAAACCCACCACCACCCAAAACAAAATAAAACACCACAAACCTTGCTTCCTCATATTTTTACCAGATTGGAACCATGCCATATGCCAGTAAGTAGATCCTTCCATTTCACCTAGGCATAAGTATTCTGAGCTCTAGGGTGCCATAGTAACTCAGTAGAGAGTTCCTTGGCATCAAAATTTAAAAAGTTTAAAATAAAAAGAGCATTATTTAAATAGTTTGGAGGTGTACTGGAATATAAATCCTCCATTTTTTATTTTATGAAGATATTGTTTTAAAGTCTCATGGGCCTGTTCCACAATAACGTGTCCTTGAGGATTATAAGGAATACTAGTAATATGGATAATATTCAATTGTCAATAGAACATCACAAGTGAATGACTGCAATAGCAATAGTTCCATTATCTGTTTTAATCTGATTTAGAACACCCAGCATAGAGAAACAACGTAGGCAGTGAGTAATGACAGTTTTAGTTGCTTCTCCTGGTAAAGCAGTTACAATAAGAAAGCCTGTGAATGTGTCAATAATCACATGTACATGCTAAATTTCCAAACTCATAAATTTGAGTAACATCCGTTTGCCATGATTGACTAGGTACAAACCCTCATGGATTAACAACATTATGTGGTACAGGAAGAAACTGAAGATCTTAAGGACAAGTCTTTATAATTTGATGTGCACATTCTCTAGAAATACCACATTGTTGTCTCAAACTACGACTATTTTGATTTTGTAAAGAATGAGATAGTTCAGCTAATTGTTCCTGTGTAAGGCCTATAATCTACCTCGTATAAAAATCTGCTGTAGCATTGTCCTCAAAAAAGGGTTCAGGCAATCCAGGATGAGTTCTTAAATGTCCTATAATGTAAGGAAAATTATGTTCCCTTAAATTGAGTTGTATTTGCATAAATAATTGCAATATTTGAGAATTAGCAGTATCATTGAAAAGGAACAGTTTTAGGCAATTGTAAACCATGAGCTATACATTGGCTTTCAATATACAAATTAAAAGCTTGATTTTTCAACATTTCAGAAAATAATGACTGCAGCACCTAGTTCAATTATTTGTGCTGAACTGGGATGGGGGAAAATCAAGAGAATTAACATGTGATCCAATTTCATATTCTGCCTTCCCATTAGATGAGCCATCTGTAAATACAGTAAGCCCATCTTCTATGGGCTGCATGTGCAAATTTACAGAAAATACAAAAGCATGCATTGAGGCAAATTGCAACAACTTGTCTTTTGGACAATGATTATCAATTTTGCCTGAAAAGTTTGCACATGCAATAGGATAGATATCATTATTCTGCAATAACCAATTTAATTGCTGTTTGGAATAAGGAATAAACATTTCATCAGGTTCTTGTGATTAAATTCTAAACTGCCAAATGTTCCATTAGCTTTATATATATTTAACTATTATTTTCAAAAGTTTTTTTTGCAGTATCAGAGCATAACCATAATTTTGGGAAGCAAAACCAAAATGTAACAGTGTAAACAATCCAGTCTCTCTAAAGTCAATACCAAGTGCATTATTTTCATGTTACAAAGTTTGTTTGCCAGTTCTTGTATATGAATGCATGTTAGTGTAGCTTTTAATACCAGTCAGAAACAAACCTAAAGCAGCTATGCACATTTACTTATTTAGACTAGGGAGGCAAAATTTTCTTACTTTTTCTAGCTTAATCTCAAGGGAGGAGCATCTTGTCACCTGATGAACCCAATGATCACAGTTACAGAGGGTATTGTTGGAGAAACTGTCATCAGCTTCCTGTCTAAAGGAACCTAGAAGCTGCTGGTCCTTTTAAGAGTGTCGTGTACTGACAATTAGCCACTGTCAGGGCTTTTCCAGCAGTGCTAGACTCCTAGATACAAGAGAAGGGCTTGTATCCAGTCACTTTGCTGAAAGTGTTTGTCAGGTGTAGGACATCCCTGGTAGAATTTTTGGGTCACTTGTATATACTATCATATCACCTGTGAACAGCAATATTTTTTCTTGCCATCCAATTTGTATACCTTTTATTTCCTTTAGTTGTCTTGTTGCTGTAGCTAAAACATCAAGAACTATATTGAACAGATATGGAGAGAGTAAATAGCCTTGTCTTGTCCCTGATTTTAGTGGAATTACTCTAGGTTTCTGTCCTTTTAATTTGATGTTAGGTATCACCTTGTTGTATATTCCCTTCATTATATTTAGGTATGTACTTTGTGTCTCTGATCTCCCCAAGACTTTTATCATGAAGAAGTGTTGGATTTTGTCAAAGGATTTTTCAGCATGTAATGAGATGATCATGAGATTAGTTTCTTTCAGTTTGTTTATATGGTGAATTAGGTTTACTTTTATATTATGAACCATTTCTGCATCTCTGGGATAAAGCTTACATGTGTTCTTGGATTCTGTTCGTGAATATTTTTATATCAATGATCATGAGTGAAATTAGTCAAAATTATTTTTCTTTGTTGAGTCTTTGTGTGGTTTAGGTATCAGGGTGACTATGGCCTGATTAAACAAATTTTCCAATGTTCCTTCTGTTTCTATTTTGCAGAATAATTTGAGGGGTACTGTTATTAGCTCTTCTTGAAAGTCTGGTAGAATTCTACACCAAAATCTTCTGGTCTGCCCTTCCGGTCAGTACCAGCTCCAGGCCACCTTGGGTGCAAACTCAGTGGATGGTTCCATGGTCCCCATAGGAACTTCCACACCACAGGCACCCTAGCACCCCCAGAATCTTAGGGTCACTGGTGAGTGGAACACAACATATGTTCCAAACCAATTGTGAGGGAACTGTGACAGCAGGAACAAGGACACAGAAGCCCTGCCTGACCAGTGGCTTGGGTTCCTTCTGATCAGTGCTGGTATACCTTGGTTTCAAACACACCAGAGAGCCCCATGGTCCCCAGAAGAGACACCACTTCCAGGTTCTGTAACACATCCAAAATCTTAGGATCCCAGGAGCTTGGTCACACCAGGATCTCAGGGTATCAGAGGAAGCCTTACTGCTAAGAACTCTGACACACCCAGTATCACAAGTTCACAGGATCCCAGAATAACAAGATCACAGAGAAAGATGGGCTATGAGGAGCCATGAATCAACCGAGATTATAGGAAAGACTGGCTCAAATCAGATATATTGAGGGCAACAAGCAGTTGAGATAATCAGATGGCAGGAGGTAAGCAAAAGAACAGAAGCAACAGAAACCAAGGTTACTTGGCATCATCAGAACCAACCCCTTTCACCATAGTAAGTCCTGGATAAACCACCACACCAGAAAACCAAGAAATGAACCTAAAGTCACTTATCATGATGATGATGGATGACTTTAAGAAGGAATTTATTTAGCTACCTTAAAGAAATACAGGAGAACACAGGTAAACAAATAGAAGCACTTAATGAGGAAACACCAAAATCGCTTAAAGAGTTACAGGAAAACACTACCAAATAGATGAAAGAATTGAACAAAACAATCCAGGATCTAAAAATGGAAGTAGAAACAATAAAGAAATTGCAAAGGAAGACAACTCTGGAGATAGAAATCCTAGGAAAGAAATCAGGAACCATAGATGCGAGCATCAGCAACAGTATACAAGAGATGGAAGAGAGAATCTAAGGTGCAGAAGATTCCATAAAAGACATGGACACAACAATCAAAGAAAATGCAATATGCAAAGAAGTCCTAACTCAAAACATCCAGGAAATCCAGGACACAATGAGAAGACCAAACCTAAGGATAAGAGGTATAGATGAGAATGAAGACTTTCAACTTAAAGGACTAGTAAATATCTTCAACAAAATTATAGAAGAAAACTTCCCTAACCTAAAGAAAGAGATACACATGAACATGAAAGAAGCCTAAAGAACTCAAAATAGACTGGACCAGAAAAGAAATTCCTCCTGACACATAATAATCAGAACAACAAATATAATAAATAAAGACATAATATTAAAAGCACTAAGGGAAAAAGGTCAAGTAACATATAAAGGCAGACCTTCTAGAATTACACCAGACTTCTCACCAGAGACTATGAAAGCCTGAAGATCCTGGACAGATGTTATACAGACATTAAGAGAACACAAATGCTAGCCCAGGCTACTATACCCAGCAAAACTCATAGATGGAGAAACCAAAGTATTCCATGACAAAACCAAATTCACACAATATCTTTCCACAAATGCAGCCCTTCAAAGGATAATAAAGGGAAAACTCCAACACAAGGAGGCAAATGACACCCTAGAAAAAGCAAGAAAGTAATCCTTTGACAAAAGTAAAAGAAGATACCAACAAGAGCAGAATCCCAACCCTAACAACAAAAATAACAGGAAGCAACAGTTACTTTTCCTTAATCTCTTGATATCAATGGAATCAATTCCCCAATGAAAAGACATAGACTAACAGACTGGCTACTCAAACAGGATCTAACATTTTGCTGAATACAGGAAACCCACCTTGGTGACAAAGACAAACACTACCTCAGTGTAAAAGTCTGGAAAACAATTTTCCAAGCAAGTGGCCTGAAGAAACAAGCTGGAGTAGCCATTCTAATATCAAATAAAATCTACTTCCAACCCATAGTTATCAAAAACAAACAAACAAACAAACAAAAAACAAGGAGGGGCACTTCATACTCATCAAAGGTAAAAATCTTCCAAGATGAACTCTCAATTCTGAATATGGATGTTCCAAATGCAAGGGCAGCCACATTAAGCCACCTTAGTTAAGCTTAAAGCACACATTGCACTGCACACAATAATAGAGGGAGAATTTAACACCCCACTCTCCTCAATGCACAGATCCTGGAAACAGAAACTAAACAGAGACACAGTGAAACTAAAAGAAGTTATGAAACAAATCTATAGGATCTAACAGATATCTACAGAACATTTTATCCTAAAACAAAAGGATATACCTTCTTCTCAGGACCTCATGGTACCTTCTCCAAAATTGACCATATAATTGGTCACAAAACAGGCCTCAACAGATACAAAGATTGAAATTATCCCATGCATACTATCAAATCACCATGGACTAAGGATGATCTTCAATAACAACATAAAGAATAGAAAGCCAACATTCACATGGAAATTGAACAACACTCTTCTCAATGATACCTTGGTCAAGGAAGGAATAAATAAAGAAATTAAAGACTTTTTAGAGTTTAATGAAAATGAAGCCACAACATACCCAAACTTATGGGACACAATGAAAGCATTCCTAAGAGGAAAACTCATAGCTCTGAGTGCCTACAAAAAGAAACTGTAGAGACTACACACTAGCAGCTTGAGAGCACAACTAAAACCTCTAGAACAAAAGGAAGCAAATTCACCCAAGAGGAGTAGTCATCAGGAAATAAACAAACTCAGGGCTGAAATCAGCCAAGTAGAAACCAAACTATACAAAGAATTAACCAAACCAGGAGCTTTTTTTTTTTTTTTTTTTAGAAAAATCAACAAGATAGATCAACATTTAGCGAGACTAACTAAAGGGCACAAGGACAGTATCTAATTAACAAAACCAGAAATGAAAAGGCAGACATAAAAACAGAACCTAAGGAAATACAGTGCATCATCAGATCCTAATACATCAGACTATGCTCAACAGCAGTAGAAAACTTGGATCAAATAGACAATTTCCTAGACAGGTACATGGTGCCAAAGTTAAAACAGGATCAGATTAAAGATCTAAACATTCCCATATTCCCTATAGAAATAGAAGTAGTCATTAATAGTTTCTCAACCAAAAAAAAAAAAAAGCCCAGGACCAGATGCATTTAGTGCAGAATTCTATCAGATCTTCAAAGAAGACCTAATTCCAATTCTCAAACTATTCCACAAAATAGAAACAAAAGGTACTCTACACAATTCATTCTATGAAGCCACAATTACTCTGATACCTAAACCACATCAAGACCCAACAAATAAAGAGAGAACTTTAGGCCAATTTCCTTTATGAATATTGATGCAAAAATACTCAAAATTCTCGCTAAAGGAATCCAAGAACACATCAAAACAATCATCCATCATGATCAACTAGGCTTTATTCCAGAGATGCAGTGATGGTTTAGTATACGGAAATCCATCAATGTAATCCACTATATAAACAAACTCAAAGACAAAAACCACATGGTCATCTTGTTAGATACTGAGAAAGCATTTGACAAAATACAAAACCCATGCATGGTAAAAATCTTGGAACGATCAGGAATTCAAGGCCTATACCTTAACATAATAAAAGCAATATACTGCAAACCAGTAGCCAACATCAAACTAAATGGAGAGAAACTTGAGGCAATCCCACTAAAATCAGTGACTACACAAGAATTCCCACTTTCTTTCTACCTATTCAGTGTAGTACTTGAAGTCCTAGCTAGAGCAACTAGACAGCAAAAGGAGATCAAGGGGATACCAATTGGAAAGGAAGAAGTAAAAATATCACTATTTCCAATGATATGATAGTATATATGAGTGACACCAAAAATTCCACCAGGGAACTCCTAAGCAGAGTCTGAGGATAGACCATACAGAGACTGCCCCACTTGGTGATCCATCCCATAAACAACCACCAAACCCAGACACTAGGTAGATCCCAACAAGAGCCTGTTGACAGGAGCTTGATATAGCTGTCTCTTGTGAGGCTTTGCTAGTGCCTGGCAAATACATAAGTGGATGCTCACAGTCATCCTTTGTATGAAGCACAAGGTCCCCAAAGAAGGTGCCAGTAAAAGTACCCAGGAAGCTGAAGGGGTCTGAAGTTTCATAGGAGGAACATCAATATGAACTAACAAGTACCCACAGAGCTCCTTGGAACCATCAATCAAAGAAAACACATGGCAGAACTTGTGGCTCTAGCTATATATATAGCAGAGGATGGCCTAGTTGGTCATCAGTGGAAGGAGAGGCCCTTGATCCTGTGAAAGCTCTATGCCCCAGTATAGGGGAATGCCAGGATCAAGAATGGGAGTGGGTGGGTTGGGGAGCGGGGGGGGGGGGTGGAGGGGATAGGGGATTTTTGGAGGGGAAACTAGAAAATGGGATAACATTTAAAATGTAAATAAAGAAAGCATCTAACAAATAAAAAAATAAAAAAATCGTATAAATTGAAAAACAAAAAACAAAAACAAAACTTCTGGTCCTTGCTTTTTTCATTGTTTTTCTCAGGATATTTTAATAACTGCTTCTATTTCCATAGGAGTTAGAGGTATATTTAGGTTGTTTATCTGAACTTGATTTAACTGTAGTAAGTGGTATCTGTTGAGAAACTCTTCTATATCTTTCAAATTATTCAGTTTTGTGACGTGCAGGTTACTGAAGTATGACTGAATGATTTTTGAATTTCCTTAATTTCTGTTGTTATGATATCTTTTATTCATTTCTAATTTTGTTAACTTGTATGCTGTCTCTGTGCCTTTTAGTTCATTTTGCTAAAAATTTGTCTATCTTGTTGATTTTCTCAAAGAAAAGCTTTTCTTTGTTGATTCTTTATATTGATCTCTTTGTTTGTATTTTGTTGACTTCAGTCCTGAGTTTGATTATTTCCTGCTGTCTACTCCTCTCGGGTGTGTTTACTTCTTTTTGTTTTAGAGCTTTCGATATGATGTTAAAGTGGCTAGTATGAGATCTCTCTAATTTCTTTTGAAGGTACTTACTGCTATGAACTTTCATCTTAACACTGCTTTCTTTGTGTCCTTTAAGTTTGTGTATGCTGCCTGTAGCTTTTGCTACTCTGCCTAAGCTTTGGGAATGGGTTGTGCTATGAGCCCAGGCCCAGATTTCCTTGAATGCATGGATAAAAGGCACACACACAAGTTGCTCATTTTCAACTTGCCTTCTGAAACAATTGCTGGGTGCTACAATATCCCACCTGGAAAAGCATGCCCTATCAATATTCTTATCTCTGTACCTTTCCACATGCCCTAAACTTCAGTTGCTCAGATACAGCATAGGAAAGTAGACATAATAGCATGGTGGATAAATACCTGTTCAGCTAGGTGCTGATTAAGTCTTTTTATAAATATAATGTTATATGTCTTGTAATTAGAAAGTGAATGAGCTAAGGCTGGGTAGAAGCCCCGATTTAATATTAAATAATAATAAAAATATATATTTAGACACAACATATTGGTGTCTAAGTTTGGGTGCCAAACATAGAAGGAAATTAAAATCCTACCAAGTCTGTGTACAAGACACACAATCCAGGTATTTTATTTATAAGCCATAAGAGTAGATTGGGTAGATATAGAGCTATACAAACTTATTCTCAAGCTGTAAAGTTCCTTGCTACTTGCTGTTTCTCCTGGCCATGTGGTTTTTGTCCATGCAAACATCTTTCTCCTCCATATTCCTCTCCTGTTTCTCTACCTGCAGCACCCTTATTTGAATCTTCAGTTCCATCTTTTTCCCTTTACTGCCCAATCATAGGCTCCAGCTTTATATCAGTTATATTGGGGAGACGGTTCCATTGGCATAACTGCATCATTTTGAATATGTGAGTATTTGCTCACTGGGGCAATTACATTTTGAAAAACAGTATTTAGCATTAGAATACAAACAATGTCAGACGAACTTATACACATTTGAGTCACAGCATTTGTTAATGCCGTTATTTCTTTATTTCATGTCTGGATGTCTTGTCCATTAGTGAGAGTCAAGTGATGAAGTCTTCCATTATTGATGTGTGATTTAAGCTTTAGTGAGGTTTCCTTTACCAATGCAGGCGCCCTTGCATTTGGGGGCATAGATATTCAGAATTGAGATATCATCTTGGTGTGTTTTTCCTTTGATGACTATGAAGTTTCCTTCCCCGTCTCTTTTGATTGCATTTGGTTGAAAGTCTATTTTATTAGATATTAGAATGCTTACACCAGCTTATTTCTTGATTCATTGGCTTGGAAAACCTTTTTGCAACCCTTTACTCTGAGTTAATAACTATTATTGATATTTAGGTGTGTTTCTTGTATACAGCAGAAGATGGATCTTGTTTTCACATTTATTCTATTAGTCTGTGTCTTTTTATTGAAGAATTGAGTTCATTGAGGTTGAGAATATTAATGACCAATGATTGTTAATTTCTGTTTTTCTGATGTTGGTGGTGGTAGTGTGTGTGTGTGTGTGTGTGTGTGTGTGTGTGTGTGTATGTGTGTGTATGTGTGTGTGTGTATCTCTGTGTGTATGTGTGTGTGTGTGTATGTTTGTCTGTGTGTGTCTCTGTGTGTGGTGATTTCTTTTTTAGTTTTGCTAGTGTAAAATTATTTATTTCTTGTGTTTATCTTTTTAGATGGGTATTTTTTTGGGTGTGTTTTCCCTGAGTAACTGTTTCTTCTCTGGTTTCTGGTCTGAATGACCTGGGTTTCTGGTGACCAGTGACTTTTCAATTCCAGTAAGATGTGTCTCCTCTGGGGATTAAGTGATCTCTGTGACCTCTGGGGTTTTAGGTGCCAACATTGCTTCTGAAGTCCCTAGAACTGGAGTGGCCTCTGGAAAAGCAGAATTCTTTTTGCCAAAGTTGTGGGATCAAATATGGAACCCAGATGATGGATGCAGAGCCTACACCTGGTAGGTGGGCTTTAAGAGGAGTTGGTGAGCATAACACATAGGGCCAAGTTTAAACTGGAGTCCCTTTTGCATGAGTAACCTCTGTGAGTTGTAACTTTTTTTTAATTAATTCAGAATTGTTGATATGGAACCAGGATATAAGTTTAGGAGAAGTCCATGCAGTGTGAGTGAGGTTAGCTTCCAATCCTGCATCTCAACTTGTATTTTATCACTGCCTTTTTATTCTTTACAATGGTTAGGTAATGGTGACCAAAGCTGGGCTACTTCGGTGAGTGTTTGTACCCATATTCCCAATTTCTGAAATACTGCTCTCAGCTCACATTTTTAGTACCACTAAGTGTTTTAAAACTAACTTTTAATTATATACCTTGCATAATAAAATGTAGTATTTTTGACCTTCTGAAGTTTGATTTACAAATGACTTCTGAAATAGAACAACTTTATAATTTGGGAAATATTTATGCAATTTTTATTCAAGTAGTGAACATGGTTTCAATATACATAATTTTTAGTGTTTTGGAAATATAGAGGAAGCTAAATTTAGAACACAATGACAAGCCTCACTACATAGAATATATTGCATAAATATGAATTATTTGTTCAGTTCTTGGGGAAAAGTTGAAACTGACAATGATATATATATCTAAAATATATATTCTAGATATAGTGAATGTTTTATGAGAAGATAAAATTACTATACGTTGACAAAATAAGGTCTTCTTTTCCTTGGGAAGTTAATTCAGTGCTGATGAATAATTTTGTATTTTTGGAAGTTATTTTTGACTCTGGCTTCTAATAAAGACTTATCACCATTAATTATTTGCCAGCTTCAGAATTAACACATAGTTAATAATAATTTGCTATCAGCCCCTGCCTCACTCTCTATATCTTACTTCCAGTGCTGAAAATGAGCACATGATTTTTCTTTCTTTTTTTTTCTTTTTTAAAATTAGATATTTTCTTCATTTACATTTCACATGCTATCCCAAAACTCCCCCATACACTCCCGCCCTCCCCTCCCCACCCACTCCCACTTCTTGGCTCTGGCGTTCCCCTGTACTGAGGCATACAAAGTTTGCAAGACCAAGGGGCCTCTCTTCCCAATGATATATATATATCATCATCAATTTAAAATTATACATACAAGCCAGGCATGGTGGCTCACACATGTAGTTTTTGCAGAGGCAGAAGGATTGCCATGGGTTTTTGAGGTCACCCTAGGCTATAGAATGAGCCACAGGACAGACTGGTTACAGAGTAAAACCCTGTTTCAACAAACCAAACAAATTACACATACTAATTCTTTTCAATCTAATGGTGACACTTAGCTTCTCAGGTGATGTTTCAAGAGAACAAAATAAAAATACACAAGCTTGTCACATTTTTGTTTTCTTTGTGCTTAGGAATGTTGTAAGAAAAACTGATTGCTTTTTTTTTGTTTTGTTTTGCTTCTTGGTTTTTTATATTTTATTTTTGTTTAAATAGTTGTGAATAACATTTATTGTGTATAATATTACTGTCAGTTCACCCCCACACTTGAAATTAGTCATCGTACATGTGATAAGCAAAAAGTGTACAGAACTATGAGCCAGAGTCGAAAGCCTTTAAGACTAATCTTCTATTTCACTACTCCTAGACTCTCATTACTAGGTGCAGGACTAAATATTTAACCTTAGGGATGAGAGTGAATGTTTGCTATGGTATTATGTTGCTGGGAGGTTGTTTTCAGTTGTTGTCCCTTGTGTCACAAAACCATGTGCCTGCTATCACAGTCCAGCTTCAAGTGCAATGTCCCACATCTTCACATCCCACTTTTTTGTGGAGAAAAGAGTGTCACTTAATGTCTGTGTCTTATTTTCTTTAATGCTGCTATAGCAGTGGTTAATTGCTCTTCCTTAAGTATCACATACCTACTTAAATAAATGATTGAGAAATTAGTCATAATTTTAAGTGCATATTTGATTAATGATAACATAAGTATACCCAAATTAAGAACATTTTCAACACCATTAACACACCTCATTTGCACCAATAAAGTTGAAATTTAACAGAGAATGATAATGCCAAGTTGAAAACCAACACCATTTCCCATGCAAGACTGGAGAAGCCTATAACTTCTAAGTCAAATTCTATGGTTTGAATCTGAAATGTGCTCCTGCAGGCTCGGGTTTTTATTTCTACATTCCATGGATGTGCTGTTATTTTGATAGCTATGCCACTAGTAGGAGCTGAGATCTTTCTGTCAGAGATAGTCACTGGGCCTAAGCCTGTGAGTATTGTAGCCTGGTCCTGATGCCATTCCTATCTCTGCTTCCTCATCTTCCAACATATCAGTCAGTTATGATGCCAGCTCCTGCCATGAACACTATCCAGCCAGCAAGTCTATCCCCCACAATGGGCTGTAGACTCTGAACTGTGGGTGAAAACACATCTTTTCCTCCTTAAGTTGCTATCATATTTCAACAAAAAAAAAAAATAACTAACACAAATTTCAGTTCTGTTTTCAGTGTTGTGTGCTCTATAAGGTGACCTGGTTAGAGCAGGCCAGAACTGCTCCCTGAAAGCTCACTTTCTGGAGCCAGCCAATTACAATTTACAGTGGCATCAGAGACTGCATATGAAAGCATGTAACTTTGAACATATAACTGAGAAGTAGCTCTCTATAATGATCTGCCAGAGGAGAAATTCGTGATATTCAAGGCTCTTGACTAGATCCTGTGTTCTGTGAATTGGGTATAAAGTCTACAGAGACAGAGTCATGGGCTTTGTCTCCTTTCCTCAGGCATTCCTTCCTTCCTTTATCCTTTCACACTCTCTTTCTGCTCCTTCTCTCTTTTTCTCTTCTCTCTTCTGTCTCACAACCCCTAGTAAATTCACAGTTAATTTGTGTCGCATCCCACTCGACCAGCAAGCAAAATGCAACCACCGGTTTTTCTTGAAGCAGTTTACTCAGGCAGCTTCTTTCTTCAAATCCCCCACCTCTCTGGTTACAAGTGTTTTTCTCCACTCCAGCCACAACCATGCCCCCACCAATCACCACAGGTCACATCATCTCACCAGGCAGGCTTGCTCAGCCAATCAAGGATTAAGGGTGGGCCATCCACCAAACATGGGCTTGTTTACTGCCTGGAATAGATTTACATCCAGCTGGCCTGTTTACAGCCTGGAATGGCTTCCTACAAATCCCTCTTTTATGTAATATATATATATATATTTTTTTTTTGAACAAGCTCCGTGGGTGAAGATAGAGCTCTGATCCCCAGTGTGCAGAAATAGGGGCCATGTACAGGATTGACTCTTAGCCTCACAGGTTTTTACCCAGAGCAACCCTGACCTGCTCCCGTGCCGTTTTTCCTGGGGGAAGGACACTAGGACACTTAACCATCATGCAATCAGACATACCTCCCAGAGATTGTCAAACAGTTTCCAGACTAACCTCTGTGCAGTGTTTAGCCGTACAACCCTACGAAGCAATGGCTTCATTGTTTATTCTTCATGGCAGCAAACCAAATCTGAGGTGACTGCCCTGCTTCCACTGTGGCAAAAGCTTGCACCACCATGGTAGCAGTGTGGAGCTGGGCATTCTGCAACCAATACATACACCATACACCCAACATACATGCCAAAACAAGGGCCACAGCGAGGGCACCTATCCCAGTCCATTCTTTCCTGATGCCAAGCCAGGATCCACTCGGAAAGAATTCACAGTGACATTCGCCGAGTGAAGCTCATTCATCTTGCCATCAAATTTTACAGTCCAATTTAAACACCGACAGTATTCCCCATCTGGGTTCCGCACCCATCAGGGGCAGACACCTGCTTGCTCATCACCAGCAAGATCAGCTTCTTCATTTTGACAGTGTCTCACTAGCCTCTCTGGAACCCACACTGGCTCTTCGCTATTCTGTGGAAACATGCAAACAGACCCTCTCCCCCAGGCTAACACGGGATCCGGACCATTCCAAGACCCTGTAAGCACATCCTTCCATTTAGCATACCCCAGTTTACTGGGGCTGGTATTAGCATGTCGTTCAGCAGCAGAGTGACCTTTCTTATCCAATTGTAAAAAATTTAAGGTTATCTTTGGGGTATGGCCATAGCCTATTCCCCCTTTTTGTTTTATTCATAATTCTTTTAAGGTTCTATGTGCTCGTTCAATGATTCCTTGGCCTTGAGGACTATAAAGCAGGCCATTTTTAACTTGTACTTCCATCTGTTGACAAAAAGACACCAGGGTTTTGGCAGTATATGCAGGGCCATTGTCTGTTTTAAGTTGTTGGGGCTTACCCCAAGCTGCCCAGGCCTCCAAACAATGCTGTATAACATGGGAGGCCTTTTCCCCTGCCATGGGAGATACATAAACTATTCCTGAACATGTGTCAATGGATACATGAACGTATTTCAGTTTGCCAAATTCTGAAAAATGTGTCATATCCATTTGCCACACCTGTAGAGGGAGCAATCCTCTAGGATTCACTCCATAAGAAGGTAGGTGTTGAAACTCAAGGCAACGTCCACAGGTAGTGACTACATCCCGAGTTTGTGCTCTAGAGATTCCAAATTTTCTCTGCAGAGTTTTAGCATTAACATGAAATTTAGAATGAAATTGTGAGGCTAATTCCATAGGGGATGCTAAAAATATGAACTCCATATGAGTACAATTATCCACAATATCATTTCCCCTACTTAAGGGTCCTGGAAGCCCACTATGGGCACGGATATATCCAATATATAATGGTTGGCATCTTTCCCACAGCAACTTCTATAATTGTAAGGCTAAGGCTTGGATGGTACTACGAGCTTTTACTTGGCCTGCCACTTCTATGGATAAAACTAAATTAACTGCATATTGTGAATCTGAAATTGGATTAAAAGGAAAATCACAATCCTTAATGACCTCAATAACTAGTTGTAATTCTACCATCTGCGGAGTACAGGGATAATACTGCCTGACCACAGGATCTTTCCCCTCTACCATATATACTCCACATCTGGTTTTTGATCCATCAGTAAACACGTTAACTGCATCCTTAATGGGTGTTTTCCTCACTACTTGAGGGAAAATGACTGGATGTTCCTTTAAAAAGGTCATTAACGGATGTTTGGGATAATGATTATCAAATGGGCCCTCATTAATACAGGCTAAAATAGCCCACTCATCAATATTTGCTGTTAGGACCTTTTGCTGATACCCATCATAAGGGATTACAATAGAGCTGGGTTTTATACCAAAAAATTGCAAACAATGCTGAATTCCTAACAAGGCTAAAGAAGCCACTGTTGTAGGGTAATGATCTAATGTCCTCCCAGCGGATATTTTGGAATGGATCCATAACAATGGGCCTTCTTGCCACAATAATCCTGTGGGTTGCATCTCAGTAGGTAATATTATCAAAATGATGGGTAACCCTTCTCTACAATGCTGAAGCTGGGCTTTAATCAACTCTTCTTCCACTAGGGTAAGGGCCTTTCTAGCCTCAGGTGTTAATTTCCTTTTGGAACTTAACTCTGAGTCTCCTTCTAAAATTTGAAACAAAGTATGCAAGGAATCAACCTTCAATTGTATCTTTTGAGGACAAAAGGTCGCAGGGGCAATCCTTGCTCCTAAATAGGACACTATTTTATCTTGTTGCACTTTCTTTGGTGCAATATGCAAACCCCATTGCCTCAAACTCTCCACCATCTTTCCATAGGCTTCCTGCAAATACTTTTCATCCTTTGCTGCAAGTAGGATGTAATGAACACAGCGAAGTTTGGGATATTCTTTCCTAATTGGTTCCAATGCTTTTCCTACATAAAGCTGGCACATGATAGGACTATTAGCCATTCCTTGAGGCAACACCACCCACTCAAATCTAACACTATCTTTCAAATCCAAGGGAATGGAAAAGAAACAATCTTTAATATCAATTACTATTAGAGGCCACTTTTCTGGTAGGGCAGATAAGAGAGGTAGACCCCTCTGAATGGAGCCCATCACCTGCATCTGTGCATTAATAGCTTGCAGATCCTGTAATAACCTCCATTTGCCAGATTTCTTTCTGATAACAAAATTTTGGGTATTCCATGGAGATACAGAAGGTTGAATATGACCTAAAAGATATAGTTTTGTGCCCTTCGCTCTTAGTAGCTCATTGAGCGCTGAAAAAATTGGGTGTGACTGTGATGACCCCATACCTTGTCTTTCATGCTCCACACAGTCGCCATAGCAACAAAAAAAGGCTCAGAAAAATTACTCCAATGGCTAGAAAAAGAAAGTAATCCATAGACTGTCCCTATTACCCTCTTGCTTTCACTTTCTTACTTTTATTTTCTCTCTTACTTTCACTTTCTCATCTCCAGAGCCAGAGTGCCTTATTGTCTCCAGAGCCAGAGAGCCTATTTGTCTCTTTACCAAGAACCTAATTGTCTTTTTACCGAGAACCTAATCCCAATCCTGGGATACTGAGTTACTTACCGTACTCATCCTGTCGACAGACCCTGACTGCAGAAAGTTCTGAACCTCTTCGGTGGGGGAATCGGGTCCCGGATTTCTTCAGCACTACTTGTCGGGTCCCACTCGAAAGCAAAACACAACCACCGGTTCTTCTTAAAGCAGTTTACTCAGGCAGCTTCTTTCTTCAAATCCCCCGCCTCTCTGGTTACAAGTGTTTTTCTCCACTCCAGCCACAACCATGTCCCCACCAATCACCACAGGTCACATCACCTCACCAGGCAGGCTTGCTCAGCCAATCAGGGATTAAGGGCGGGCCATCCACCAAACATGGGCTTGTTTACTGCCTGGAATAGATTTACATCCGGCTGGCCTGTTTACAGCCTGGAATGGCTTCCTACAAATTTGAAAACTTCTTTTGGATATGATAGACCTACAAAAGTGTGTGAACCATGGCTTAGGAGTAAAGGTGTCTTAGTTTTTAATTTGGAGTAAATATAGGCTATCTCTATTTGCCATAGCACTTGTCATTGAGGTAGAAAAAGGAATGCTATTTTAGGCTCCAATAATGTTCTCTATTTGCCAAGGATTAGATAAACATTACCAATCTCTCTTCACATCTGATCTTTACCTGTTGTGCTGTTACCACTGTATCTAGGGTTGTGTTTCCATTGTGAAGATTACATAGTGCTTGCAGAGTTGCTCTTCTCACTGGGATAGCATAAAGGCCTTGTATCTTGTCCTTGATAAGCTTTGGATAAATTCCCGACTCCTCACCATTGCTGTCTCTAATGAATAATTCTATGCTTGACTGGGTTAGAAGATACATAAGATAAAACATTGTTTCTGTATTTGTCTCTGAAAACATTTCCAGAAGAAAGTAGTATTTCCACTGGTAATCTTAGCAAAAGAGATGGTTCTCCTCCACATGGGGAGATGTCACCCAGTCTCCTGAGGGTATAAACAGAAACCAAAGTTAGAAGAAGGGTGACCGTCCTGTTTTAGACTAATTATCCTCTGCCCTTCTCTGTTACTTGATTTTTTGTGAGACCAAAAATTGTCCTATTGGTCCCTAATTCTCAAGTCTTTGAACATGGGTTCAGACATGGCACCAATGTTCCAATTTTCCCAGTTTACACATCCTAGTCTCCATACTTGTATCAATTTCTTATAGAATATCCTTGTAACTATCCTATTGGACCTATTTGAAGAATTCTAGTATTCTCTCTTTTTCATCTCTCATCTTTCTTTTTGAAGTCTTTGACTGATTTAAGGAGTGCTAGTTAGGCAATTTACAGTTTTCTTGTAAATTTCATGCTTGGATGGAGGTTACAGGTATAAGGAGGAAATGCCTGGAGATGAAATGCCTTGCTTATCAGGTCACAGCAAGGATGGCCTATCATGGCTGGTATTAACTGTGCTCATCCGAATATTTTTTCCCATCTATCTGACTCTGACCTAATATGTATTTCAAGTGCAGATATGATGAGGGTTAATACCTCTGCTGCCCCAACATGTTTCATCATGACACTACTCCTTGAGCCCCCCTTGTATGTAGTTTGGCTTTTGGCTTCTGGTTTGAGTATGGAGAGGTACAGGGTGTCCTGTATAAAGCCCCAGTCTACATAGAGAAACCAAAGTAGAGCTTGCTTATTTCTAGGTACATCTGTTCTCACCACATAGTTTTTTGATGAGACAAGCTGAATTTAAATTTTCAGTTCCTGTTTATAATATCCTGTTTGCGATTTTTATTATATCTTCTTTGGCAAGAAAGCTCTAGTGATTTCTGTTCTCAGAAATTACTATTAGCTTAGCAATTCCTTCATCTGATATGTGTCATGCCTTATTTTTCTTCAAAATTATGATGCTAAGTTTCCATGTATTTGGGAATATTCCAGCCTAAGCAGGAATAATCATCTATGTATTATATTGATGATGAAATAAGACATCAATCATATAATGGTAAGGTCAAAATAATGATTATATGGGGGAATATGCATGTATCACTCTTAAGGACAACTCACCAAACACATAAATAGAGAAGGATGGTGGGTTGTAGGGCTCAGAGCTACTCTGGGAAGAGGATCAATAGAGAGCACAAACTTATCAGATAACTAAATAACTTACTTAAAAAAGGTTTGCTCTCAAGCTGGGTGTGGTGGCACATGCCTTTAATCCCAGCACTTGCATTCTACCACAAAGTTGCATAGAGCCTTCATAGGACAAAGGGCTTCTCTTCACATTGATTTCAGACTGGGCCATCCTCTGCTGCATATGCAGCTGGAGCCATGAGTCCCACCATGTGTGTTCTTTGGTTAAAGGTTTAGTCCCTAGGAGCTCTGGGGGTACTCATATTGTTCATATTGTTGTTCCTTCTATGGGGTTGCAAAACCCTTCAGCTCCTTGGGTCCTTTCTCTAGCTCCTTCGTTGGGGACCCTATGCTCAGTCCAATGGATGACTGTGAGCATCCACTTCTGTATTTGTCAGGCACTGGCAGAGCTTCTCAGGAGACAGCAATATCAGGCTCCTGTCAGCAAACACTTGTTGGCATCCACAACAGTGTCAAGGTTTGGTGATTGTGTATGGAATGGATCCCCAGGTGGGGCAGTCTCTGGATGATCACTTCTCCAGTCTCTACTCCACACTTTGTCTCTGTGACTCCTTCCATGGGTGTTTTGTTCCCCCCTTCTAAGATGGATCTAAGTATATACTCTATGGTCTTCCTTATTCTTGACTTTCACATTGTTTGTGAATTGTATCTTGGGTATTCTGAGCTTCTGGGCTAAAATCCACTTATCAGTGAGTGCATATCATGTGTGTTCTTTTGTGAACGGGTTACCTGACTCAGAATGATATCCTCTAGATCCATCCATTTGCCTAAGAATTTCATAAATTCATTGTTTTTAATAGCTGAGTAGTACTCCATTGTGTAAATGTACCACACTTTTTTTTTTGGATCCATTCCTTTGTTGAGGAACATCTGGGTTTTTACAGCTTCTGGCTATTATAAATAAGGCTGCAATGAAGATAGTGGAGCATGTGTCCTTATTCCATGTTGGGGCAGCTTCTGGAAATATGCCCAGGAGTAGTATAAGTGGGTCCTCTGTAGTACTATGTCCAATTTTCTGAGGAACGACGAAACTGATTTCCAGAGTGGTTGTACCAGTTTGCAATCCCACCAGTAATGGAGGAGTGTTCCCCTTTCTCCACATCCTTGCCAGCATCTGCTGTCATCTGAGTTTCTGGTCTTAGCCATTCTGACTGGTGTGAGGTAGAATGTCAGGGTTGTTTTGATGTGCATTTTCCTGATGATTAAAGATGTTGAACATTGTTTTAGGTGCTTCTAGATATTCTCAGTTAAAAATTCTAGGTATTTCTCAGTTGAAAATTCTTTGTTTAGCTCTGTATCCCTTTTTTTAATAGGGTTATTTGTTTCTCTGGAGTCTAACTTCTTGAGTTCTTTGTATATATTGGATATTAGCTCTCTATCGGATGGAGGATTGGTGAAGATCTTTTCTCAATCTGTTGGTGGCCTTTTTGTCTTATTGAGAGTGTCCTTTGTCTTAAATAAGCTTTGACATTTTATGAGGTTTCATTTGTCCATTCTTGATCTTACAGCAAAACCCACTGCTGTTCTGTTCAGGACTTTTTCCCCTGTGCCCATATCTTCGAAGCTTTTCCCCACTTTTTCCTCTATAAGTTTTAGTGTCCCTGGTTTTATGTGGAGCTCCTTGATCTACTTAGACTTGAGGTTTGTACAAGGAAGTAAGATTGGATCAATTCACATTCTTGTACATGATAACCCCCAGTTGAGCCAGCACCATTTGTTGAAAATGCTGTCTCTTTTCCACTGGATGGTTTTAGCTCCTTTGTTAAAGATCAAGTGACTATAGGTGTGTAGGTTCATTTCTGGGTCTTCAATTCTTTTCCATTGATCTACCTGTCTGTCATTGTACCAGTACCATGCAGTTTTTATCACAATTGCTCTGTAATACAGCTTGAGGTCAGGCATGGTGATTCTACCAGAGGTTCTTTTACTATTGAGAAGAGTTTCTACTATCCTAGGTTTTTTTGTTATTCCAGATGAATATGCAAATTGCCCTTTCTAACTCAGCAAAGAATAGAGTAAAATTGGAATTTTAATGGGGCTTGCATTAAATATGTAGATTGCTTTCTGCAAGATAGCCATTTTTACTATATTAATCCTGCCATTCCATGAGCATGGGAAATATTTCCATCTTCTGAGATCTTCTTTGATTTTTCTTCAGATACTTCAAGTTCTTATCATACAGATCTTTCACTTCCTTAGTTAGAGTCATGCCAAGGTATTTTTTTTTATTATTTGTGACTATTGTGAAAGGTGTCGTTTCCCTAATTTCTTTCTCATCCTGTTTATCCTTTGTGTAGATAGAGGCCAAGGATTTGTTTGAGTTAATTTTATGTCCAGCTACTGCACTGAAGCTGTTTATCAGGTTTAGGAGTTTTCTGGTGGAATTTTTAGGGTCACTTATATATACTATCATATCATCTGTAAATAGTGATATTTTGACTTTTCTTTCCAATTTGTATCCCCTTGTTCTGTTGTTGTCTAAGTGCTCTGGCTAGGACTAGTACTATACTGAATAGGTAGAGAGAAAGTAGGCAGCCTTCTCTAGTCCCTGATTTTAGTGGGATTGCTTCAAATTTCTCTCCACTTAGTTTGATGTTGGCTATTGGATTGTAGTATACTGCTTTTATTATGTTTAGGCATGGGGCTTGAATTCCTGATCTTTCCAAGATTTTTATCATGAATGGGTGTTGGATTTTGTCAAATGCTTTCTCAGCAGCTAAGAAGATCATGCGGTTTTTGTATTTGAGTTTGTTTATATATTAGATTATGTTGATGGATTTCTATATGTTAAACCATCCCTGCATCCCTGAGATGAAGCCTACTTGGTCATGATGGATGATCGTTTTTATGTGTTCTTGGATTCGATTTGCAAGAATATTATTGAGTATTTTTGCATCGATATTCATAAGAGACATTGGTCTGAAGTTCTCTTTCTTTGTTGGGTCTTTATGTGGTTTAGGCATTAGAGTAATTGTGGCTTCATAGAATGAATTGTGTAGAGTGCCTTCTGGTGCTATTTTTTGAAATAGTTTGAGGAGAATTGGAATTATGTCTTCTTTGAAGGTCTGATACAACTCTGCACTCAACCCATCTGGTCCTGTAATTTTTTTTGGTTGGGAGTCGATTAATGACTACTTCTATTTCTTTAGGGGAAATGGCATTGTTTAGATCATTAATCTGATCCTTATTTAACTTTGGTGTCTGGTATCTATCTAGGAAGTTGTCCATTTCATCCAGGTTTTCCAGTTTTGTTGACTGTAGCCTTTTGCAGTAGAATCTGATGATGTTTTGAATTTCCTCAGGTTCTGTTGTTATGCCTCCTTTTTCATTTCTGATTTTGTTAATTAGTATACTGTCCCTGTGCCCTCTAGTTAGTATGGCTAAGGGTTTATCTATCTTGTTGATTTTCTAAAAGAACCAGCTTCTGGTTTGGTTGATTCTTGGTATAGATTTTTTTGTTTCCACTTGGTTGATTTTAACCCTAGGTTTGATTATTTCCTGCTGTCTACTCCTCTTTGGTAAAGTTGCTTCCTTTTGTTCTAGAGCTTTTAGGTGTCCTAGGACTGTGCACTCTTAAGCTCCAGATGATAAAAACACCATTCTCCTTGTCCCTAATCACAGCAAATGAAACTCCTCTTTGGCAGCTCAGTTTGATGTCACTGGATTAGAGATGGATTTATTGTCTTCCCCCTGCTGTTTGTTTTCATCCAGGATAGCCCCTATATCTGGAGATTTGATGTTCAAGAAATCCCCACAGAAACCAAACAGTCTTTCCAAATAGTGACAGAAAACTGCTCCATAGCCAGATACCAGAAACTGATCCAAATTGCTGTCATCTCTGAATCTGCTAACCTATCTAAGTATTATGACTACTGTACTTGCTTTCTCTTTGACCAGATGAAAGATTATTGTAATAAACAGACAGACAAATATGGGAGATGCTCATATTGATCTTGTCAGATACATATGCTAAGATCATGGACCAATCATTTGTTCTATCATCACTGCATGACACTCTTTTTCTACATACAAGACCCATTAGATTCCAGGTGGGGGACAGGAGTTGTTGGTAAGCTCGACCATAAAAATCAGCCTGGATCCTCAGTAAGTACTATTGTATCCAGAGAAAATCTGTCTCTATCGCCTAACATCTAGATATTGGGAAAGTAGGGGAAGTAATCGTACACTCCTCCAAGGTCCTTACCTCCCTGACATCACCACTCAAAAATGGCACCAACTTGTCATTTTGCCTTTTGCTTCAGACCTTGATCTTGGTATACCAACTCCTTAAAGTCACCTGACCTGGTCACTTTAAAGATTGCCGACTATGCTGGAACTAACTCACAATCGCCACTTACAGCCTCTCTGGTGATACTGCCGAGTAAGTAGCTTTATCTCACCCCCCTCCACACACACACAAACACATAGACTCACAGACACACAGACACATAGTAACACACATGTGCACAAATTTATTTACATACAATAACATTTTTATTATTCTATTTTTTAAACCTTGAATCCCTTTTCATTCATTTATTTTTATTAGACATTGTCTTTATTTACATTTCAAATGTTTTCTCTTTCCATATCTCCCCTTCAGAAACCCCACATCCCCTCCCCCCTCCCCTTTATGAGTGAGGGTGTTCCCCCACCCACACATTCTGTCTGGGATTCCCCCCACATTGAGGCATCGAACAACCTCAGGCCCAAGGGCCTCTCTGTCCACTGATGTCCAACAAGGCCATCCTATGCCACATATGTTGTCTCTCCATGTGTATTTTTGGTTGGTGGTCCAGTCTCCAGCAGCTCTAGGAGGTCTGGTCTGTTGACACTGTTGCTCCCTCAGTGGGGCTGCAAACCTCCTTCAGCTCCTTCAGTTCCTTCTCCAACTCCCCCATCGGGGACCCTGCACTCAGTCCCATGGTTGGCTGTGAGCATCTGCCTCTGTATTTGTCAGGCTCTGGCATAACCTATCAGGAGACAACCATATCAGGCTTCCATCAGCAAGCACTTTCTAGCATCCACGATAGTGTCTGGGTTTGGTGGCTTTATACGGGATGGATCCCCAGGAGGGGCAGTCTCTGGATGGCCTTTCCTCTAGACTGTGCTCCACAATTTTGTCTCCATATTTGTCAGCTGCCCTGACTCTGATGTTGCCATGACTCTATACCTTTCTCTATCCCTCCCCCCTTTTTTTTGGCAAACTGTTTTAAGACCTCTTGAACACCTTCTGTAGGAACACTAAGCTCCCTAGACTGCAATAGAACCACAGCCCTTGAAATATCACTTCTGTCACAATGCCCTGCAGTCCAAAACACATCAATTCTTTGTGGCACTCAGGCATATCATTGCCTATCTGCCAGCTGGTCAGGAATTTGCACATTGATATTCCTTTTCCTTGATCTAGGAGTAATCCAGGGAAATGAGCCACTGCCAATCCCAGTTGTAGAAATAGCTTCCCAACATAAGAGGGCAGTTCAGGTTGTGACACTCTTGGATGCTGTAAACATAGCCATAGGTGTTGGTACTAGAATTGCAGGGATAACGATTTCCATGGCCCAATATAATGAGTTCCCTTTCCAGTTTGAAAGCAGTTTTCAAAAAATGTCTGAAACTGTGCTTACTACCCAGAAACAGATCGATTCTTTGGCAGCTGTGGTGCTTCTGAACCCATGGGGGCTAGATGTCCTGACAGCTAAAGAAGGTGGTCTTTGCTTGTTTCTCCAACAAGAATGTTGTTTCTATGTCAACCAATCTGGGATAGTAAGAAATATAATCCAGGACTTGCAATTAGACATACAAAATTTCAGGGAACGTGAGAACCCCAGTTCTGGGATTTGTCAATCACCCTATATAGAAGTAGATACTCCCTTTCATAATGCTTTCCTATTCATCTTTTTGGTGTTATTATTTGTTCCCTGCCTTATTAATCTTGTTTCTGCATTCCTTCAACAACAAACACAAAAAATTCTAACCAAGCTACTTATCAATTCCCGTTACAGGATGACCAAATCACTGAGATTGCTGTGTATTTATTAAGCATATCCTGTATTTTGGATCATGTTAAAAACTGGGAGGAGACCTAGAAATCCTTGAGCCCAGTTTAGGATTATTTCCTGTGTCTCTGATGATGTCCTTGCCTTGTTCTTCCTTCTGCTTGTCTTGACACTATGATGGATTTTAATTAGCTTCTGCAGATTGACAAAGATCATCATGTAGGGGAATGTCTGTGTAAGAGAGATTATGTTTCCTACACTGGTCTGTGGAGGCCTTTGAACATCTAATGCAAGTCCATGGCAGTTGAAGAGAAAAATAAGTCTTTCAGCACAGAGAGCAACTTTTCAATTCCATCTACAGTCCCTTTGAAGAGCTTTATACTATGTTTCTCAGAGATATGAGGAGAAAGTTCTATTCTGAGAAGAAATTTAGTTTGCAAAGAAAGGCCATTACTGAGGAAAATTTAGACACTCAATGCCAAAAACTCAAATTTCTAATACTATCTGAGCAGTTCCCAAGTGTGAGTATTGTTGAAAACACCTGCCTCAAAAGCTCTCTTTTTAGTGTTTCCTCTGGTGAATTAAGAACATTGTAAAATGTATGCTGATCCGTTGGGGTGAATTTCATTGAGGTGTTGTCAAGGGATGGAAGTTGTTGGTCTAAGCATCAGCTATGCAGCATTGCCCACCCTGAAATGCCTCTGTACATAATGATCCTAAGGTACATGAGCTCAATGAGCCTGAAGTCTGTAAGTCAATGAGCATGGAGATGTGGTACACCTGTGTAATTAAATAGTAGCCCATGCCAGAAACTTCTCCAGGTCGTATACATAGAGGATAGCATTGATGTCCTGACTGACTGCTCACTAGGGAAGATTATATGATAGTTTGTGCAATGCCTGATTCCATTCATATAGACTTTTCTAAGGTTCCACATGTTGTCCACTTCCCCTTTCAAGAAAGGGATCCTGATGCTGCCTATACTTAGAAATTCCATTTTGATAGACAGCAAAGTATAAGTAATGGTTCCACTTGGAGACACAGCATGAAAGGCTGGAGTTAACTCAGCTATGAAGAACTAAATTCTTTTCTTTACAAGAAATATGGATGGCACTGAAGATTATCATATTATGTGAAAGAAATCAGACCCAGAAATCACATGCTGTTTATTTTCTATGGCATGTAGAATCAGATTTTAAAATGTAGCACACCCCTCTGCTTGTCTCTCTCCTTCTGTGTTTCTGTCTATCTCTGTCTCTGTCCTGTCTCTTCTGCCCCCCTCTCTCTCTCTCATCTTTGTCTCTGTCTCTGTCTCCTCTCTCTCTCTCTCTCTCTCTCTCTCTCTCTCTCTCTCTCTCTCTCACACACACACACACACACACACACACACACATACACATTCTGAAAATAGAAGAGGACAATTTCAGAAGAGAAAAGAGATAGCAGAAGGAAAACTGGGACCAGGAGAGGACTAATAGATATGGATAAGTATATTAAAATGTCATCACAAAGCTTGTTATTTTGCACAGTGAATATATACTAGTGGGATTTATTTAAAGCAAGGCACTCCAGGATAAGCTTGTGCATAGGGTCTTAGAAAGCTCAGGTGGAGGATGAAGGATGCACTTTCATTA